>NW_026843647.1:3548318-3859358 GCF_030254825.1 Meriones unguiculatus
TCAGGAATCTCACTCCATGAAAAGGAACCTTGATCCAACATGGCTTGGGTGGCCAGGAGCCTGAGTCTACACAGGCCAGGGACATCAGAGAAATGTAAATGCTATAGTTGTGCTAAAGGAGCAGCCATACTCACAGATCGGTGCCTTGCTCGGCCATCATAGAAAACTTCCTGCAGCAGATGGGAACAAATACAGAGTCCCAAAACCAATTGATTCACAGTGAGAGGCCTTAGACCATTCCACCCTAAATGAGATGTCTCCAGCAATTCCCTCTCAAGGGCTCAAGGAACTCTGTTTGCAGAGTGTAAGCACCAGAGGGGATGAAGGACACGAGGGTAACAAGGTTTTTTAAACACAGCGGGACCAACATACATATGAATGCACCCTGACTCACAAGCTAGCTTTCTATCACATTCCCCTGTTGGGGCTACCTTGCCGTGCCACAGGGGAAGAGGATGCACTGAGTCCTGATGCGACTTGATATGGTGGTGTGGGTGGGTGGACACAGGGGAGGGTTGATCCCCTTCTCTGAGAGCCCGATAGGGGAAACAGGGAGTGTAGAACCAGGAGGAGAGAAGGGAGGGGTCTATGACAGGGATGTACAATGAATCAGTAAAAATTAAAATAATAATAATAATAATAATAAATGATGGGGCTGGAGAGACATCACATAGCTTAAGAGTGCAAGCTTCTCTTCCAAAGGTCCTGAGTTTGATTTCCAGCACCCATGTGGTGGCTCACAAACATCTATAGTGAGATCTGGTGCCCTTTTCTGGTATGCAGGCAGAATACTCTACAAATAATAAATTTTCAAAAAAAATAATACACCATGGATCATCAATAAAGTTCCCCTCCCTCCAAAAAGAACACTCACTACCTCTTTAAATTATACTAATAATAAATTTTAAAGTTAGTTTTCTCCAAGGGGCCACAAACCAGACTAACCAGTTAGCCCCCTGAGCAGCAATAGATGGCAACAGAAAAATTCAAGGGCATATTTGTGGGTTGTCAAGGCTCCATGGCAGAGTGACACATTTTAATATTTTATTAAATGTGGGAGATATGTTATGCATATAAAGTTTGGAAATGTAAAAATGTGATAATTCCCCCCCATGCAAACAGATAAATGTACCATCTGCTTCATTGTTCTCACTTTAGCAGCCCAAGCCTGGAACCCCAGCATTCAGAAGGCTGAGACAGGAGGATCACAAGATCGAGGCTGGCTTAAAAGCTGCTGTTTACTCATCCATCCAGTTTGATCAGCTAAGGCAGCATACAGCTTCCTAGTGGTCATAGGTAAGAAATAGTTATCATCCTGAAAACACAATGATAAATTTATTTCACCACATGGTGACGTGAGCTCTTGAGATGAACTCAGCAGTATTTGTTCAAACTTATGTGTGACCATAGTAAAGAATCATTAAGACATTTCTTAATGTCTTACACATTCATTTATGTTTAAGAAAATTTATGGAACATGAGCTAAAACAAAGTAGGACCAGGGTTGGGCTCATATGACAAGAACATTGGTTGTTCTTCCAAAGGTCCTGAGTTCAATTCCCAGCAACCACATGGTGGCTCACAACCATCTATAGTGAGATCTGGTGTCCTCTGGTGGCTTGCAGGTGTACATGTAGGCTGAACACTGTATAATGAATGAATGAATAAATAAATAAATAAATAGATAAATAAATAAATAAATAAATAAATAAATAAATAAATAAATGGGTGGATAAATAAATAAATAAATAAATAAATCGGAAGAAAGGAAGGAAGGAATGAAGAATGAATGAAATAATGATGGGACCACCAACAAATTAATACCATAAATTCCTTCTTAAAAATGTGTCTGGCAATGTGATCCTCCTGCCTCTGCCTACTGACTGCTTACCCTACAGGTATGTTCGCTCATACACCTAGCCTAGAAATTTCAGTTCAGATAACATAGTCTGAAGAAGAAGCCCACTTTTTTGTCACATATCACCAAATAATATTGAAATATTGATGAGAAACAGCAATTGAAGCAGTTGAGGCAGGAACAAGCAGAATGCTGGAACATGCAAGATGCTGGAATAGATATGTTAAGGTCTCAGCATGCTGGAAAGAGGATTCTGTCAGGTTTGATCCAGAATCTCCAGTGCCCAGTCCTTTTGTTCTGAACACATATAATTTCTCACAAACATCATACAGTTCTAAAATTATGAATGTATGAAATGTGCAGGATGAAACTAGACTGTAAGCCAATTTTATTTACGCAAATTTAAATAATGGCATAATGAAATTTTTGAAGATATTATAGCCAAGGATTTATTGGCCATGTATGATTGATGTTTTGACTGGAGACATTATTTTTTATGTCTCAGTCAGGGTGAGAGTTGTTTCCACGTAAAGGGATCAGCAATATAAGTTACCATTATTATTGAACATACAATCATTATCACGTTGAAGTAAAAACAAGGTTGGATAAATCAAAGTATCTTTTTTGGAGTCTTGGGTAAGTGTTGCATTAGGCCAAGCTTCTACCTATCTCCTGAGAGGTCTCCCATTAGAGAGACAAGCTGGTTGCCTTGAGCAACAGAAAAGGCATGTTTTAGATAAACTTTATATAAACTCCTTTTTAGTTTAGAGTTTAAGCAGACCCTAGGCATCTTGTACCTGTTTGAAGGTTTAGGCCTAGATTTTTATATACATTGTAGCGATTTTTCCTGTCCCCCTTTTTTATATAGAATGGGGAGTTATGCCTTAATAGCCAAACTTTATTTAAACTCCCTCTTACCTTTAGCATTTAAGCATACCCTAGGCATCTCGTACTTTGCTTTTACATTGGTTGTGGCTATTTTTTGGCTTGCCTTTTTTTTTTTTTTAAAAGGGATGGGCCTTTGTATCCAAACTTTATATAAACTCCCTTTCACCTTTAGCATTTAAGGATATGCTAGGCATCTTGTACCTGGATTTTTGCATTTGTTTGGGCTACCTTTGGCCTGCCCCTTTTTGATAAGGAAGGAAGGAAGGAGGGAGGAAGGAAGGAAGGAAGGAAGGAAGGAGGGAGGGAGGGAGGGAAGGAAGGAAGGAAGGAGGGAGGGAAGGAAGGGAGGAGGGAGGGAATGAAGAAGGAGAGGAGTGAGGGAGGAAGGAAAGAAGAAGGAAGGGAAGGAAAGTGGGAATGAGGGAGGGAAAGAAGAAGGAAGGGAAAGGGAAGGGAGAGAAAGAAGTTGGGGAGGAAGGAGGGAGAGAAGGAAGGAAAGAAAGAGAGAAAGAATTCCCAGGCTGCCGCATTGCTTGTGAGTTATTTCGAGACAGGGTCTCTCCGTGTGGCCCGGCCAAGTCCCGGATTCGCTCTGTGAACCATCGTTCTGGCTTCCCAGAGCTCCAGAACGCTGCAGGAACCGAATCACCGCCCTCCTCTCCCTTCCCCTCTCCTCCCTCCCCTAGCCGGCAGCCCCCACCGGGTTTGGACTCACTTGGAGGTGTAGACGCATTCGAAGGCCAGCGTCCCGGTCCTCTGGAAGCTCCTGCCTTTGTGGGTCTTACTCTCGTGTTCCACCTTGTGGGTGAAGAACGCTGTGAGGGGGGCAGGGAGGTGAGGAGAGGGTCACAGTCAGACACTCCAGGGTGGAGGTGAGGACGGGGGCTCGGACCTTTCAACTGTCTCCCCAAGACTTTAAGATGCTTCCTGGATTCTGGAGGCCGAGGAGGAGGAGGAGGAGGAGAAAGAGAAGGAGGAGGAAGAAGGAGAATGAAGAGGAAGGAGGAGAAAGAGGAGGAGGAGGAGAAGGAAAAGGATGAATAGAAGGAGGAGAAGGATGAGAAGGAGGAAGAGGAGGAGAAAGAGGAGGAGGAGATGGAGAAGGAAAAGGAGGAAGAGAAGGAGGAGGGGGAGAAGGAGAAGGAGGAGGAGAAAGAGGAGAAGGAGGAGGAGAATGAAGGAGTGAATGAATGAATGAATGAATTAATGAATGAGTGCACAGAGGGCTGAAGGATTTGCACACAGGGTCAAGTCCATCGGTCATGTGGACGGAGCCCAGAGGGAAGGAGCTGATAACACATCATTATAACACATCATTATAACATACTAATAACATGTTTGCCATCCTCCCCGGCAGCGTCATGTGACCCAGGTCATAGGACAAGGACCCCCGTGTGACCCCTCAGGCAGGTTATCCAGAGGGATAGCACTTACCATCAGACCAACCTCCAGGAGGTGACATCTGAGGAGCTGGGAGGGACTGGCCTGGAAGGACATTCTTTGAGCTCCACAGCTCATTCCAGCACATCGGGTAATGTATTTAAATACATTCAAATTTATTTAAATATATGTGTATTTAAATATAATCAAACACATTCAAATATATTTAAATAAGCTTAAATGCTTGAGGTTCATGGACAATGAGAGACAGAGACAGAGAGACAGTGAGAGACAGAGACAAACAGAGAGAGACAGAGACACAGAGACAGAGACAGGGACAGAGACAGAGAGAGAGACTGACAGAGACCGAAACAGAGACACAGAGACACAGAGACAGAGACAGAGATAGAGAGAGACAGAGACAGACAGAGAGACAGACACACAGAGAGACAGAGACAGAGATAGAGACACAGAGAGTCAGAGACAGACACATACAGAGACAGAGATGGAGACATGCAGAAAGAGAGAGACAGAGATACACACAGAGACACAGATGGAGACAGACAGAGAAAGAGACACAGACACAGATACACAGAGAGAGAGAGACAGACACAGAGATACAGAGATAGAGAGACTGAGAGAGATAGAGAGACAGGGACAGAGAGAGACAGAGACAGGGACAGAGAGAGACACAGAGAGAGAAAGACAGAGAGACAGAGAGACAGAGACAGAGACATAGACACAGAGAGACAGAGACAGACATACAGAGAGACAGAGTCAGGGACAGACAGACACAGAGAGACAGAGACAGAGAGAGACAGAGACACACACAGAGACAGAGATGGAGATATACAGAGAGAGACAGAGACAGAGAGACAGAGATACAGAGAGAGACAGAGACAGAGAGAGAGACAGAGACAGAGACAGAGATACAGAGACAGAGATACAGAGAGAGGCAGAGAGACAGGGACAGAGGCAGAGAGACAGAGACAGAGACACAGAGAGACAGAGTCAGAGAGAAAGAGACAGAGAGACAGAGTCAGAGAGAAAGAGACAGAGATACAGAGAGAGGCAGAGAGGGAGACAGAGACAGAGACACAGAGAGACAGAGTCAGAGAGAAAGAGACAGAGAGACAGAGTCAGAGAGAAAGAGACAGAGATACAGAGAGAGGCAGAGAGGGAGACAGAGACAGAGAGACAGAGACATAGAGAGACACAGAGAGAGAGACAGAGACAGAGAGAGACACAGAGAGAGACACAGAGATACAGAGAGAGGCAGAGAGAGAGACAGAGACAGAGAGAGAGACAGAGACAAAGAGAGACACACAGAGAGAGAGAGCCAAAGAGACAGAGATACAGAGAGACAGAGAGACAGGGACAGAGAGAGAGACAGAGACAGAGAGATTGAGACAGAGAGAGACAGAGACAGAGAAAGAGACAGAAACAGAGACACAGAGAGAGAGATAGAGACAGAGAAACAGAGACAAGGACAGACAGACACAGAGAGACAGACACAGAGAGAGACAAAGACAGGGAGGCAGAGACAGAGATAGAGAGAGACAGAGACAGACAGACAGAAAGACAGATACACAGAGAGACAGAGACAGAGATAGAGACAGAGACAGAGACACAGAGAGACAGAGACACAGACAGAGAGACAGAGAAAGACACAGAGAGAGTCAGAGACAGACAGAGACACCGAGAGATAGAGACACACACAGAGACAGAGATGGAGACATTCAGAAAGACAGACAGAGACACACACAGAGACACAGATGGAGACAAAGAGACAGAGACACAGACATAGATACATAGAGAGAGAGAGAGAGACAGAGACAAAGACAGAGAGACAGAGACAGAGACTGAGAGAGATAGAGAGACAGGGACAGAGAGAGACAGAGACAGGGACAGAGACACAGAGAGACACAGAAACAGAAAGACAGAGAGACAGAGACAGAGACAGACAGAGACATAGAGAGACACAGAGAGACAGAGACAGACATACAGAGAGACAGAGACAGGGACAGAGACAGACACAGAGAGATAGAGATAGAGAGAGACAGAGACAGACACAGAGAGACAGAGATAGAGAGAGACAGAGAGAGACAGAGACACACACAGAGACAGAGATGGAGATATACAGAGAGACAGAGACACAGAGAGACAGAGACAGAGAAACAGAGAGAGAAAGAAAGAGACAGAGATACAGAGACAGAGATACAGAGAGAGGCAGAGACAGGGACAGAGACAGAGAAAGACAGAGACAGAGAGAGACAGGGACAGAGACATAGACAGAGATACTGAGAGACAGAGACAGAGACACAGAGAGACAGAGACAGACACATAGTCAGAGAGACAGAGTCAGAGAGAAAGAGACAGAGAGACAGACACAGAGAGAGACAGAGACAGAGAGGCATAGATAGAGATAGAGAGAGACAAAGACATTGACACAGAGAGACAGAGATAGAGACAGACTGAGACCGAAAGAGACAGAGAGATACAGAGACAAATACAGAGACAGGGATGGAGACCGACAGAGAGACAGAGACAGAGAGAGACACACACAGAGAGAGACAGAGACAGAGAGACAGAGACAGAGATACAGAGAGAGACAGAGACAGAGAGAGACACAGAGAGAGACAGACAGAGCCAAAGAGACAGATACAGAGAGAGACAGAGACAGGGACAGAGAGACAGAGACAGAGACAGAGAGACTGAGACAGAGCTATATAAAGACAGAGAAAGAGACAGAGACAGAGAGACACACAGAGAGAGATAGAGACAGAGAAACAGAGACAAGGACAGACAGACACAGAGAGACAGACACAGAGACAGATACAGAGAGAGACAGAGAGAGCATGGTTGGAGGTGTGAGCATGCAGGAAGGTGTGATCATGCAGGGAGGTGTGAGCGTGCTTGTAGGTGTGAGTGTGGTAGGAGGTGTGAGCCTGCAGGGAAGTGTGAGGAACATGCAGGGAACTGTGAGGAGCATGCAGGGAGGTGTGAGCGTGCAGGGAAGTGTGAGCATGGTAGGAGGTATGTGCATGTGCGTGGTAAGAGGTGTGATCCTGGTATGAGTTGTGAGCGTGCAGGTAGGTGTGAGTGTGGTAAAAGGTGAGTGTGGTAGGAGGTGTGGGCGTGCAGGGAGGTGTGAGTGTGCAAGGAGGTGTGAGTGTGCAGGTAGGTGTGAGCATGCAGGTAGGTGTGAACGGTCCAGGAGTTATCATTTACCTCACCCTAAGGAAAGAATCAGCTATTCCACCCGTAGCTATTGGACCCAATCCTGTCCTCACCCCTCCCGCACAGATAGAACCCAAGAAAAATGATTTTCCCGCACGGACAGAGCCTAAGGAAAATGTCCCCGCCTCCCTGACTCCTTCCTTTGCTGATAAGCCTCTTTCCTCCTTGATTGAAGATCATACCTTTTTAGCCCTGAATCATACACACCCTGAACTTACTGAGTCCTGTTGGCTTTGGTATGATTCTGCCCCACCCTTTTATGAAGGCATTGCTGTCACTGAGGAAATCTTCTACTCCTCTGACCATTCTAAATGCAGATGGTCACAACAGGCTGAGGCTAGATTGACGATGACTTATGTTTCTGGCCTTGGGTTATGCATAGGCAATAGTATTCTTCAGAAACACAGACATCTTTGTAATGTAACCATTACACCATCAAACCACTTTCCCAATTATATCCTCCCAGGCAACAACAGCTGGTAGATTTGCAGTAATGTATATATACCCTGCATATATACCCCTCACCTCAAAAGCAATTTTACTACCTTCTGTGTCCTTGTCCAATTAATTCTCCGCCTGATTTATTATTCTGGGGAAGATTTTGCCCGGTTTTGGGACCCCATTAATGACCATGCATTGCTTAGAACAAAAAGAGAGGCCATAACAGCTATTACACTAATTGTCCTCCTCGGCCTCGGAGCTGTGGGTGCTGGGACGGGTATAATCTCTCTCCTTCTCTCCAACAAGCATTACTCTGACCTTTGCTGGACAATTGGCAAGGATGTTGAGAGACTGGAGATTGGCATCACCAACTTGGAGAAATCCCTCGTCTCACTGTCTGAAGTTGTCCTACAAAATAGAAGAGGGCTAGACTTGCTTTTCCTTCAGCAAGGGGGACGCTGTGCTTCACTGAAGGAAGAGTGCTGCTTTTACGCAGATTATACTGGGATTGTAAGGGACAGCATGGATAAGGTTAGGGAAGACCTAGAAGAGAGAAAGAGACAGAGAGAACAAGAGGAGAGTTGGCTTTATAATTGGTTTTCAACCTTTCCCTGGCTCACCACCTTCCTTCCTTCAATTTTGGGACCCATGGTGAGTTTCCTTCTCCTCATATTTTTCGATCCATGGGTCATTAAAAGACTTACTAGCTTTGTAAAACAGCAAATTGACTCCTTGGCATCTAAACCTACACAAGTTCATTATCACCAACTTGATTTGGCTGACAGAGGCTTAGCTGAGCCCAAAGAAGACTGCTGACAGTCTATCATATGGGTCTTGACTACTTGCATTTGGCTCTTGTGAGAACAGCATAAAACTCAGATAAATGCTTGCCTGATGTAGCTTGGGTACCTGTAAGGGGTGCAAGACAAAGTACTGCAGGGGGAGGGCCCAATTGCCCACTTCTGAGCCCCCTGAGAAGCAAACCTGATTGCATAGAGGTTGGTGTCTGATTTCCCCTAACCACAACCTGCTGGGGATGCCCTCAGGTGTTGATGGGGTCTTCCTCTCCTCCCCAAAGAGACACCCGAAAAGGCTGCAAAATGCCTTGGGAGGATCAGGTCACTACTTCCCCCCTCTGGTTAATGCCCACCGTCTGCAAAAGACCTCATGTTCAAAATCTACCTGCTAGCCTCTTAAACTGTTTAAGAAGGCTAGAAGATGCCAGGAGCCAAAGCTATTTACTGAAGCCAAAGCCATTTAGTGGAACCAATGCCATTTAGTAGAAAAGTTAAGAATAGCTGCACTAGGACCCTAGGTCATGGGTTAGTACCTGCTCATTAGTCTTGGAGCATCCTTGAGATATATTAAGGAGACATTCTTGAGGTATCTTGCAGGAGGTATCTCAAACCATAAAGCACTCTTGCTATCTTCTGCAGCAGTAAATTAGCCTTCCCTCTTTCCTGCCTTCTCCCTACATAGTTGTGTAAAATTTTCAAATAAACGAGGCTTTGATCAGACAAACAGGCTTAGCCTAATTCTTTGTGTCTCTTTGTCTTACTTCATTCTTTCCAACCCCGCCCTCCCTTTAGGAACCTGTTGAAGTCCCACAGTTCAGGACACTAAAGAGAAAGATTATTATCATATGTAAACCAATCATCATCTTCATTGTTATATAATTGAAAAATTAAATTCTCATGCCCTTTAAAAATTCTTATTACAAATGATTTTAACCATTGTATTTCCAAACTTGAAGCAACCATATATCTATTATTAGTAAAATGGTTTTAAAACAAGCACCATAGTTGATACACATATACGTCCTTACACAAGTAACTCTTATGTCTGAACCTCAAATACTATGCAACAATATGAAATATTAAGCTAATCTTCAGTTATATTTATTAGAAAAAGTAAAATATGCTGAATATTCCATATATTCCTGAATATATATCTTAAAAACAAAATGAGCAAAGAAACCAAACAAGACAACAAAAAAAGGAGAATTGGAAAATACTATAGTGCCATTAAAAGTGCTCAAAATGGGGTGTCAGTTGGTGTTTCTGTTGAAGAATAATATAAAGGATCTTTATAGTAGTGGGAATGTTTTACTGTTCACTGTATAAAGAGTTATATCCTGGTTCTTTGGTTGGAAATGGCTGGTGCTCGTGAGATAATTTGCTGTAAGGTTAGTCTCAAGTATTGCAGTGATCATAGGTAGTGTCACTTTTTAAGAGACAAGGTCTATATTGAAGATATTCTGTCATTGGAAGCGCTGTCTCCTAGAGAGATTGATGTTTTACTGAAATTATTTGGAATGATTGCATCAAGAGGGTAAGAGAGTAAGGAAATGTCTTTTTCACTGTCTGGATTCTTCTCACATGTGCTTTCTCCTAAAAGTCATATCCATGAGGTCATTTGCTTGTTAGCATGTCCCCAAAAATAAATGGATAAGACTAGGCGATTTGTCCTTACAAAACAGTAAGCAGCATAATATTGTCGTTGGATGTCTGATTTTGATAGTACACTGAAGTTTGGAGGTGCACATTACTGCTGATTTTAATCAATATCTAAAAATCATATGTATCATATTATATAGCTATCATATATATGTAAATGCTATGTAAAAACGTAAATTTAATAAAACACCTTTAGTGCAAAAATTGTTCAAAAGAACTTGTTAAATTTAAAAGTGTTAAGGAAATGAAATACATGTATCACTTTGTCAGTTATGGCCTGAGCCTTGGAATGTTGACATCACAGTGGTTTCTCCCCTGACTACCTCAGGATGTTTACACTTCACTAGTTTGTCTACAAACTGATGAAGCCATTTTTGGTTAGTACCAGGAAAGAAAAGGATAATTTTGTGCCCAGTGAAAGTTCTCTATTCCAGGCTCAACTGTAAAGGTATTTAAAATGACTATTATGATTCCCATGGTAGACTAATGGTTTCAGGAAATGTTCTGTCTTTATTTCTCTAGAACATGTGAACTCATTCTTAATAGTTGCTTCATGAAAAGTTACTTCTGATAACAGTCAATACCATTGTCCCCAAGAAACAAAGTTATCATGTCAGAGAGGTATGCTCTGAACTGTTTAAGAGACTGATATGTGTGTATCTTCAAAACTATCTGCCCAGGTTATGAGAGATTAATTTCTGTTTCATCTAGTTGTTTTACCCACTATGCCAACAAAGATTTCCTGGAAACTGCTCAGATTTTAGGTCAAACCCCAAAAGCTTTCTGGTTTCAAACATATATTTCTCAATATGAAGCATTGATTCAGCTAAAGAAGGTACACAGTTGGTCACTTTCAGAACATTTCATCACTCAAAAAAAAAACAAAAAACAAAACACCTTCTCTACAATATATTAGCAACTGAACAGAATGGTTTATAAGCTTCATATTAGCTTTTTGTAAGTCTTCTGTTGTGACCCGTAGCTGTCAGGAGTCACTTGCAGCCTTGAATCTCATTTCTAACATCCATAAATCATGACCCACACTGAACTGTCCCCACTTACTCATCCATGAGACCTGACCCCACTTGACTAGTGTGTCTGAATGACTATGCTATTTCATAGTGGTGACCACATCCAGAGTAGTCTCACAGTCTGTCAAGGGGGATATACAAGAAGACCCTCACTGTGGTCTAGAGTGAAGGAGATGACCATGTGTGGGAGTTAATTTATTGTTAGGGGTCTAGGTCCAGGCAGACTCAGACAGACTGCCACATTTTCCTGAGTTAAGTTTTGATAAATGACAAAGTATCTGTCATGGGTAGACAAGGACATTCTGTAAAGATCTGTGGTTGACACTACTTTGGCTTTATTTCAGGTATTCTTGGATGAGGAGAGCCTTGGTGAAAAGGCATTTCATATCAATAAATTTGGTTGAATTTTTATGGAAAAGAAGAACTTTTGGGCTCACTTACGTGGCACAGTTGTTTATTGATTACTGCACAGAATATGAACTCAAAGGAGGTCAAAATAGGCTGTGAATAAACTTTTACAAACAGTCAAGTTGGAGAGGATACCAAAGTCCAGATGAAACAAAGCTGAGTCTCTACTGGTTGGAGCCCTGCCCCACCCGTCTTCCCATTATATAACATTGCAGGCTGGGCTCACTACAGCACAGTTGCACAGAAGGGAAGCCCTGCAAAGGGTAGCATGCACAGCAGGAGGGAGACCACATAGGAGTAATTTGCTGACAGACAAGCAAAGATGGATCTGATTTCAGCTTTCTTCCCAGAAACCTGGGTCCTCCTGGTAATCAGTCTCATGCTCCTCTACTGGTGAGTAATCTCCAAAGTTCCTCCCCAGACCATGTTCTAGTAATTGGGGTAATACTCAGACCTATTGTCTGGAAGGTCACAACTGGTTTTGGAAGCTGGGGCTGGAAAGACAATGACTCAGTGACTAAGAGTACTTGCTGCTGTTTTAGAGGACCCAGGTCTGAACATCAACAAGGAGCTGGCTGTCACCAGTAACTGTAGTTCCAGGGTATCCAACACCCTCCACAGGCACTAGAATAAAAATTTAAAAAGTAATAGCAAAAGTTGAAATGAACTCTTATATAAACATTATAAAATTTTGTGTTTTTATTCATTTTGGTTAGGGGCATCACTATTACTGTGTGTGTGTGTGTGTGTGTGTGTGTACGTGCGTAGTTCAGAGGACAACTTTGCAGAATCAGTTCCCTCGTATTGTGTGCGTCCTGGAGATCCAACTCAGATTATCAATACTGGCAGCCAGTGTCTCTCCCTGTGGTGTCATCTTGAAGGTCCCAAATGAAATGACAACGGAATTAATTTTGCATTTTAATTTTTTAGTGGTATGAGGAATCAAGCCAGAGCCTATATCTAGTAGGCAATACCTTTACTACTGAACAATAGCTCCAGTGATACTACATCTCAAAGTTCATACTGATGTTATGCAGATATTCTGGGTATCTCTACCCTTCTTCTATTCCCTCTTGGTGAGGTTTACTGATAAGGTTTACACCTGATACGGCCTGATTGACTTTTGTGTGAACCCTAGATCCACCAGAACTCAGTAGGCACAGAAATGAACAGTGTGATGCCATGCACACAGGTTCCTTCACCATTTCCTAAACTCTCTGGAAACTGGAGGGGCAGCCATGTTGATTTGTTTTATTGTTTTGGTTATGGTCATGTTTCTCTTGTGTGTGGTTACAAGACTCTCTCTTTCTCCTTATAGGTTTGGGACTCATACACATGGAGTTTTTAAGAAACAGGGAATTCCTGGGCCCACACCTCTGCCCTTTTTAGGAACTGTACTGAATTAATTACTACAAGGTGGGTATTGATTGAGCTTTTCATATGGTTTCTCTTGATTGCCAATTATGGCTCATTCTAATAAGTGCTCTTTGAGAGAAAACTTTGAGACTTCAGGCCTTCATACTGTGTGTTCTCATAGTTCTAGAGAATTTCTGTGTGTCTCCTAGGGCTCTATTGCCAAATTAACAATGTGAGTGTGTGTGTGTGTGTGTGTGTGTGTGTGTGAGAGAGAGAGAGAGAGAGAGAGAGAGAGAGAGAGAGAGAGAGAGATGGTTATTATACTGTGTGTGCAGGCATCTTAGTCCTAGGGACAGAACTCAGGTTATCAGGCTTGGTGTCAAGTACTTCTCATTTGGAGCCATCTCTCTGGCCCTATTTATTGAGACTCAAATTCACAGTAAGTGAAGTGTTTAGGCTTAGATTTTTCAACAAACCTACTTTATTTAAGGTTCTTCAACACTTCTGGCTCTCTTCCACCCACTGACCAGAGGTAGGAAAAGAAAAGAAGGTTATTAGTAATAAGGGGTTGTAGACATTTTAGAAGTATTTCCTTGGAACAAGTCCACTCTTCATTGACCTGAACCCAGCAGTCCAGTCCAAAGGCCAACACCAAACTACAACACAGATCAGCATGATTCAGAAGATCATAGCAAGTCAGTGAGAGCTGCAAGCCTCATTTGGATTTCCCCAGGAAGTTCTCTGGAATGTTTGTCTCTGGGAAGTCAAGTGTTGAAGACAGAAGACCAGCAAAGTGCTGTAGAGAATGTTATCTCACTGTCTGTGGGCTTTTATATATCTCCTCTCCTCAGAGTTCACACACAGGTGTTTTCAGGTGGACAGTCATGCCCCTTGCATGAGACAGTTTGTAGCAAGACATCACATGCCCTCTCACAAGACAGCCTGTAGCAAAACATCACATGACACATCTGAATTTTCAAAAAACCCTGAAACTTCTACATCAGAAATGCCAGGATCTCCAGCTCATTCAGTCTTGATATTCTGACTTTGTGAACAATCAAAGAAGAGTTTGTTTTTTACCCAGTGTAGATTCTGAGAAGGTACTATTGCACTTATTTGGAAAAAAATCTTGAAGGGGTTTTCAACTTCTAGGACACAGAAGTATGCACTAGATTTAAAATCTCCTCTTTGTACCAGGCTTATGTTCAACAATTTTTTTCTTTTGGTTGACTATTTCTGAAGCATCCACTTATAACAGGCCAATATACACACTTTTGGGGAATTTTTCATATACTGGAGTTTTCTGCATAGTCATTGAACCTCTGAACTTATTTCTATGGTTCTAGCCCCAGCATTTACTATTCATGGCATGCTTAGGATCTTCTTGAGAACCAAAGTAACTAGAATATTTTGCTTTACTATGGGTTCTGGGTAATGATAGCTTCATATAGTAAGAAGATTTCATTGTGTATCTGTGTTTGGCTGTGTGCAGGTTTGTGCATGTGAGTGTAGTACTTACAGGAGACAGAAAAGGGGGCGGTGTTCCCTGGAGCCAGAGTTAGAGCTGCATGTAAGAATCTGGAAATCAGTACTGGGAACACAGACCCTCTTTTAACTGCTGAGCCATATCTCCAGCTTCCAATGACAAAATTTTAGCTTCTGTTTTGTTTTTGCAGTCCTGAGATGATATCCAGGATTTTAAGTTTGCTAGGCAACATACTCTGCCTCTGAAATATAACTACAGCTGCTTCTCTTTCTTTTTTTTTTAATTTTTTTATTAATTACACTTTATTCATTTTTTATCCCCCCATAGGCCCCTACCTCCTCCCCTCCTGATCCCACCCTCCCTCCTCTTTCTGCATGCATGTCACTCCCCAAGTCCACTGATAGGTAAGGTTCTCCTCTCCTTTCTGATCTTAGTCTATCAGTTCACATCAAAAGTGGCTGCATTGTCCTCTACTGTGGCCTGGTAAGGCTGCTCACCCCTCAGGGGGAGGTGATCAAAAAGCATGCCAGTCATATTATGTCAGAGGCAGTCCCTCTTCCCATTACTATGTAACCCACTTGGACACTGAACTGCCATGGGCTACATCTGTGCAGGGGTTCTAGGTTATCTCCATGAATAATCCTTGGTTGGAGTATGAGTCTCTGGGAAGTTCCCTGTGTTCAAATTTTCTTGCTTCTCTTTCTTTAACAGCAGAATCCTATGCATGAGTCTGAGTTGCGAATATCTGAGACAGGATGATGGCTGTCAGTCACCTCAAATACTTAACTATAAAGTGAAATCTTTTTCTCCTATTCCTTTTAAAGATTCATTAAAGGCAAAACCACTAGAGAAAGAATGATTAAACAAAATTACTGGGAAATTAATGAAAATTCAATGTTCCATGCAGACTTTTATTAATTTTTAATTTATTTTTAATAATTGCAGTTTATTCACTTTATATCCCAGCTGTAGCCCCCTCTCCCATTTCCTCCCAATCCCACCCTCCCTCCCTCTTTTCTCCTATGCCCCTATCCCAGTCCAATAATAGGGGAGGTCCTCCTCTCTTTCCATCTGACCCTATTCTATCAGGTCTCATCAGGACTGGCTTCATTGTCTTCTTCTGTGGCCTCATAAGCTGCCTCCCCCTCAGGAGAAGGTGATCAAAGAGCCAGCCCATGAGTTCATGTCAGAGATACTCTATCTTCTTATTACTGGGGAACCCTCTAGGACACTGAACTGGCATGCGCTACATCTGCACAGGGGTTCTAGGTTATGTCCATGCATGGTCCTTGTTTGGAGTACCAGTCTCACAAAAGACCCCACATTTTTTGGTTCTGTTGCTCTCCTTGTGGAGCTCCTGGCCCCTCCATGTCTTTGTATCTCCCCCTTCTTTCCTAAGATTCCCTGAACTCTGCCCAAAATTTGGCTATGATTCTCAGCATATGCTTTGATATCCTGCTGGGTAGAGTATCTCAGAGGCCCTCTGTGGTAGACTCCTGTCATATTCCCTGTTTCCCCATCTTCTGATGTCTATCCTATTTGCCTTTCTGAATGAAAATTGAGCATCATATACAGGGTCGTCCTCCTTGATTAGCTTCCTTAGTTGTACAGACTTTAGTATGATTGTCCTACATTATATGTGTAATATGCACTTATAAGTGAGTATATACCATGTAGACTTTAATTCTAGGTGGATAATTTGTGACTTACCTGCTCCATGGTCATTGTCCCAGATAGATGTTCCTGAACTCACATCAAAAGGACATGTGGCAAAGCGTGTGTTGCTGTTGGCTCAGGTTTCTTCTTAAGGTTCTACGCTTATCTTGTACATTCTTTAAACAATTTCATTATCATTTTCATCATCATCACCATCAAATTTATGTCCATGTGTGTATTGTATGTATCTTGTGTCTGTGTAGGTAATTGTGTCTATGAGTGTGCATGCAGAGGCTGCAGAAAGATGTGCTGCTCTATCACTGTGTTTTCCCACTGAGACATCTTGCTGGTGATACTTCAATCATCTCTGAAGAAGAACTTTTCTCTGTCAGAGACAATAAACCTGATTTCATGGGATTTGAGGTTTTTGTGCTCTGGCTGCACAAGAGTCAGTGCATACAGGACAATAATGGATTTCATACTGTTTGTCTTTCCAGGGTATTTGGAAATATGATGCAGAATGCTATAAAAAGTATGGAAAAATATGGGGGTGAGTATTCTGGAAAGTTCCATCAAGTCAACTCTTTTTAGGAGAAGGTGCCCTACTTATGCAAGGACAATACCAGCCCAGAACTGTAGTAATGGGCATCTCTTTTGTGAAGGTACTTTCACATGTCAGTCATTAAATGTCACTGCTTATAGTTCTAATTAACTTGAGAACATTGCACACTGTTTTTTAATGGGTTTTGGTGTTTTATCCAGTGTCCTAACCTCTTCTGAAACTTCATTACATTTTCTGAATGTAATGAATTTTCATTACATGAAATACATTCAGTGCTCTGAAAATTTGTAATACTATCTCCTTGCCACATCCACTCACTTCTCTTTAGAAGCCCACACTTTCACTTTATTGTTGACTTTACATGTGCAGAAGTTTTATTTTTTAATGCTAGAGCATAAATCATTTGCCAAGGCCTTAGCTGTGTCATCCCATTATTGCTTTCAAAGACCATGTTAGAGACTTTGTTGTGATTGTTTATATTTTACTTCAAACCAAGGGGGACATATGCCATTGGGCACATATGTAGGTCAGATGACAATTGTGGAAGTAAGTTTTGTACCTTCAGGTGATTTAACTCAGTCCATCTGACTTGGTACAAGTTCTTTTTATCTGCTGAACAATCTCATCAGCACCAGCTAGGATTTTTATGACTGTGCATCATTGTGTCCTGTTGAATTAAACCGACTTTGGGGAGACAATGTATTTAAAAACCACAACTTTCTTCCTCGAATCTCTGGCATTAATGGTTCTTTCTATAAAGCAGCCAAGAGAGTAGCAGCAGTTGTTTTCTGTCATTGATGCTGGAAGTTTAGTGAGAGCCTTGGAGCAAATGTCATCATGCTGTGAGACACAAACATGTGGGAAGAGGCTCTGGCTCTACCTGCCTCTTCATCTCTTCTTATCCATTCTTAGGAACCACAGGTCTGAACAAAGGGCTCTACTAAGTTGATATAGCCCATAAAGACCATATCATTCAATGCAAACTGCAGGCTTTGCTGTCTGTCCAATGGCCCTGTATGAACTTCTCCTTGCAATATTATTGCTTGTTGGCAATTGATAGTGATTTTTCATTTTTCTCTGACCTAATAACTTCTCTCTCTCTCTCTCTCTCTCTCTCTCTCTCTCTCTCTCTCTCTCTCTCTCCAGTGTCTGTTGAGGACTAGTCATGTGTTATGTATTCAAATGCTATTTCAGTGCCTTGAGATCTGGTTACTGCCATGCTATGGATATTGTTATGATGTTTAACTATCTCCTGTAACCATGGGATGTGGAGGAATATTTTTCAATTATCTATTACTAGATGATTAGTATACCTATACCCAGGCAGGGCAGAAGGAGGTAGATGGGACTATCGTTCTTGGGCTTTGGGCACAGAAGAATGTTGGGTAGAAAGACAGGTACTGGAAGAGGTAGAGGAAGAAAGCAGAGAGCTATCACAGCTTAGCTTGAAAGAAGCATATGTTGGTATGGATGGAGGAAATTATACATATGAGAGAATATGCAAGTGTTTATGGAATTATGGGTGGAAGGCAGCCTGGGTTGGAAGTAAAGGTTGTTTAGAAGGTTACTATCTACTTTGCCCCAGGTGATATAAGGCTATTCTAAAATCTATCAGTTGTCTGTGTCTTTTATTGACTGTGATAGTGGGTTAATAAATATTTTTAGACTAACCACAACAAAGGTCTCTTCATGTAGCCCTGGCTATCCTGAAACTCACTATGTAGACTAGGCTTTCTTTGAGTTTGGAGACCAGTCAGAGTCTCCCTTCTAAGTGCTGAGATTAGAGACATGTGCCTATATTTGTATAGGGTGCCTAGTTATGCATGGTCTTTCATTGGTGCTTCAGTCTCCACAAGATGCTCTCGACTCTGTTTAGCTGGCTCTCTTGGTCTTCTTGTGGAGTTCCTGTCCACTCCAGATACTTCTATCTCTGCACACAAAGACCCCACTTTTCCACAAGACTCCCTATGCCTTACCCAGGGTTTGGCTGTGAGTCTCAGCATCTGTTTCTATCTGCTGCTGGATGGAGACTCTCAGAGACAGCTATGCTGGGCATTTATTTGTGATCACAGCAAAGTATCATTGATAGTGTCAGGCATTGGTTGTAGATTCCCTCAATCTCTGCTCTATCTTTATCCATGCACATCTTGTAGATAGAGTAAATTTGGAGTCAATGTTTTTGTGGGTTACTTGGTGTTCCCCTTTCAACAAGGGGTCCTATCTAGTAAGAGGATGTCCTCTTCAGTCTCCATAACCCCTGCTACTAGGTGTCTCAGCCAGATCATCCCCATATCCTCCCAGAAGCCTCTAGGTTGTCATAGGTCTCCTGCTTGTCAAAGAGATGTCCCCACTCTGTTTATTTTCTCTCTGTCTTCCTGCTTCTGCTCTCCCAAGGTCTGATCTCCGCTTTCATTTCTCTCTATGCTCCCTCTCCTACCTTGTTCCTTTTCTTTAACCACTTCTGATATCTCTTCTATTTCCTTCTGAGTGTGATTTAAGCACCCTTCTTTGGGTCCTCCCTGTTACTTATCTCCTTTGGGTCTGTGAATTGTGGTATGGTTATGCTGTACTATATGGTTAATATCCACTTATAATTGAGTACACACCATGAGTGTCTTTGTGCTTCTCAGTTACTTCACTCAGGGTGACCTTTTCTAGTTCTACATTTTGCCTGCAAATTCCATAATACTCTTGTTTTTAATAGCCAAACAGTATTCTATTGTGTAAATGTACCACAGTTTCTTTATCCATTCTTCACTTGAGAGATATCTGGGTTGTCTCCAGATTCTGGCTATTAAGAATAAATCTGCTATGATCATAGTTGAACAGATGTCCTGATTAAATGGTAGAGCATGTTTTGGGTATCTACCTAGGAGTGGTATACCTGGATCTTGAGATAGAGCTATTCATGATTTTTTGAGAAACCTCCAGATTACTTTAAAAAATGAATGTACAAGTTTACACTCCCACCAGCAATGGAGGAATATTAATATTAATATTAATATTAATATTATTTTACTATCAATATTTTATCAATTACTTATTAATAATTATCTTCATTAACAACATATTAATAAATAATTAATTATTAGTGTTATTTAGTCATTAATAATTATATTCATTGATATGTTATTAATGTGCAATAAAATAAATAATTATTTATTAATAAATATTGATAAAAGTTATTGATAAAATAAATAATTATTAATAAGAATGTTAATATGCATTAACATGATGCATATTTATATATATTTATATTATATGTTTATATATAAATATATGTTATGAATAAATAATAAAATAAATAATTAATTTTTAAAAATGTTGATAAGAGTTATTAGTAAAAATAAATACTTATTAATAAAAATGTTAATATGCATTAATATAAATATATATTTATATTATATATTTATATTATATATTTATATATATAATATAAATATATGTTATCCATTATTAATAAAATAAAAATTAATTATTAATAAGATTGCCAATGAAAATAATTATTAATAAAAATGAACGTTTATTTATTAATAATTATATTTCTTAATAATGCATGTCAATAAATAATTACTTATTTATTACAAATTTGTTGATGTTAATTTAATAGTAATTTTTTATTTTAAATTATTATTAATTAATATTTTATATTTATTTCTTTTTTTCTTTTTTATTTTTTTCATTGTTTTTATTTTATTATTATTTTTTTTATCAGTTACATTTTATTAACTCTGTATCCAGGCCGTGTCCCGATCTCTCATTCCCTCCCAGTCCCTCCCTCCCTCCCTCATCTCCACCGTGTCCCTTTTCAAGTCCACTGATAGGGGGGACCTCCTCCCCATTCATCTGATCCTGTTTTATCAGGCATCTTCAGGACTGGCTGCAAAGCCCTCCTCTGTGGCCTAAGAGGACTGCTCCTCCCTTCGGGGGTGGGGAGACCAATGAGCCAGTCATTGAGTTCCTGTTAGTAATAGTCCTTGTTCCCCTCACTTTAGGAAACCAATTGGTTACTGAGCTACCACAGGCTACATCTGAGCGGAGGTTCTAGGTTATATCCATACATGGTCCTTGGTTGAATGTCAGTCTCAGAAAAGACCCTGTGACCAGATATATTTGGTCCTTGTGGAACTCCTATCCTTTCCCCATCAGACTAACTCCCCTTCTTTCTTATGATTCCCTGTACTCTGCCAAAGGTTTGGTCATGAGTCTTTGCTTTGAAAACACTGCTAGTTAGAGTCTTTCAGATGCGCTCAGTAGACTCCTGTCACATGTTCAATGCACATCCCATCTGTCTTTCTAAACGAGGATTGATCATCTTACCCCATGTCCGCTCAATTGATTATCTTTTTTAGGTGTATAGATTTCATTATGTTTATCATATCTTATAGGTCTATATAAGTGAGTATATCCCATGTTTGTCTTTCTCCTTCTGGGATATTTCACTCAGAATGATCTTTTCTAGATCCCACCATTTGCCTGCAAATTTCATGATTTCCTCCTTTTTGATTGCTGAGTAGTATTCCATTGTATAAAAATACCACAATTTCTGTACCCATTCCTCCGTTGATGGACATCTGGGTTGTTTCCAGGTTCTGGCTATTACAAATAGAGCTGCTATAAACATGGTTGAGCAAGTATCCCTTTTGTGTACTTGAACAAACTTTGGGTATATACCTAGCAGTGGTATAGCTGGGTCTTGAGGAAGCACTATTCCTATTTGTCTTAGAAAGCGCCAGATAGCTTTCCAGAGTGGTTGTACCAGTTTACATTCCCACCAGCAGTGGAGGAGGGTTCCCCTTTCTCCACAACCTCTCCAGCATGTGTTATCACTTGAGTTTTTCATCTTGGCCATTCTGATGGGTGTAAGGTGATATCTCAGGGTCGTTTTGATTTGCATTTCCCTGATGGCTAATGAGGATGAGCATTTCTTTAAGTGTTTTTCTGCCATTCGATATTCCTCTGTCGAGAATTCTCTGTTTAGCTCTGTTCCCCATTTTTTAATTGGATTACTTGGTTTGCTGCTTTTCAGCTTCTTTAGTTCTTTGTATATACTGGATATTAGTCCTCTGTCAGATAAAGGGTTAGTGAAGATTCTTTCCCAATCTGTAGGCAGTCGTTTTGTTTTGATGACGGTATCCTTTGCTTTACAGAAACTTTTCAGTTTCATGAGGTCCCATTTATTGATTGTTGCTCTTAGAGCCTGTGCTGTTGGTGTTCTGTTCAGGAAGTTGTCTCCTGTGCCAATGAGTTCTAGGCTGTTCCCCACTTTTTTTCCAATTGATTTAGGGTATCTGGTTTTATGTTGAGGTCCTTGATCCACTTTGACTTTATTTTTGTGCAGGGTGATAAATATGGATCTATTTTCATTTTTCTGCATGTAGACATCCAGTTGGTCCAGCACCATTTGTTGAAGATGCTGTCTTTTTTCCATTGAATGGATTTGGCTTCTTTGTCAAATATTGAGTATTCATAGGTGTGTGGATTTATTTCTTGGTCTTCTATGCAGTTCCATTGATCCTCCTTTCTGTTTCTATGCCAATACCATGCAGTTTTTATTACTGTTGCCCTGTAGTACAGCTTGAGATCAGGAATGGAGATACCTCCAAATGATCTGTTGTTCTGGCTATATTAATTAATATTTTATATTTAAACATATCTTTTTATTACTATTAATTATACATGTGCATATGTGTCTCTGCACATGAGTGCAAATGAACTTGGAGGCCAGAAACACTGGATTTTCCTGGAGCTCTAGTTACAGGAGGTTGTGAGCTACCCAATATGAGTGTTAGGAACCAAATTAAGATCCTCTACAAGGGAAGTATGTGCTTTTAACTGTGGTACCTTCTCTCCAGCTCCTCACAGTATTTTATCTATTCAAAAATCACAGGAAATGGTATAGGCAACTCTCACACATGGACATTTATACTTATCAAATTCCCACCTCTTATTTCTAGTTATGTCTTTCAGAATTGTTTTGTCTTTAAGTTACTCACTGTGTCTTGAATGACATTACATTTTACAAAGACTTCATTGTGTCCCAGGTCAGAATCTGGGAATTGCCCTGAGAACTCCTGTGACAGTGTGTTGTATAACCAGAGTGAGGGTCATGCTCCATTAAAATCAAAGTCTGTGTGTAGCTCTCACTTCAGAGCCTGGCTTTGGATTAATCAGCTGTTTTCCTTGCATAGGCTGTTTGAAGGTCCAACACCTCTATTTGCCATCACAGACACAGAGATGATCCGGAATGTGCTAGTGAAAGAATGCTATTCTGCCTTCACAAACCGGCGGGTACATAACTTCTTTTTTTAATTAAAAAAATTAAATGATCATTTTTGTTATTTTATTTATGGTTATTTTGTTATTTTATTTATTTATGGGTATATGTTAATGTTAATTTATAAAGCTTTATTTGTTACTCTTAGTTTCTCTCTAAATATAGACATCACACAAATAATTCACTCTTTTATATTTGTTTAGTAATAAGCTTCACAATGCAATAGCTAAGAAGTTATTAATCTATTCCTAACCCACTAAGCTAATTTGGCTTCCTCCCAGTGTACATCACAGATGTACTTGCACTTAGCTTTTCTTGTTCCAGCTTCTTCTATTCATGTCTCTTCAACCTATTCTGTGACTGCATCCCCTACTTCCTTTCCTAAATCCTCCTTCCCTGGCTAGTAGAAGTCTTGCCCCGTTTTCTCCCATGCTCAGCAATGAGCTGTAAGCTTCTTTCTTGACATATCAGGGGACCATTGGGAGCAGTGTTTATATAGCACTGAGACAGGAGATTCTCAGAACAAGGATGGCAACCAGATATGGGGGAGTACAGAAATCAGCATTTGAATTACACAACAACCTCATGCCTAAAGTTACATAGGTATGGATATGTGAGCGAATGCCATGTGTGTAGGTTCCTGTGGAGGCCAGCAGAAGGTATGACATACCCTGGAGCTGGTGTTGCAGACAGTTGTGAGTTGCCTGACAGGGGTGCTGGGAACCAAATCTGTATCCTCCAGAAGAACAGGAAGCACCCTTAACTGTTGAGTCATCTCCACAACCTCCCCATTTCATAATTTAAACCTTTATATTTTACTTACTTAAAAATGAAATAAATATAGATTCAAGTGGCTTCCATAATAATGTACAAGCAGGGTCTAGTTATTAATATTGCTAATAGGAATGTGTTGAGTAAGTTTAAATATACTATGGCATTGTAATCTAGTTGTAGGTGGACACTTGTCATCTAGAGTAATTTACATTTCCCATTTACAAGTTCTTTTTTATGTCTGTATGGTATTGATTTTTGTGGTGTCAAACATTCAAAATACAGAGAACCTCCTTGACCACACAGCTCCCTCTAGCTAGCCCATTAGCTGTTGTGTACAGCCTGTCTTCTCTTTGCCTTTTTTTATCCATTTTCCTTCTCATGGATTGTGCTCTTAGGTGTCAAGTCTCATGACTGTTTACCTATCACATGCACATAGATTTGCTCTTGAGATTTGATCTCAAATCTATGGTTTTATTTATGTTAACTTTTCTATGCAGGATACTATTTACTTCAATGTCCCCACTTCTCTTTTTTAATATAATTTTATTTATATA
This sequence comes from Meriones unguiculatus, assembly GCF_030254825.1. NCBI lineage: Eukaryota > Metazoa > Chordata > Mammalia > Rodentia > Muridae > Meriones > Meriones unguiculatus. The sequence continues at coordinate 3,572,686 of NW_026843647.1, forward strand.
TTTATTCATTACAATTTATTCACTTTGTATCTCTGCTGTAGCCCCATCCCTCATCTCCTCCCAGTCCCTGCACCCCTTTTCTTCTCCCCCTATGCTCTTTCCCTAGTCCGCTGATAGGGGAGGACCTCCTTTCTTTCTCTCTGACCCTAGTCTAGCAGGTCACACCAAGGCTCACTGCATCATCTTCCTCCATGGATAGGTGATCAAGGAGCAGGCCACTGAGTTCACATCAGAGTAAGCCCCTGTACTCCTTTCCAAAGAACCCACTTGGAAACTGAAGCCCCAATGGGCTTCCTCTGAAGAGGGTATCTAGGCTCTTCCCATGCATGGCCTCTCTCTGAAACCATGGCTATCTAACTGTTTTATCTGGGGAAGCCTGTTGGTTCTCTCCTTCCACACTGTGGGTCCTGGGTATCGAATTCAGGTTGTTAGGCTTGGCAGCAATCACCTTTACCTTTTGAGATAGCTTATTGGACCTAATTTAGTCTTTGGTCATTTGGTGAAGTTTGCTGAAGGCCTTGTTTGCAGCTGCCCTTCATCATGTCAAGCTGTTTTCCTTTCTTCCTTTAGTGCTGAGTACTGTAGTTTAAGGGTGTGTTGAGGACTCCACATTAGCATAAAATATAACCTGCCACAGAGGGCCTCTGAAAGCCTCTGCCTTGCAGACTGTCAAAGCAGATGCTGAGCCTTATGGCCAACCGTCGGGCAATGTGAATGGAATTTTATGTAAGAAGTGGGAAATAGTAAGAGCTGGAGATACCAGGAACTCCACAAGGAGAGCAACAGAACAAGAAAATTTGAACACAGGGAACTTCCCAGAGACTCATACTCCAACCAAGGACTATTCATGGAGATAACCTAGAACCCTGACAATGCAGCCACTTCTGATGAGAACTGATAGACTAAGATCAGAAAGAAGGAGAGGAGGACCTCCCCTATCAGTGGACTTGGGGAGGGGCATGCATGCAGAAAGGGGGGGAGGGGGGCTAGGAAGGGAGGAGGGAGGGGCACATGGGGGTACAAAATGAATAAAGTGTAATTAATAAAAGTTAAATAAAAAATTAAAAAAATATCTATAAATATGAAAGATAGAAGAAAGGTCCTATTAGGGAAAAATTTCTTTTTGTCTCTTTATCACTGTATAAAGAATTAAGGAAAAAGGATTTCTATAGCATTATTTCTAAACAAAAACAAATGATCCATCAATCAAACCATCCAGAAGCTAGAGTGATGTTTTAGTTGTTGAAAGCTCTGAATGAGGATGGGAGCTTGGTTGTCTACATATCCAGCAGCTCACAACCAACTGTATTGCCAGCTTTACCAGATCCAAATCCTTCCTCTGTCCTTTGAGTACACTACACACATGTACATGCACTCACACACACACACTCACACACACATACATACATGCATGCATAAAATAGTAAAACAAATTGTTAAAAACTCATACATCAAATCTTTTAAGTGTTACTGGCACCATCAATGGGAACAGGGCCTGAGTTTGGATCCCCAGTATACACATAAAAGAAGGCAGAGCAGCATGCATGTGTGACTCCAGAGCTGTGCATAGGAACAGGTAGATCCTAAGGGCTTGCTTGCCAGCTTATTCCAACCAAACTAGAACCTTCAAGATTCAGTGACAGACCCTGCCTGAGAAAAGTGCTGTAGAGAATTATAGAGGAAGATCACAGACCTCTGGTCTTCACATGACCACACATGGGCAGGTGCACCAGCACTTACATGTGTACATACACAAACACACACACACACACACACACACACACACACTGTTTATGTTATAAAGACAGAACTGGAGAACCTCTGTGATGCAAAGTTCACTTTCTTTCTGTGTCCAAGCCATTTGCCATCTTCACAACTCTGGGGCACCTGCTCCTTATTGTTCCTATCTTTTCCCTAACATTGGACCTAATTTAAATTTATAGAGAGATTTGCATTTAAAAGAATCCTGGGATATAAAGGCTTAAAACCACAACAGGTTACCTGGTGAGCTCTGGATTTCTTATAGGCTGTGAGGAAGTGCTGAAATTTTAAACTTTTTTTTCTTTTGCATCCAACATTCAGTTCAGTCCATAGTAAACAGTATAACAGTAAACAGTGTAACAAATTGTAATATGGTGCTATCTGCTCAGTACTTTTGCAACCATGGTGAGTTCCATACTTACACAAAACCATTTTTTTTTGACTGTAGAATTTTGGCCCAGTGGGGATTATGAAAAAACCTGTCTTCTTCTCTGAGGATGACGAGTGGAAGAGAATCCGAGCCTTGCTGTCTCCCACCTTCACCAGTGGAAAACTCAAAGAGGTGACTGAAAGGACTTATGATTGAAATCTTTGTGTGACCTGACTCTCCAAACCTAACTATGGATGCTTTTGTGCTTTGTGCTCAGATGTTCCCCATTATTGAACAGTATGGAGATATTTTGGTAAAATACTTGAGAGGAGAGGCAGAGAAAGGCAAGCCTGTCCCTATTAAAGAGTAAGTGGTGGTGCATCCAAGGTGGTTCTGGGAGGTTATCTGGGAGGATAACTTCATCAGAGAGTCTTTTTCCTTGTGTATCTCACATGGCCTAGCTGCATATACTCTACCTTTAGATACTATACATAGATTACATGTATGTGTATATTATATGTATCTAATATATATATTAGATAAATACACAGTTTGAAAAGAATAATCATGATGGTCTGAAATCCACAAGGGTAGATCGTGGGCAGGATGGAAAGGCACTTGGTCAATACTGAGGTGGCTTTGTTTCTCTTGTCCCAAAACTATGAACCATTTCAGGCTTCATGCTGCTTGTCTTAAATTCCCATGTCTCTGCCTCCTCAGAGTGTTTGGGGCCTACAACATGGATGTGGTCACCAGCACATCATTTGGAGTGAACGTTGATTCCCTCAACAACCCAAATGATCCTTTTGTGGAGAAAGCCAAGAATCTCTTAAGATTTGATTTTTTTGATCCATTGTTCTTGTCAGTAGGTATGTAGAAAGTTCTGTCTTTTGCTCCATTAGTCTTGTCTGTGGCTGCATTTGTCACTTCTGCCTTTCTCTTTCACACTTCCCCAAAAACTAGCTTCTCTACTGGAATGTAATTTAGTTGCCATGTAATTAGTTTTCTTAAAGGCACAGTTCAACGTTTTTAGTGCATTCAAAGACATGTAGCCCATTATGTTTGTTTTATAACTTTATTTTATCTTGAGACAGGGTCTTACTGTGTATCTCTAGCTGGCCTGGAAATTGCTGTGTAGACCAGACTGGCTTTGAACTCATAGTGATCCTCCTGCTTCTACCTCCTGAGGACTAAAGTGTGCACCAGAATTCCTGGCTTTGTTTTAGAATCATTTTATTTATTATTTGACTGTGTCATATAGGAATACAACATATCCTGATTAGACCCACCCATAACTCTTCCCTCCCACTTTCCTCAGACACACCAACATGCTTTCCTCCTTATTTCATGTCCCTTTCTGTGTTTTGGTAACCCAGTGCACCCAGTCACTGCCTGCTAGGATGGGACAGTAGTATTGGCCTCATCTTATGCAGGTGTTCAGTCCATGAGTGGACCATGCCATGCCTGGGATATGGCACTGCAGATGCCCCATTGCTGGCTCTTTCTTTCCACACCTTCTTTCAGGATGTTCCTTGAGCTTTGAAGGGTGGGGTGTTGATACAGTTATTCCATTTAGGGATGAGCACTCAGCAGTCACTGATTCTCTGTACTTTGATCACTTGGAAATCTGCATTGACTGAAGGACCACACGGCTCCTTGCCAATGAGGACTGTATAGTACATTGTTCTAGCTGTGTTGGCTCTTTTGACCATCATTCTTCACCTTGACCTAAGCCACATCGACCTAAGCAACACCTGTTCACTTTCTGTATATTTACATATCCTTTGCACTTCACATCAATGGGATCATAGATTGTGGTCTCTGTGGCAGGCATGTTTTATATAGCACAATAGTAAATGAAACAAACATCATTACCTCCTGTGTCCATGAGCAAAAAAAAAAAATGCTCCGTACCTATTGATAGACATGAAGTTAGTTTCACATGTTTGCCATGAATTTTATTGCTATTAACATATGCATAGAAGGATATAGTTATTTTTTTATGTTTCATGGTATATATTAAGAATCATCATTGCTTAGATAAAAGGTAACCCTATTTTTAAAATTTTTGTGTGGAAATATTTTATTTTTAAAGTTTTATTTATGTATTCAATTTACATTTTTATTATAGCCCCCATCTCTCCTTGCTGTCTCTGTCTTTTCACATAATCCTTCTTCTCATTCACCCACCTCCTTCTCCTTAGAAAGTAGCCATGTGGAGGCTGGGAATGAAGCCTGGGTTCTCTTCAAAAGTAGGCTAACTGCTGGGGCATGTCTCCAGCCAATGTACAGTGGCTATATATATGTATATGTGTGTGTGTTTGTGTGTGTTTTGTGTGTGTGTTTATGTATATGTATCTTTATATACATATATATATATGTGTGTGTGTGTATGTATGTATATTCTGGGTCCATTTAACATGTTGCTTGATTTAGGGCTTTAATGCTTTTCCTTGTTAATTACATTTCCATATACAGCTCATGTGTCCTTTTGCCTACATTCTATCCTTCCTCTCCACTTACTATCATCCTCTTGGTCTCCTTTTAAGTATTATATGATATCCACACTTACACCTGTTCACATATTTACGTTTATTCATTATAGTATAGAACTGGGAAATGAGAAACATTACGTGATTTTCTTTCTTTCTGTGTTGTGGTCACCTGTTTTTGAGCTTGTCTTTTTTTTCTTGAGATAGGATTTCTCTGTGTATCATCAGCTGTCCTTGTGTGTGTGTGTTTGTGTGTGTCTATACATGTTCACCTTGCTTGTGGTTGTGTCCTTCCACAGTGTAGGATCTAGGGATCAAGCTGAGATTTTCACACTTGTCTGCAAGATCCTTTATCTGTTGAACCATCTCAAAAGCCCCCATCTTTTCTCTCTGGGTATACAAGGACTACAGGAACAGAGTTCAATACAAGAGTCAGAGTTGCAGTTCTGGCTGCTGCAAAGTGCAGAAGAAGCAGTGTGAAAGTGACACAAAGTGAGCACAGTCACAGTATGAGAGCAAGATTAGGGGGATAACAGCTTCTGGCTGAGACACTGACTTATTTGGATTGTGTTTTGATTTCTCTAGATGAACCTTGCATGTCCATTAAAACTTATTTTTTTTTCTTTCCCGTACTCTTTCCATTCCTCACCCCAATATATGAGATGTTAAATATCTCCATGTTCTCAAAGGATTCCTTAGCATTTTTCAAAAATTTTTTGTACAAAATGAAGGAAACCCGCCTGGATTCAAACAAGAAGGTAAAAAGTGGTGGTCTCATGAGAGGTCCACGGTTTGAAAACATGTTGGGCTGTGAACATGTGAGTTGTGTATTTCCCTTCATCTGTCAGTAAAGGTAGATAGAGGAGGCTCGAGTAGACAAAGACAGAGAATATTTATATTTTCTAGGGCAGGAGCAGTTCGAGTTTTAAATTTTTGATTGAGAATAAGCCAGGAATAGCAATTTGAATGAGAACTAGAGTGCCAGGCATAAGAATTGAAAAATTAAAAAAATAGTCACAGTGCAAGACCTGCACAAGATCAAGACCATAAAACTCTAACATATATCAGAGAGGAGCTCTCCTAGTTCTGCCCCTTGCTGAGTGACTATTGGCAGTTAATAGCTGTGGATGGAGGCTGTGGGCACTGGAAGGATTCCCATGTAGCAGTGGATGTCCACAGCCCTGCACATATGGGCAGCACTAGTTGAACTCAGTGGGTTATTAAGGAAGGGAGAAATGTTACATAGGATATAGAAGGAATTGGATGGAAAAAAAGAATGGTGCACATGTGTGAAGTTCTCTAATAACAAATAAAAATGATTATTTTCCTGTCATTCAAAAGCATTTGCAAAGAATAAAATCCACTGTTTAAAACTGCATCTATTTGTAATTTATTGTAAAAGTAGTTGATACGGTGGCTGGATTGCTTCCTGGTTTAGTCACTTGTGAGTTTGGTCTTTGATGACTCAAGTGACACTAACTATGCTTGTGAGTGTAAGGGAGTCACATACTCAGAAAGGAGAGAATAAAGCTTCTGCACTCCTGATCCATCTCTTACCTCATCAGTTGACCTTCTACATTTGTAAATACTCTTTCTGCTTCCAGAACCAAGTGGATTTTCTCCAGCTGATAATGAATGCTCACAAGAATTCCAAAGACACAGAGTCTCACAAAGGTAACCAAGGACTACCTGGTCTATGCACAGGGAAGCTCTCAGGAAGTGGGCATGCTGCTCAGAAAATATGCAAGGAGGCTTCTGTAGATAGAGGAATATTTCTGTCAAGTTGCTGAAAGGCAGACATGGCTACCATCTTCATGAAATTTTTTGAAAGCGCACCAGCATAACTGTTCCAAACGTGAAGGGTAGTCACAATGGAAGACCTCAGATGCCTTTGTGTTATCCAGGAGACTATAGGTGTTGTTTCTGTCTTTTCCCACACACTGACTTGAAACTCTGCCTAGACATCTGAGTCTAAACATCCAGACAGGAGGCATGTACCCAAACAGTGCTGATGCATTCTGGGAACCCCTAGTATGAATGTGTTCTATACCTTAATCTATGGTAGATATTGACTTTTCCTTTGCCTGATGAATAAGTAGCTTCCAAGGAAAGCCTCTTTGTACAAACACGCTGCTTCTCTCCATTCTTTGACACACTTAAAAACTACCTATATATTTTTTTATCTTTTTTGTGTGGTGTATGTATGTGTGTTCACGAGTAGGTGCACATGTGCAAAACCCAAGTAGTGTATGCAGAAAACAGAGAAGGCACCAAACATCTCTCCTAATCTCTCTTTGCTTTATTTCCTCTTATTAAACCTAGATCTAAGCTGGCAGCCAGCAGGTCCCAATGATACACAGCATTGGGGTGACAGTGGTGTACTGCCACACCTGGGTTTTCACATGGGGACAGAATATTCAAACTCATGTTCTCAAGCTTGTGTAACAAGTGCTCTTACCTACTGAGCGATCTCTGTAATTTTCCATCTATGTTTCTTTTCAAATTTAAAACTATCATTACTTTCATGGTGGCAAAATGACACTTGTTATATATATATATATATATACATATATATATACTTTTATATATATACATATATATACATACATATATATATATATATATATATATATATATATATATATACTTTTCAAAGTCACTGTTTCTTTTTTTGTATAAATTCTTTCCAGTTTGTCCACTTGAAACCCTTTCATGTGATCAGCTAATGTTAACTTCTTTTGTACTTCATCTTTTTTTAGAAACAGAGTTTTACATGGCCCTGTTTGAAGGAGAGGTTGACCTCAAGTTCATAATATGCCTGAGAATGCATGACCTTTAACCATGTTCTGGGGAATGACTCCACAGCAGTCCATCTACTGAGCTATATATCCTCAACCCTTCTGGTTCATTTTGATTTCTAAAATAGATATTCATTTAAAAAAAGAACAGGCTTATAGTCCCATTTCAATATAGAAGCAAGGGCTTATACTATTTGGGAAAAAGAATTTACCAACAACAGAATCAGAGAATTCATGTCAGTAGGTTTACAACTACCTGTAAATCTAACTCTATGGTCTCCAATGCCATCTTCTGGCCTACATGGACACTTGTACACATGTGTGTGCACACACATAAATATTAGTAAAAAAAAAATCTTAAGATCAAGAAGAGGACTGGAGATCAGTTTTCTGTTCCTACCTCTGACAGCGCACAACCTTCTATAACTCCTTCTCTAAGGGATCAGATGGCCTTTTCGCACTTCCATGGGCATACCCCTGACACCTATGTGGCATCCATCTTTCTACATAAACACACACAAAGATACACACAAATGAAATAAAATTAAATCGTAAAAATAAGAAATCCCTTTTTTAAATTAAATTTTTATTTTTTATATTAATTATAGTTTATTCACTATGTATCCCAGTTGTAACTCCTCCCTCATTCCCTCACAATTCTACCTTTCCCCCCTCATCTCCTCCCATGCCCCTCTCCAATTCTACTGATAGGGGAGGACCTCCTCTCCTTCCATCTGACCCTAGTCTATAAGGTCTCATCAGGACTGGCTACATTGTCCTCCTCTGTGGCCTGACAAGGAGGCTCCCACCTCAGGAGGGAGTGTTCAAAGAGTCTATCACTGAGTTCATGTTGGAGAATGTCCCTGTTCCCCTTACTAGAGTACCCACTTGGATACTGAGCTGCCATAGGCTACATCTGACCAGGGGTTCTAGGTTATATCCATGAATGGTTCTTGATTGGATTATAAGTCTCAGAAATGACCCGTGTGCCCTGATATTTTGGTTCTATGGTTCTCCTGGTTGAAATCCTGTCCTCTCCAGGTCTTACCATCTCCCCCTTCTTTCATACGATTCCCTGCTCTCTGCCCAAAGTTTGGTTATGAGTCTCAGAAATCCCATATCTCGAAGTTGCCCAATGGTGACCATGAGTAACATAGCACACACCTTGGGACAACCTGGCTGAAGTGATCTCCCTCATCTCTGGATGTGTCACTCGGATGTCATAATGATAACAGGTTCAGGGTGACCAAACAGCTTCTCCATATTTCTCTCTAAGAAAACCAAAGCCTCATTAGGTTTTCCTCATTCCATCTGTGATAGTCCATATTGACATGACTTACATGAGATATCTTTTTTTTTTTACCTCTAGCCCTGTCTGACATGGAGATCATGGCACAGTCAATTATCTTTATTTTTGCTGGCTATGATACCACCAGCACTACACTTTCCTTCATCTTGCATTCACTGGCCACTCACCCTGATATACAGAAGAAACTGCAGGAGGAGATCGACAGCGTTCTGCCCAACAAGGTGACTGGTTGGTGCTTGGAGTAGGAAGGGAAAGAGGAAAGATCATCAAAAACAGCTTCTCATCACATTCAATTCTGTGTGTGTGTGTGTGTGTGTGTGTGTGTGTGTGTGTATTTGTCTAAATTATTCTCCAACATATATTTTTGAGACAGGCTCGCTCACTAAACCTGCAGTTTGTTGATTGGCTGGGGTATCTGGACAATGAACACCAATGATCCTCTGTCCCCCAACTGCTAATACTGTAGATATCTGCCACTGCATCTGTCTTTATGAATGATGTGTGTCTGAACCCAGGTCCCCAGGCTTGTGTAGCCGACATTTCACTACTTGAGACATCCTCCCAGCCTCACGTGATAGTTATACAAACTGCTGTGTAAGGGGCTGGGGAGGTGGCACAATGGTTAAGAGCACTGGCTGCTCTTACAGAGGTTCTATCCATATTTGAGTCCCAGTGCCCACATGGCAGCTGTCAACTCTGTTGAAGCTTATTCATGGGGCATCTGATGCCCTGTTTTGCTTCTGTGGGCAATTATCCCACATGAGGTACAACACATATGTAGCAAAACATGTACACACACCTCTGAAAGGCTCTATCTTGCAAGGTATTGAGACAGATGTTGAGACTCATAGCCAATGTTTGGGCAGAGTGCAGGGAATCTTATGATAGAAGTGGGGGAGGACAGGAGCTCCACAAGGACAGTGACAGATCCTAAAAGTCTGGGCACAGAGGTCTTTTCTGAAACTGATACTCCAGCCAAGGACCACTCATGGATATGGCCTGGAACGCCTGCACAGAGGTGGCTTATGGCAGTTCAGTATCCAAGTGGTCTCCATAGTAATGGGGACATGGACTGTCTCTGACATGAACTGATTGGCCTGCTCTTTGATGACCTCTTCCCTGAGGGGGGAACAGCCTTAGCAGGCCATGGACTTACAGGCCTGATGAGACCTGATAGACTAGGATCAAAGGGAAGGGAAGGAGGACCTCCCTTTTCAGAAGACTGGGAGAGGGACATGGGCAGGGAAGAGGGAGGGTGGGATTGGGAAGGGAGGAAGGAGGGAGGTACAAGGGGAATACAAAGTGAATAAACTGTAATTAATAAAAATGATTAAAACATACAAACAAACAAAACAAGTTTTAAAACCATTTAAAATGTGTCGTGCTAATGAAGATGCTCCAAGATGCTGTGCTTCACTACAGAGAACTCACCAGTACAAAGCAGATGGAGTTGAAAGTTTTCGAAAATCTTAGCACAAATCTTTTTCTTTCTTCTCAGGCATCTCCCAGCTATGATAGTGTGATGGAGATGGAGTACCTGGACATGGTGTTGAATGAAACCCTCAGATTATACCCAATTGCTAATAGACTTGAGAGGGTCTGTAAAAAAGATGTTGAAATCGATGGTGTGTTTATTCCCAAAGGGTCGATAGTGATGATACCATCTTATGCTCTTCAACATGACCCACAGCACTGGCCAGAGCCTGAGAAATTCTACCCTGAAAGGTACCAAAATCCCAAGAGCGAAAACCAAACCTGAATTATGTTGGTCTGTTCATGCTATGGTGTCTCTTGTAGAAAGATGGTCTAATTATGATTTTTGTATCCATCTTCATTCTGTTACGAGAGTGGCAGAGAAAGGGAAGAAAGAGAGGAGAGGGGGCATGAGTTGGGAAGACAATATGACAACTTAAATACAGAATGTTTTTTCTTCATTCTTTAAGTAGTAAATGAGCAACTTAAGTGTGAGGCAGGAACCCACTTTATTTTCAGTCTAAATGTTATGTGCTTTTCAGACTTGGAACATGCCATTATATTGAATGAATTTTTATTCTTTAGAGGAGTATTTCCCTTTTTAAATTTTCTCTCTCTTTCATATTTTTTGAGAATTGTGTGAATGTATAATGTATTTTGCTCATTTTCACATCACATTATCTTGCCACTTCTCTCTCCGACTCATGTTGAATCCCTGTTTGTCCTCAACAATTCTCCTGCTTTTATGTCTTTTAGTTTTTTTTGTGACTATAAGTTTAATTAGGGTTTCTTGAATAAATATAAGTATAGCCGTTGTTTACTGGAGAATGGGCTACTCACCAGTGGCTACACTATTGAAGATACGCTTCTTCCTCCTCTAGCATCTATTAATTGGCAGTAGCTTCTTAGGGAGGTGGAGTCTCATGAACCCCCTTTCTCATGTGGAGTGTTGAGAGTCTTGTGTAGTTACATGTTTGTTCATGCGTGCAATGCCATGCCATGTTCAGAAGATAGTATTTCACAACATCCATTTCATATCATGGCTCTCAAGTTCTTGCTGCCCCATTTCTGTGATGTTTCCTGAGGCTTGGAGGAGGTTGAGCACCCTACCATCACTTATTCTCAGCACTTTGACCAGTCATGAAATTCTAGGTTAACTGACTCCCACTGCAAACTGACCAAGGCTGAGATAAACCCTATTTTTTTGTCTAAACATAAATATTTAGAAGGCAGTCTGATACCATATATGCTTAGCAAAGCAATAGTAGTAAGCTCTCCTATAGTACGTGTGACCCCACTAGCCAGATTTACAATACCAGACATTAATTTCCTCTTGAAAATGGATTGCCACTATAATCAGAAAATGGTTCTTACATCTAGCCATATCACCATGATTACACTAGTGAAACATAATGATTCATTTATTTCAAATAGCATTTGTCTCATCTCAATCATATGGGGACCCTGACAAGGCAAGGGGAATGGAAAAGACCTTTAGTGTACAATCCTCTAGGCCAAATACCTATAAGAAGAACTTCAACGAATCTAACCCAAACTATCTGTATGCTGCTGGATAGATGTTGAAAGGCAATTTCACATAGGTAGTCCTTATGATTTTATTCTTCATTAACTTGTCACCTACTGCTGTGTCTCCAGGTTTAGCAAGGAGAACAAGGGCAGCATTGATTCTTATCTATACCTGCCCTTTGGATATGGACCCAGAAACTGCATTGGCATAAGGTTTGCACTCATGAATATGAAACTTGCTCTCACTAAAGTCCTTCAGAACTTTTCCTTCCAGCCTTGTAAGGAAACACAGGTGAGAGAGAAAATTATCTGTATAAATGAAGTTTTACAGGAGACATTTTTCGAACTGAGGTTTTATGTATAAAAATGAATATTTTTGTTTGGGGTTTAAAATTTTTTTCTGGCCAAATGAGCTATTTCTCTTCAAGAATTAGTTAAGAGGCCTTTTATTCTATACCTGTATATAATGCAGCTGTAGCATTATGAAGACTCAGTGCAGACAAATGTAACCAAATTATATGCATTTTATTGAACTTCTAATCATGTCCATTTGAAATCGGGTATGTTATGTGTCACCAGGAGTTGCAATGGTCACATTTTCAGTGTTTGTTGAGTGGTTAACTCTTTTTCTAGATCTCACAGAAGTCCTATTCTCACAGTCCTCTCAACCACTGACTGATCATAAGAATCAATGAGGATATTTAAAACTCATATATGGATTCTATAGATGTTCCTCAGTTGGCAGAACTACAAGAACTAGAAGTGGTATTGTTTACCTCTAATCTCTGAACTAGAGGCTAGAGGATCAGAAATTCAAAGAATCCTAGACCACTTAGTTAATATGAAGCCAGCATGGGCCATGTGACACGCAGTCTAAAAAATTAAAACAGAAACTCATGATGCCTGGTCATACAACATTTCACCCAGAGTGTGGCTTTAAAAGCTCATCTCTGATTTCCCATGTTATGCCAAGTTGAGAATCAATATGTCAAAATACAATTTCTGGGGCTAATGAGATGGCTCAGTGGTAAAGAGCATTTGCTATTCTTGCAAAGAACCTGAGGTCAGTTTCCAGCACCCATGTGGTAGCTAAAAACTAATTGTCACCCCAGTTCCTAGGGTTCTGATGCCCTACTCTGGCATCATTTGAAAGTGCACATGTGTGTTAGTTATACATGCAAATGTGCAGGTAAACACTCATACACACAAAATATTAACCTATAAAAAGTTGCTGGTTATGATGATTCCATCCTAACTAGATGATTTTGCATCATTTCCTAGGAGCTCTGCTCCAGAAGACAGGTATTTCCAGAAATAATTTATTTTTTCTCTTTATTCTTCTCTCATACTTCAAATTCTTAGTCACTTCCCAAATTAATCTTCTGTTCCATTTCCAAACCTCATTTAATTTATGCTCTACCTTTGTATTCTACACGCTGTTATCATCACCTATGGTATTATTTTGTCATTAAAAAGTCCATTTTAGTTAATTTTATTTTCTCTCTATTGAAGGATCTCCCCTCTCATTTATATATCACCTCATATTATTCCTTCCACAAACTCCAAGTTGTTCTTTGAAGAGAGTTTGCACATTGAACCCTTTTGTTAATGTTTTAAAGCATGGTTTACAGTTATAACATTTTTCATAAAAGCAATAATTTAAATTAAAAGGTATCTTTTGTATGTTTCCATGGAAGACTCATGTATAGTATTTAAAGTTTTACTAGTATAAGATAAGACATTTAGATAAAGTATTTATATTTTCCTGAGCAACTTGCTCTTTGTTTCATGTGAATGGATGGCTAAAATTTACAGGACTTGTTTATCTGGTGTGGCTCTCTTTCACAGTTAGTTTTACTTCTGGGCAAATGAAGGGATGGAAGTATTTATTCTTTGATTTGTGGCTTAAGGAAGTTATATAGCTTTATCTACATACAACTTCACTAATTTTATTACTTTGTCAATAAAGCATTTAAATCATATGCCAGAATTTAGATAAATCAAGGGTCTAGCTTTGAGAGCCTATGGCACAATTGGCAAGGGGAAGATTCTCTGGCAAGCACCAGTAATCTTAAACTTGACATTTCTCTATCTCCATGACAACTTTGTTTACCTTACATTTCCTGCAACTGAGACTTTCTCCACCATACATTCATTCTGTATTTTGAAACAAAAAAAAAAAAAAACAGATGTTAGCAAAGACAATAAAGTGAGTTTCCCCTGAATATATGCTTTTAGTGGCTCAACTGTAGTACTGACACATGATCTAGGACCTGAGGATAATTCATTGATTTGAAGTGCATCCTCTCAGGATTAAAATGTAAGTTTCAACAAACCAAAAATAGCTTTTCAATACTTAAAACAATAGTATGACATATTAACTAAAAATTAGGATGAAAAATAGTAAGCTTACCTGTTTTACTCTAAATGAGCAGAGAACAAAAATAATACAAACCAACATGACTTGTCTCAGGGCCTGAATTAAGTAGATTATCAATCAATTTACCCAATGCATGTTTGGTTGCATCCTCTCACCATCCAATTGACACAGTTTGGGGAAGAGGAAGTAAAAATATGATGATAAATGTAAGTATTAAGTTTCTGCAAAGCATTCTTTTTTTTTTCTTCTCAATGCAGTTTATTCAGGAACCTTGAACAATCTTCTGACCCTGGGGAAAGCCAGCGCACACCTTAAATAGCCTCTGGGTAGCCAACCCCAGCGTGCCACGTGGGCAATGCAGATAGGTCCACATACACGGAAGCAAGCCAGATCCTCAGCCTTAGCCAAATATGGAATTCTTTGTGACAGAGAGCACTCACCATCGGGAAGGTGGAAGGCAGAAACCAGCTCCATCTTTAAGGCGCGGCATTACGCAGCTCTCTACAGTTCCCCCTTTTTGTTTTAGATGCATCAGGCAAGAGTAGAGGTCTGATCTCTGATATTAGAAATACATTGGGACTTTGTACCGATGTTCATTTAGGTGTCATCCACCCAAAGAGCATCAGACCTGTCCGATACCTTTTTCTCAGAGGCATTCTTATACTGAATGTTTGTTTTACTTTTCTTCTGGAGTTGTTTCGGCTCATTCATTGCCTCTCAATATTTTTCTTCCACTGTTGCAGATACCTCTGAAATTAAGCAGACAAGCACTTCTTCAACTTCAACCAGAAAAAAACATTTTTCTAAAGGTTGTGTCAAGGAATGCAATCATAACTGGAGCATGACTTTCTCTCAAGGAGTTCTGCTGTGCTTTTCAGAAAGGTGGTGTCTAAGAACATTGAACTCTTTAATTTTCATCATGAATAAAACCAAGATGGAGATAGGGATTAATCAACTGGCCCTGATTCAGTACACCCACTAAGGTTTCTCTGTCTATACAGAGGTCCATATCATTTAAAGAAGACTAAGTCAGTGACAGAACAGGAAATTCATCTTGTCTGGTTCTCATGGGACCTTCTCCATCCACATATGATTGACTCCATCTATTTCTTTTGAGCTATTTTGAGATTAACCAGATAACTGTATTTTATCAATATTTTTTGATGAAAACATGAACTATAGTGACAACTCAAATTGTAAAATGTGTGTAAGATGTTTTAATTGCAATATTCTGCAATAAAAGTTACACTGAAAATATAAATACACACCTCTTTCAAAAAACCTGGTTCTAAAAGTGTCTTATATTTATTGAGAGCATCATTCAATGTATTTTGATCATATTAGTTCTTTTCCTCCATCTCCTCCTATATTCTTCTCACCTCTGCTCCCAACTACCTTTACATTCTCTCCAAATGTTTCACAATGAAACAAAGCAAAACAAAACCAAAACTAAGGAGTCCAGTTCATGTTAGATAACTACCCCTGTGTGTGAGGCCTGCTCTGGAGAGTAGTTGATATACCGCATGCCACCCCATCAAAGAAAATGGACTTATCCTCTCTCAGGAGCTTTCAGTTGACAATATCTCCTTGGCAAGGGGTAGGACTTTGAGAACCTTCTCACTAGGATTTTGCTTCGTTTGATCTTGTGCAGATCTTTTGAATTTTGTCATAGTCTCTTGGAGTTTTTATGTGCATATGCCGTGTTGTAGCTTGAAAATTTTGTTTCCTTGAAGCCATCTACTACCTCTGGTTCTTCCAAACTTTCTGCCTTCTATTCCATACAGATCTCTGGGTCTTGAGGGGAGAGGTATGACATAAACATCCTAAGTGAGAGCTGAGAATTCCAAAGTATCTAACATTCACTTTGACAGGTCATAAGTTTCCTTGTTAATTACTCTATACTGCAGGATGAAGCTTCTCTGATAAGGACTGAGTGATCCACTATTTTTACAGATATAGCTGTGTGTCGTTAGGAATCTTTTTATTCTTACATTAATGTAGTAGGTTAATAGTAGTATGTTTTCTTTTAGGGCTTATGATTTATCTGCTCTCTGTTTTGTGGCTTCATTGACAATATCAGCCATGGATTCAATCTTATGGAGTGGGCATGAAGTCCAATTTTAAAAGTGGTTGTTTACTTCCATAACATTTGTGCCACAATTGCACCAGTGGTCATAAATTTCAGGCTGGTCATTATAGTTCACATCTGGGTGAGACTGAATATTGCTTTTCTCATCCAGCAATTTCATCTGTAAAAGTAGCTTTTATTCTCCTGTTTTTGTTGTCATCTGAGAAGTTTATTCCCCCTTCTGCTATCTAGGCTTAGTCTTGAAAGCTGATAGCCTCCATACAATCTAACCCAGGCCTAGAATGTTTTCAGTATCTGAGCCTCACTGCTGAATGAGCTCACCCTTTCTTGTTCTTTCTGATTTCTGGACTGGCTGGTTCAGCTCAGCTGTTCTGGCTCAAACTCCTCTCTCAGCTGACTCATTCAATCTGGCATTTCTCTTGGCCTCTGTGTGGCTCTGCTTGGCCTCAACCTAACTCCAGCAATCTGCTGTGATCTCTCTAACTAAGGAGGACACAGAAACAAATGTATTCCGTGGCAATTCACTCCTTGGAATCATGTACTGATATTTTTGTAAGATTTTGTTGGAATAAATAAACACTTGGATGAGTGTACACAGATAAAGGATGTGTGTGAGTATTAATAATACATTTACAGTCTGAGATTTAAATAACACTATAGGGTTAAAACTCACTAGGGTCTTCTGCATTTTGATGTAGCAATCATGAAAGTGGTTGGAGAAAGATGGGGATAACAAGGTAGAGAGAGACAGTTTAAAATTGGATCCTAGAAATTTCCATTTCCCTTAAGGTTTGCTGAAAACCCAGGCTCCATGTTAAAACCCCTTCCTTCACACTGTTACCATCTAACTACCACAATGTGTATGCTGATAACCAGGTCAAAGCAGTCTCTAAAATTAAAATGGGCTTCTCAAAAAAATAGTACAGGAAGTACAGACTGAACAAACCCCTGAAGCTGCATTTAACTTTCCATTTCCCAAGAAATCCCTATACAAAACCAAAAACTTCCTAGGTCATTTTCAGGAACCCGTTTGGTCAAAAGCTCCAGATAATTTTCACAAATTATTGACTCTTAGAAGTGTCTATGAATGTCCTGCCTCTTTCTAGGACAATTTGATAAATCTAAAACCCAGAGAACGAAAGTACCGGGTTGATGAAATTGATAAATTTACCTTATTTCTGTACTCTTAATCTGTCTGTGGGCTAACATAACTAAGACCTCAGACAGGTCATATTATTGTGGCTCTTAGTCTTTTTGTGACTGCAATATACACTGAACACTGACTGGTATTGAAAGCCTAAATTCTAAACTTTCAATTTTAAAACTAGATAGGAGAAAACTAGATAGGAGAGAAAAAACAAGAAAGGAGAGAAAGGAGATGGAAGAGATCCCTGAAAACAATTGCTTTTAGTTCTTGCATTTTTTATGAGCACAACTCCTAATAACCTGGAAACACCCCTGATAGCCAACAACCAACAACCGTGCCTCTTGGGGCCTTAGCATTTGTATACCTTCTGAAATGTTTCCAGAATTACTAATGTTACACAACCACAGAAACTATCTGCCAAAACCACTCCTCTGCTGGATTATAGAGCAAATCATAGTCAGCTTCTGTGGTCAGTCCTAAGCACCCCCACATCCCTATACATGGGTTTGAAATAAAAGCATTTTTTTTGTATTTTTTAAAGAAATCAGTGTTCAAAACCTGTCATTACATCACCCACATCTTAATCCTTTTCACCTTTGGCACTCATTACTGTCTGCCGTTGTGTCCAAATCCTGAATTTAGGAAATGATATTAAAGAATAATTTGATGCAATGGAACTAAAACAAAATTTCTAGTGATGCATTTCAGCTTTTGAAAGAAATAAAAATCATAACAGATAAAAAGTGTTCCAGTTAATATTAAAAGTAAAAGTGATCAGGAAAGAGCAGAACTAACAGTGGGAATAAAAGAAAATCTGGGTTGGAATACAAATACATATTATAAATAAAATATATATTATAAACAAAATAAAAAAATTGGGAACTCTGGGGAGTCATGGAATTTGTCTATTATTGATGCCTTGAGGAGCATGTGCCATAGTATTTTCCATTTATAGTCAGGAGCTCCTTGGACACTGTGTCCATTTCAGTCCCTGAGACCTGAAACCCTCCCTCAGACTTTGGAGCATTAAGGACACCTGTGTAGCTCTGCATTCCCTAGAACTCAGAAAAGCATAAAGAAGCTTTAAAGAACATTTAATCTTAGACATTAATCCTTTATACTCTGTATAACTTGCAAATATCATAACATCCCAGCAACTACAATTGTATTCTTCAGGGGAGCAGCATTTACATTCTGTTTCTGATAAGTCTGTAAAAAGTCTGATTGCATGCAATGAACTTGTCATTTCCTCCATATTAATTTGGCCCCTCTAACCTGTGCTGAATAGATGATATTCCCTCTGATCTAACCAAATAACCATGGAATGGCATGTAAGTGCAATAAGTAATAGAACATTTGATTGTACTAAGGTTTGCTGAAATCTGATTCTATGTTCAAACTCCAGCTTTTTATTGTAGAATGTACACTTTCACTATAGAATTCCAGCTCTGCCTTATTTTGTTTTTTCAAACAAAATTTATTTTATTTTTCTTTTTTAATTTTAATTTTATTAATTACAATATATTAATTTTGTATCCCATCTGTAGCCCTCTCCTTCATCCCCCCAATCCCAACCACCCTTCTTCTTTTTCTCCCTTGCCACTCACTCCCTCAGCCCAATGACAGATGAGGTCCTCCTCCCTTTCTATCTGACCCTAGCACATCAGGTCTTATCAGGACTGGCTGCATTGTCTTCCTCTGTTGTCTGGCAAGGCTACACCACCCCTCATGGGGAGGTGATCAAAAAGCAGGCCACTGAGTTCATGTCAGAGAAGACCCCTGTTCTCCTTACTTGGGACCCACTTGGAGACTGAGCTGCCATGGGCTATATATGTGCAGGAGTTCTAGGTTATCTCCAAGAATGGTCCTTGGCTAGAGTATCAGTCTCAGAAAAGACTCCTGTGCCCAGAAATTTTGTTTCTGCTGCTCACCTTGTCCCCTTTAGATCTTCCATCTTCCCCCTTCTTTCATAAGATTCCCTGCACTCTGCCCAGTTTCGCTATGATTCTCATCATGTACTTTAATGCACTGCTGTGTAGAGTCTTTCAGAGGCCCTCTGTGGTATGCTCCTATTCCCTGTTTTCTCCATCTTCTAAGGTCTATCCCTTTTGCCTTTCAATGAGGATTGATCATCTTACCCAGGGTACTCCTTCTTGCATAGCTTCTTTACATGTGCAGATTTTATAATGTTTATGTTATATTATATGTCCAATATCCACTTATAAGTGAGTATATACCATGTGTATCTTTCTACTTCTGGGATACCTCACTTTGGATGATATTTTCTGGTTCCCACCATTTGCCTGCAAATTTCATGATTTCCTTGTTTTTAATTGTTGAGTAGTATTCCAATGTACCACAATTATTGTATCCATTCCTCATCTGAGGGACATATGGGTTTCTTCCAGATTCTGGTTCTTACAAATAAAGTTGCTATAAACTTGGATGAGCAAATGTCCTTGTTGTATACTTGACCATATTGTGTATATATGCTTATGAGTGGTATAGATGGATATTCTCTGAGAAAGCACCAGACTGATTTCAAAGGTGGTTGTACAAGTTTACATTTCAACCAGAAATGGAGGAGAAGTATTTCTAGGTAGTCAAAAAATAAGTTTAGAATACTCTGTTTCTAACATTTGTGACTTTTATCTTGAATTTAAAAACACATACACTGTCGTTTGTAATGAAATATTTCTATTACATTTAACCTTTGTGTATTTCTAAAAACTATCATTTCATCAAATAATTTTGTTTTACATTTTGAACTAAACATTTACCAAGTTTATTGTCAGAACAATCAAATCTCAATTTTGGTATACTTTTTCTTTAGTGATCATGAACAATAATAAATTTTTCTCAAGAAGATAATTTCACACTCACTTTGCTGCTATTATGAGTGCTTTGTTGTTGCTTTTCCATTATCAAATGTATGCTTTAACTATTGGATTCCAGATCTGACTTATGATATGTGTTTTATTAACTAATTTATATACAGATAATACTTCTTTTTAAATATCTATTCTAAAAATAGGATTTTATTGTGCTACAATAATGAATCCTTGGTAGTTTCAAATTTTAATTTTTATCATATATGTGTTTCCTCTGCTTTGAGTATATTTCACAATCTAGTCACTATGACAAAATTGTGCATGCTATTGTATTCAGGACTGAAGTGTTCCTACTCTGTGTATATTGGATATATATATATATATATATATATATATATATATATATATGCACCTACCATATACATAAAATACAGTAGAAAGATATTTATCAAGGAATATTTCATATCTGGTACTATGGACCCACAAGAAATATTAGGAGGTGGGAAACCATATCACATGAGAAATAACTTGAGGTTCCCATTATCTTAATGTACTTATTGTCAAACAATCTTCTAAATATTTGTGTATGTGTACAAGGAAAAGTAATACTCTCATTCTTACTCAAAGATGCCTCTCTGTACAGTGATTTGTGATGAAGTTCTTGGCAGCCATCTGTCTCCTATGCTCCTTTCTCCAATGGATTCCACAGATCTTACCATTAGATCCTTCCTGTCTCCACTCGTTGCTTTGTCTCAGGCACCAATTTTAGCATGCACTCCCTGCTAACCCAAGGGATGTTCCTCCCAGGGCAAAAAGCAGGTTAATACAGACCCATAGCACTCCTATTGCTCCTGAGATACAATCCCCTAGAACTTTTCCAACTTTCTAGCAAGAAATGTTTTGTCCATTTCCTCTCTGATACCATTTTCTACCGGTCACAAGGACTTCTCCTCCAATTTTCTTTCCTTCAACTCATTCGACTATTCCAGCTCCAACAGGAGGAGGCATTCCCTGTGAACACAGCAGCTGAGCAAGCAAATAAAACAAGTAACACCCATTCACTATACTCTACAAAAATCCAGAAAGAAAACAGAAGCTTGGAAACAAGACACCCACCCAACAAAGACTAACACCCAGGAATCAGTTCCTAGATATCTAATCATGATAAACCTGGTGCCTAGGTGATGGTAAAAAAAAAAAAAAGCAGAATCAGTAACAACCAAGTCAATATGTCTACAGAAGAACCCAGCTGTCCCATGACAGCAGGCTCTGAATATTCCAATTTAGCTCAAGCACAAGTAAAATACCTTAAAATAAACTAGGTAAAGATGTTAGAGATTCTCAAAGATAAAATTAATCAGTTCCATAAAGAAATCCAGAAAAACATGAACAAAAGTTGGAGGAAATAAATATATCTCTTAAAAAACATAAAACAAACAAATGAAACCCCACAGTCCCTTGAAGGAAAAAAAAAGTCATCAAGACCTGAAAACAGAAATACAGTCAATAAAGAAAACACATGGTTGAGGGAATTCTGGAAATTACTTAGGAAGTAAAAAAAAATACAGACTCAGTGAGTATCAATAGAATGCAAAACATGGAAAAGAGAATCTAGTCATTGGACATATGTCAGAGAAAATGAGTCCATCAGTCAAAGAAAATGTTAAATTCAAATACTCCTGAAACAAACAAACAGAAAATCTGGGTCACATTGAAAAGACCATTCCTAAAAATAAAAGGTATAGAAGAAGGAGAAAAAACCCATCCTAAGGGGCTATAATAGGTTTTAAACATAATTAGAGAATAAAATTTTCCTGAGCTAAAGAAGAAGCCTATAAAGGTACATGAAACATAAAAAAACCAAGTGTATAGAACTAAAGAAGATCCTTCATCCCATAATAATAAAAACACTAAACATAAGAACAAAGAAAGAATATTAAAAGCTGCAAGAGAAAATTATAAAATATAATACAAAGACAGACATATTATAAATTCACCTGACATCTCAGTAGAGACTCTCAGTCCAGAAGGGCCTGCCTGTCTATAAGACATCACATAGACGGCAGCACTTACTACTATATCCAGCAATTTAGTCAGCAAAACAAGTTGGAAAAATAAAATATTCATAATAAAGTCTAGTTTAGACCACATCAATCTTAAACCTAGGTCTATAAAATGAAAGAGTAGGGAAACTCCAATCTAAGGAGTTAACTACACTGATGAGAACACAGAAAACAAAAATCTCACAAGAAAAGTAAAAGTAAGGATAAACCACAGACACGCACACACACCTTCACCACTAGATGCAACAGCAGCAGCATACACAAAATAAAAGTAATCAACAGTCATTGGTCACAGATATCTTTCAGGATCAGTGGTCCCAATTTCCCAATAGAAAGAAACAAAATAACAGAGTGGATGTGAAAAGACTTTCTATCCTTCTGTTGGGTCCAGGAAAAACACCTCAAAATAGGACATTACCTCAGGGGAAAGGTTTGGAGAAACATTCCAAGGAAATGATCTTAAGAAACAAGCTTGTGTAGACATTTTACTATCTAAAAAATAGGCTTCATAGCAAATGTAATCAAAAGAGATGAGTAAAAATACTACATATACTACATACTAATCAAAGTAAAATTCCATCAAGATGACATTTCAATATTTAACATCACTGCTCGAGACAAGTTGACAAATGTTTGTAAAAGAAACAATACCAAGGTCCTCCTTTTTCTTTAGCATCTTTAGGACTATAGATTTTAGTATGTTTATTCTATATTAAATGGCTAATATCCACTTATAAGTGAGTATATACCATGTGGGTCTTTCTGTGTCTGGGTTACCTTAGTCAGTCTCATCTTTTCTAGTTCATTCCATTTGCCTACAAATTTTATAACTTCCTTGTTTTTAATTGCTGAGTATTATTCCATTGTGTAAATGTACCACACTTTCTGTTTCTAAAGCAGAAATAAATTAGAAACTGAAAAACAGATGAGGAGGCTACAGCTGATGAGTCCACTGAAAATGCATGTCCTTTCTCTGCAAATAGTTCATAATAATTATCTGATTTTGTGTGCTTATGCTATTTTAAAAAGGAAAGATTTTTCACAGCTTAAATACCATATTGACCTTCCAGCCCTGATAGTGGGGATCTCAGTACTCCAGTCTCACTAATGGTCAGGTCATTCAGACAAAACTAACAGAGAAATACTGGAGCTAACAGGTGCTTTAAACCAAAAGGACCTAATCAAGTTATAGATCATTTCACTCAAAAATGAAAGAATATGCATTCCTTCTAGCACCTTATGAACTTTATCCAAAATTGACAACATACTCAGACAAAAACCAAGTCAAAGCAAAAACAATAAAAATGAAATAACTCCCTGAATCTTAGAAGACTACCACTGATTTAAGCTGGACTTCAACAAAAACAGATACAAAAAAAAAATTGACAAACTCATAGAAACTGAAGAACTATCACAACTATCTAACTGAATGAGAAAACAAAACAAAACAACAACAACAACAAAACAGCCCTCCAAATTTGGAATACAATGAATGTGGTATAAAGAGAAAAGTCCACAGCTCTTGGCGCCTACTTTAAAAAGCAAAGATAGTAATGGGAACACGGACTGTCTCTGACATGAACTGATTGGCCTGCTCTTTGATCACCTCCCCTTGAAGGGTGAGCAGCCTTACAAGGCCACAAAGAAGACAATGCAGGAACTCCTGATGAGAAATAATAGACTAGAATCAGAAGGAAGGAAAAGACCTCCCCTACCAGTGGACTTGGGGAGGGGCATGAATGTAGAAGGGGGAAGAAGTTAAGGACTGGGAGGAGATCTCGACTTTGGAGGAGGGGCAAGATGGCGGCACCAGGAGGACTCTCATTCTGAGCAGCAGCACAGCAGGATCAGCACAGTGAACAGCAATCAGAACTCTCGGCCATAAAACACAGTCATTGTGTTTCCCAGGTGAGAGGATACCCCACGGTGGGGGACTCAATCAGCTTTTAACTCACCCGGCTAAACCGCGGAAGAGATCCCGGTTCCGCCAGACGCTTGGCTGCCGGCCGCCAGCCCCAGCCCCAGCCCAGAGCCACAAGCCAGTGTCTCTGGTCACGGTCCCAGACTGAACCTTGGGCACCACACTATCAGAGACTGGAATTTTCAGTCGAGAGATAACCCCAGGGTACAGGAAACGATTGGGACCGGCCTTAGGTCACCAAGACATCCCCTGGAAAAGACTCGGGCGGGTTCCACGGGCACCCCAGGAGCCAGCCCGGAGCCAGAGCCGGGGACCCAGGTTCCGGCACAGAGGCCTGCCTGCCTGCGCACCTGATTCGCCGCCAGAGATAGAAACGGCGGGTCTGATCTCAGAGCACTCAGCTCACCCCCAACCTGAAAAGGTCCCCGGAAAATTACCCAGCTTAGGGAGCCACTCAGACTCCCAAAAGCCACAAAGGCAGACACAGGCAGTTTCTGCGCACCAGACAGCTGGCAGAGACTGAGCTGCCATCACACAGCTGTGCTCCAGGCACAGGCAAATTTCTGTGGCCAGCCAGCTGGCGGACACTGAGCAGTGTGCACCAGGGCAAAAAAAGACACTAGGAGTCCTTGTCTCCAGAGAATCCACGGGGAAGGAAGGAAACTGTACTGATCTAAATCACCCAATCCTTCCCTAGAAAAAGTCTAGTAGTCTAGTGGGGCCGAGGCGCCAGCACTCAGCTGTGCTCCAGACACAAGCACAAACAGTTGAGGCGCACCTGATGTCCAACTGGGTCACAGCAGCTGATCATTAAATTTGCAACAAGAAACCCAGAAACAGGGCAGCTGCCCTCAGGACTTCCCTGGGTGATAGGAGAACCCTCTCGACTAACAAAGACCACAGTTACCACTCAGGTCTATATCCCTGAGGTGAGCAACTCCTGAAAAAACACCAGCCATCCAGGGACTATACCCAAAAAGCTGAGAAGACATCATTCAGGAAAATCCAGCTTTCTGCAAAGGGGATTCTCTCCACCACAGGATCCCCAGGAACCACCAGAAAATAACCCCTAACCCCAAACTCCTAAGATAACACAATGGGTAGAGGCCAGCGTAAAAGCTCAAGCAACAAAAGACAGAGCAATATGGCATCTCCAGAACCCAGTTACCCAGGGGCAAGTAGCCCTGGACACCCCACCATAACTGAAATCCAAGAAGATGACCTAACAAGTATGCTCATGAAGATGATAACAGAGGAAACAAATAAGATTCGTAAAGACATAGAGGAAGATAAACTCAAACAGAATATTGCCATCTGTAAAGAAATAGAGGAAGCTGCAGCCAAACAGTTTATGGCCTTTAGAAAGGAAATGCTTAAAACACTGAATGAAATGAAAGAAACAGAGTTGAAGGAACTAAAAGAAAAACAGGAAAGTACAATCAGACAGGTGAAGGAAGTAAACAAAACAACTCAAGACCTGAAGATAGAATTGGAAAAATTAAAGAAAACACAAATGGAAGAAATAATGGAAAGGAAGAATCTAGGGAAGAAAACAGGAACTACAGAGGTAAGCATAACCAACAGACTACAAGAGATGGAAGAAAGAATCTCAGGTGTAGAAGATACAATGGAAGAAATCGATGTATCTGTCAAAGAAAATGTTAAATCTGAAAAATTCCTGACACAGACCGTCCAAGAAATGCAAGACAATATGAAAAGACAAAACCTAAGAATAATAGGTATAGAGGAAAAAGACTCCCTTCTCCAAGGCCCAGAAAATATTTTCAACAAAATCATTGAAGAAAATTTCCCCAAGCTAAAGGAGAGGCCAATTAGAATACATGAGGCCTACAGAACACCCAGCAAATTTGACCAGAAAAGAAAATCCTCCCGCCACATAATAATCAAAACAGTAAGTATACAGAACAAAGAAAAAATACTAAAAGCTGCAAGGGAAAAAGGCCAAGTAACATATAATGGCAAACCCATTAGAATCACACCTGACTTTTCAACAGAGACTATGAAAGCCAGAAGGGCCTGGACAGATATCATGCAGACCCTAAGAGAACACAGATGTCAGCCCAGGCTACTATACCCAGCAAAACTCTCAGTCCTCATAGATGGAGAAAACAAGATATTCAGTGACAAAAACAAATTTCAACAATACCTACAAACAAATCCAGCATTACAGAAGACACTGGAAGGGAAAATACAACCCAAGAAAGCTAGCTACATTCAAGAAAACACAGGAAATAAATAACCTCACTTCAGTAAAACAAAAAGCAACCAAGCACACAACCTGATGACCACAGCCAACATCAAAATCAAGAGATCTAACAGCCACTGGTCATTAATCTCTCTCAACATCAATGGACTCAACTCTCCAATAAAAAGACACAGATTAACAGAATGGATACGTAAACAAAACCCAGCAATCTGTTGCATACAAGAAACACACCTAAGACACAAAGATAGACATTACCTGAGGGTAAAGGGTTGGAAGACGACTTTCCAAGCAAACGGACCCAAGAAGCAAGCAGGAGTAGCCATTCTAATATCTGATAAAATAGACTTTCAACCAAAATTAATCAAAAGAGATGGGGAAGGACACTTCATACTCATCAAGGGAAAATTCCACCAGGAAGACATCACAATCCTGAACATATATGCCCCAAATACAAGGGCACCCACATTTGTGAAAGAAACATTGATAAAATTTAAAGCACATATAGATCCACACACATTAATAGTGGGAGACTTCAACACCCCACTCTCAACAAAGGACAGGTCAACCAAACAGAAATTAAACAAAGAAACAATGTCTCTGACAGAGCTCATGAATCAAATGGACCTAACAGACATTTACAGAACTTTACACCCAAACACAAAAGAATTTACCTTCTTCTCAGCACCTCATGGAACCTTCTCCAAAATAGACCACATAGTGGGTCACAAAGCAAGCCTCAACAAATACAAGAAGATTGAAATAATCCCATGTATCTTGTCTGATCACCATGGAATAAAGCTGGACCTCAACAATAACAGAAATAACAAAAAGCCTACACACACATGGAAACTGAACAACCTGTTACTAAATGACAGCTGGGTCAGGGAAGAAATAAAGAAAGAAATTAAAGTCTTTCTAGAAATCAATGAAAATGAAGACACAACATACCCGAACATGTGGGACACAATGAAAGCAGTGCTAAGAGGAAAGTTCATAGCACTAAGTGCCTTCAAAAAGAAATTCGAGACAGCTCATTCAAGCACCCTAATGGCTCACTTAAAAACCCTAGAAAAAGAAGAAGCAGACACACCAAGAAGGAGTAGACGGCTGGAAATAATCAAACTCAGGGCTGAAATCAATCAATTGGAAACAAATAAAACAATTCAAAGAATCAATGAAACCAAGAGCTGGTTCTTTGAGAAAATCAACAAGATCGACAAACCCTTAGCCAGGCTAACTAAAAGGCAGAGAGACACCACCCAAATCAACAAAATCAGAAATGAGAAGGGGGATATAACTACAGACACTGAGGAAATCCAAACAATCATTAGGACTTACTTCAAAAGTCTATATGCCACAAAATTTGAAAATCTAAATGAAATGGACAATTTTCTTGATCGATTTGACTTACCAAAGCTGAACCAGGACCAGGTAAATCAACTAAATAGACCTATATCCCCCAAAGAAATAGAAGCGGTCATCAAAAGTCTCCCATCCAAAAAAAGCCCAGGACCAGATGGCTTCAGCGCAGAATTCTACCAGACCTTCAAAGAAGAGCTAACACCAATTCTCTTCAAACTATTCCACAAAATAGAAACAGAAGGAATATTACCAAATTCATTCTATGAAGCCACAGTCACCTTGGTACCTAAACCTCACAAAGACTCAACAAAGAAAGAGAATTTCCAGCCAATCTCCCTTATGAACATTGATGCAAAAATACTTAATAAAATACTTGCAAACCGAATCCAAGAACACATCAAAGATATTATCCACTATGACCAAGTAGGCTTCATCCCAGGTATGCAGGGGTGGTTCAATATACGGAAATCCATCAATGTGATCCACCATATTAACAAACTGAAAGAAAAAAACCACATGATAATCTCCCTAGATGCTGAAAAAGCCTTTGACAAAATCCAACATCCATTCATGTTCAAAGTATTGGAGAGATCAGGGATACAAGGCACATATCTAAACATAGTAAAGGCGATATACAGCAAGCCTATAGCCAACATCAAACTGAATGGAGAGAAACTTAAAGCAATCCCACTGAAATCAGGGACAAGACAAGGCTGCCCACTCTCTCCATATCTCTTCAACATAGTGTTGGAAGTCCTTGCTAGAGCAATAAGACAGTTGAAGGAGATCAAGGGGATACAAATTGGAAAGGAAGAAGTCAAATTATCACTATTTGCAGATGATATGATAGTATACGTGAGTGACCCCAAAAACTCTACCAGGGAACTCCTACAGCTGATAAACACCTTCAGCAAAGTGGCAGGATACAAAATTAACTCAAAAAAATCAGTAGCCCTCCTGTATACAAAAGACAAAAGGGCTGAGAAAGAAATTAAGGAAACAACACCCTTCACAATAGCCACAAATGACATAAGGTACCTCGGAGTAACCCTAACCAAGGAAGTCAAAGACTTGTATGAAAAAAATTTCAAATCTCTGAAGAAAGAATTAGAAGAAGATATGAGAAGATGGAAAGATCTCCCATTCTCATGGCTTGGTAGGATTAACATAGTAAAAATGGCCATCTTACCAAAAGCAATCTACAGATTCAATGCAATGCCCATCAAATTACCAACACAATTCTTTACAGACCTGGAAAGGAAAATTCTCAACTTCATATGGAATAACAAGAAACCCAGAATTGCTAAAACAATCCTCTACAATAAAAGATCTTCTGGAGGTATCTCCATCCCTGATCTTAAGTTGTACTATAGAGCAACAGTTTTAAAAACTGCATGGTACTGGCATAGAAACAGAATGGTGGATCAATGGAACCGAACAGAGGACCCAGAAATAAACCCACACACTTATGGACACCTGATCTTTGACAAAGACGCCAAAACCATACAATGGAAAAAAGATAGCATCTTCAACAAATGGTGCTGGTCTAACTGGATGTCTACATGTAGAAAAATGAAAATAGATCCATACTTGTCACCCTGCACAAAACTGAAGTCCAAGTGGATCAAAGACCTCAACATAAAACCAGACACATTAAATCGGCTTGAAAAAAAAGTGGGAAATACCCTAGAACTCATTGGTACAGGGGGAAACTTCCTGAACAGAACACCAACAGCACAGGCTCTAAGAGCAACAACCAATAAATGGGACCTCATGAAACTGAAAAGCTTCTGTAAAGCAAAGGACACCATCATCAAAACAAAGCGACCACCTACAGATTGGGAAAGAATCTTCACCAACCCTTTATCTGACAGAGGACTCATATCCAGTATATATAAAGAACTAAAGAAGCTGAAAAGCAGCAAACCAAGTAATCCACTTAAAAAATGGGGAACAGAGCTAAACAGAGAATTCTCTGTAGAGGAATACCGAATGGCAGAGAAGCACTTAAAGAAATGCTCAACCTCACTAGCCATTAGGGAAATGCAAATCAAAACAACCCTGAGATTTCACCTTACACCCATGAGAATGGCCAAGATCAAAAACTCAAGTGACAACACATGCTGGAGAGGTTGTGGAGAAAGGGGAACCCTTCTCCACTGCTGGTGGGAATGTAAACTTGTACAACCACTCTGGAAATCAATCTGGCGCTTTCTCAGACAACTAGGAATAGCGATTCCTCAAGATCCAGCCATACCACTATTGGGCATATATCCAAAAGAGGCTCAAGTACACAAAAAGGACATTTGCTCAACCATGTTTGTAGCAGCTTTATTTGTAATAGCCAGAAGCTGGAAACAACCCAGATGCCCCTCAACTGAAGAATGGATGCAGAAATTGTGGTACATCTACACAATGGAATATTACTCAGCAATGAAAAATAAGGAAATCATGAAATTTGCAGGTAAATGGTGGGATCTGGAAAGGATCATCCTGAGTGAGTTGTCTCAGAAGCAAAAAGACACACATGGTATATACTCACTCATATAGACATACAACATAGGACAAACCCACTAAAACCTGTGCATCTAAAGAAACTAAGCAAGAGAGAGGACCCTAACTAAAACGTCCAAACCCCATCCAGAAAGGCAAAGAGGATGGACATCAGAAGAAGAAGAAAACAGGAAACAACCTAGGAACCTACCACAGAGGGCCTCTGAAAGCCTCTGCCCTTCAGACTATCAAAGCAGATGCTGAGCCTGATGGGCAACTCTTGGGCAGAGTGAACGGAATTTTAGGTAAGAACTGGGAAATAGTAAGAGCTGGAGAGGACAGGGTCTCCACAAGGAGAGCAAAAGAACAAGAAAATTTGAACATAGGGAACTTCCCAGAGACTCATACTCCAACCAAGGACTATTCATGGAGATAACCTAGAACCCCTGCACAGATGTAGCCCAGGGCAGTTCAGAGTCCAATTGGGTTACATAGTAATGTGAAGAGGGACTGCCTCTGACATAATCTGATTGGCCTGCTCTTTGATCACCTCCCTCTGGGGGGGGGGGAGCAGCCTTACCAGGCCACAGTAGAGGACAATACAGCCACTTTTGATGTGAACTGACAGACTAAGATCAGAAAGGAGAGGAGAACCTCCCCTATTAGTGGACTTGGGGAGTGGCATGCAAGCAGAGGGAGGAGGGAGGGTGGGATTGGGATGGGAGGAGGGAGGGGCTTATGGGGGGATGCAGAATGAATAAAGTGTAATTGATGAAAAATTTAAGAAAAAAGGGAAAAAAGTAATTTAAGAACCTTAAATGACTTTCAAAATTGGAGGAAAACATGGAGTTAGTCAATTGGCATGGAGCACGTCTCGCTCCTGGGGGCAATGGTCTCCTGAACCTACTCAGACCTCGGACACCCCCACTGCTAGTTCTAGAACTGACGCAGGATGTTCCAACGAGGGGTTAAGGCTTCTCATAATATTTCCTATAAGCCCACACCTGTTTGTCTATATCCCCCATTTTTATTCATTATTAGCCAGATAGAGCCAAGTAATTGTGGTAATGATACTTGCTTTTTTGCCCAATGCTGGAATGCTAGTAAAGTTAGGTATGCC
The DNA here is from genome assembly GCF_030254825.1 of Meriones unguiculatus. NCBI lineage: Eukaryota > Metazoa > Chordata > Mammalia > Rodentia > Muridae > Meriones > Meriones unguiculatus. The sequence continues at coordinate 3,604,049 of NW_026843647.1, forward strand.
CTGGTTACTCGCATGCCTCACTGGGTGCCTATGCCCATTGATGCCCCTCACGCTATGACTCTCTTCAGACAGCAAAGGGATCTTGGAACTACAGCCACCATTGTTACTACCATCTCATTGACGGCTGTTGGAGCTACCACCAGGGCATTAGCCATGAGTCATACTGGGCAGACTGCTCAGACCCTGAATAATCATTTAGCCAATGTAGCTCATGCCTTAGTTGTACATAAAGGAATTAATGCTCAACTAAAAGGAAGCTTGATGGTTTTCAATCAGAGGATTGACCTCTTGCAGGAGCAAATTGATACCCTATGGGAAATCGCTCAACCTGGCTGTCAATGAAAGTATGCTGGACTTTGTGTCACTAGCATACAACATGAGAATTTTTCCTGCGCTGCAAATCTGTCTAAACAATTGTCGAGCTATATTTTAGGTAATTGGGACTGGAGAATTCAATACTACGATGGAGCAGCTGAGAGTGGCCATTGTCACAGTAAATTCTACCGGAGTGGACGCAGGACTAGCCACAGGATTATCAACATGGATTGCTGCAGCCATGAATCATCTGAAGGAATGGGCGGGCATGGGAGCGTTAGCAGGCCTTCTGGTGTTGGTCTCCTTGGTTTGCCTGTGGTATATATGCAAGATTAGAGTCTCACAACAGTGTGATGCAGCCATGATCATTCAGGCCTTTACAGCCATTGAAGCAGGACATTCTCCCCAAGCATGGTTGGATACCATAAAAAGCTAAAATGATATGCTCAGGATGCGAGGCTAAGCACTGCACTAAGGGTCAGCCGCTTTGGACCCAGAGAAGAGCATGTCTCATTGCATGCGGGTTGATGCCCCAGGTCCCGCCTCTGAGAAAAAGGTATCGGACGGTCTGATGCTCTTTGGGTGGACGACACCTAAATGAACATCTGTACAAAGTCCCAATTTATTTCTAATATCAGAGATCAGACCTCTACTCTTGCCTGATGCGTCTAAAACAAAAAGGGGGAACTGTAGAGAGCTGCGGAATGCTATGCCTTAAAGATGGAGCTGGTTTCCGCCTTCCACCTTCCCGATGGTGAGTGCTCTCTGTCACGAACAACTCCACATTTGGCTAAGGCCGAGGATCTGGCTTGCTTCCATGTATGTGGACCTATCTGCATTGCCCCCGTGGCATGCCTGGGTTGGCTACCCAGAGGCTATTTAAGCTGTGGGCTGGCTTTCCCCGGGGTCCGAGGATTGTTCAATGTTCCTGAATAAACTGCATTGAAAAAAATAAAATAAAATAAAATAAAAAAAGGACTGGGAGGAGAGAAGGGAGGGAGCTACAGGGGGGACACAATGTGAATAAAGTGTAATTAATAAAAAAGTAAAGATATCTTATTCTAAGAACTTAACAGCACACATGAAAGCTCTAGGACAAAAAGTAATCACACCCAAAATGAGTAGATGGCAAAAATAATAAAACTAAGGATGCAAAACAACAAACTAGAAATAAAGAGAACTATACAGAGAATCAATAGGACAAAGAGTTGGTTCTTTGAGAAAATAATAAGATTGACAAATCCTTATCTAAATTTCCTTAAGGTGAATGGAGATCAAAAAAAATTTAACAGAATCAGAAACAAAAAGTGAGACATATTATAGACACTGAGAAAATCCAGACAATAATAGGAGATAATTTTTTAAAATGCATGTCATAAAATTGGAAAATCTAAAAGTAATGACTAATTTTGTCATTAGGCACTATATAACAAAGTTAAAGCAAGATCAGGTAAATAAATTTAAATAGACCTTTAACCAATAGCAAAATAGAAGCAGTCAGTAAAATCTCCCAAACAGGAACAGCCCAGGGAAAGATGGTTTTAGTGCAGGAATCTCCATGATTTTCAAAGAAGATTTAACGCCAATTCTCTTACAATTTTTAATAAGGAGAAACAGGAGGAACACTTCCCAATTCATTTTGTGAGGCCACAGTTAGGCATCATTCTAGAGAATTCAGGATGGTTCAATATACAAAAAAAAAATAGTAAATGCAACACAGCATTTAAACAAAGTGAAAGAAAATAATGAATGATGATATCATTAAATAGAGAAAAGAACTTTGACAAAATCCAACACACCTTCATGATAAAGTAATGAAGATATTAGGGAAACAATAAAGACAATTTCTCACATAGGCTATAGCCTATAGGCTATAGGCAACATCAAATCAAATGGAAAGGAACTCAAATAAATTTACTAACCTCAGGAACAAGACTAGTTTGTCTACTCTCTATATGTCTATTCAGTATAGTACTAGACAATTTAGGTAGAATAAGACAACTTAAGGAATTAAAGGGGATAAATTTTGAAAAAAGAAGTCAAAGTATTGTTATTTGCAAATAATATGAAAGCATTTATAACTGATACTGAAACTTCCATGAGAGGACTCCTTTAGCTGATCAATACTTTCAGCAATGTGGGTGGATACAAGATTAACTAAAAAAAATCAGTAGCCAATGGAATAAGAACAATGTCTTCAGGGATTTGAATAAAAATGCCCCTCTGACACACACACACATAGGGTCATAGATTTGAATGCTTAGTCATCAGGGAATGGCACTACTTGAAAGGATTAGGGGGTGTGGACTTGTTGGAGTAGGCAGGACCTTGTTGGAGGAAGTGTGTCACTGGGGGTGGGCTCAGTTTTCAAAAACCCAAACCCAGTGTTTCCTCTCTCTCTGCCTGCTTCCTGTCGCTCCAGATGGAGAAGTCTCAGCTGTCTCACCAGCACCATGTCTGCCTGCATGCCACCATGATACCCACCATCAGGATAATGGACTGAACCTCTGAACCTGTAAGCAAGCCACAGTCAAATGCTTTTAAAAAAATAGGAGTTGCCATGGTCATGGTGTCTCTTCACAGCTATGGAACACTAAGGCAATAGCTTCAGGCTGACTGAAGAGATATGAAGACCTTTTCCCCTTGGCCAGAGTCTTGGCCTGCTTTGGGGTACTTTTCTCCTTCCCCAGAGGAAAAAAGGAAAGGATTCTCTCCAAATCCTATTTCCTGACCCAAACCCCCTAGTTTGAGCTGAGATTCAGAAGAGGTGCCTCCTCACTGCCGGCCCCAGCTTTGCCAATAAGATTAAGGTTGCATCCCCACCATGCATACTGTGCCCTGTGAGAGACCACCCCACCAGGGCCTATGAAATATGCTTTCTGATTGTTTCCCCAAGGGTCACACTGGCCACACCTCAGAGTTTGGCTCGCAGTTCACTCTAAGTTCTGCCAGCAAAATTATCTTTAATCAATGCTGCTCAGTCTTCGGCTATTCCTGGGGAAACAGTGCTAGGCAGTCTGTTTCACAATCACTTCACATCAGGACCAGAGGAACAGGGTGTAGTGGAAGTTGCACCAGGCTGGGAGATAGGAGCCCTGGACCAGCCTAAAAAGGTGGCCTTGGTTTCCCTACCTTTCCTCTTTCAAAGAGTACAGTCAGGTGAGGGTAACAATGTCTGCAATTGTGTTTTACTGAGAAGCTTGATGCATCAGGGTGAGCTCCTCTTAACCACTTTTATAGATGTGATTCTATAGCTGATGTCATCAAGAGTGACTCTGTCTACACCTCAAATAGGGCTAGTGATCACATTTTCCCCTAAGTTCTTTGGGATAGAAAAAAAATAAGAGAGAGAGAGAGAGATCAGAAGCTGGGGTAATCATTTTCTCAACTGAGCCATCCAGAGAGTGGAAAGGATTTGCAAGGAATGGGGGAGGGGGCCAGCAGAAAGGAGGGGCAGAGAGCCTGGGTGCTCTTAGTTCTGCAATTCAAGCCTCCTTGAAACCTGGGACCTTCTAAGTTAAAGCTTGTTTTCAAGCTGAGGTGTGTGTGTGTGTGTGTGTGTGTGTGTGTGTGTGTGTGTGTGTGTATGCACACACACACAGAGGCTGTAGGACAATCTAGGCTGCCATTCCTTAGGTACTGTCTTGCTTCTTTTCAAGACAGGATGTCTCATCAGTCTAGAGCCCCCTAGTTCATCCAGACTGGAGTGCTAGTAGGTCCCTATCTTTGCCCCACCCCAGTCCTGGCACATAAGCATACACCATAATATCTGGGTTTTTATGTGGGTGCTGGTGATTGATTCAGGTCCTTATGCTTCAGAGTAGTAACTTTACAAACTGAGCCACCTGACCCCTTCGAGCTGGCTTTTAAATATAGACTTGAAGGCTCTGATCAGTCTGCTCCAGATCAAGAGAGCAAATATTAACAGGCCTATGTCCTGCTGGTCTCTACAACTTTCTGGTCCTGCTCCACAAGTCCAGACAGGTTCTGGTCCTCATCTGTGTCTCACGCCATTTTAGACCTCAGTGCAGTGCTTTGGCTACAGTAAGTGTTCCATCAACTCATGTCAGGTTGAAACAGAGGAAAGCCAAAGCCAGCATTTTTCTGTGAGGTGTGTTCCTGGCCAACTGCTTCTCCTTCCCTGAGTAAGGTTGTCCACAACAGATCCGTGACCCCACATAAGGCCGGGAATCAACCCCTGATGCAGCCATCCCACAGCTTCCCACCTTTTATTTTTATTAATCCAACTGGAAAATTGGACTGCACTCCAGGCTGTGCTGCAAAACAGATGCTGGATCTGGGCTCTGGTTTCCTGTATAAACACATTGTGATAATATGCATCTACCAGTGAAATGCTCACTGTGGCAGCACTTGGCAGCTCTCCAGAAGAAAGAAAAACAGTGCCAATGCTACCTTTGAGGCTCCTCACTCCCCTTCCTGGCCAGCAGCAGGCTGATTCCCTCCCTTCTGGGTCCCTTTGTCTTCTCCTTCCTCTGGCCAGGAATTTAACTGCTTTTATAAAGAACACTGGGCTTTACCCTCTTCTCATGTCTTGATCAAGTGCCTTCCTCTGCTCTCCCAACATCCCCTTTGCCAACTCCATCCCAGCACAAGGAGATGCTATGTACTTCAGTTTGTGAAGTGTGTCTGCCTCTTCCAGACCTGACAGGAGGTGGTATACAATGGTCTACAGAATGGCAGAAGAGTTACAGACATCCTCCAGGTTGGCACCTCTGAGAACATACAGTGACCCACAGGAGCACAGAGAGGAGGGGCAAATATTTGAGAGAAGCAAAAATATCACTGAGACATGTGCACCAGCCATAGGGTCAGGTCCTGTCACTGTCTCCTTGCTCATGTTCTGAGTCTCTCTGAACCTCAGCTGCCCATAGTGGGGAGTGAAATTCTTGTCACACTGTGCTCAGGGGAAAAGCTTAAGTGTGAACACAGGATTCAAGTAGCTGCCAGGAAAATTACAACCCCACCTGCTACTGTTTCCGGAAAGGTCTCCCTTTCACCAGCACAATTCAGAATGTGGTGTCTGTGTTCTGAGGCTTCAGAGACATCAGTCACATCACAGAGAGGCATGTAAACACTGTCCCTCACCCAACAGCCTTTGACCTTAAATATATGCCATTAGGTAGTGAGACAGAGCCCACATGTCATTCAGGGAGAATGGGGATGCAGAGCAGGCTCTTCAGTAAAAACAATTGAAGACCAGAAGAGGCTTTAGCCAATAAAGTGGCATCTGTGAATATGCAGCTTATCTTGTGACCTTTTTTTATGTGGACAAAAAAATGAGTATTTTTAAAATGAAAAAAATCTAGGCTTTTAGTTTAAATTAAACGTAAAAGACAGAAAGTTGACACAACTATGGCAGCTCTGAATGTCAACCTTGGTCCCCAAATATAAACAGAAAATTCTAGAAAAAAAAAACAATTTAAAAATTCTAAACATTTTTACAGAATATTGTTCTAATTATTTTACTTTATTGCTGCTATTGTCAGCCCACTGTGCCTTTATAATTTAGACTTTGTTGTAGGTGTGTGTCTGTGTATGTATAGAGAGGAGGATGACCAATACTATTCCCCATTTACAGCATCAACAGAATGTCTTGAAATGTAACCTTCTGACTAAGGGAATAATGAATGATGTCTACTAAGTTTTGTTCTACAATTTTTACTTTATTCTTTAGTGTTGTTTCCATAGTCCACTTGAATATTTGTTTTTCTATATGTGTGGCCAAGTAAGCACCTATAATAACATCAAATATTGGATAACATGCCCCTCATTCTCCACCAATTTGGCCTCTCCTTTGAAATGCCCATCATATGCCCATCATAGACAAGAATCCGCTTCTGTTCTCTCTGCTGTGTTCAAAGTACACATCTCTCTATTCCCATGCCAACCCTATAGTGGTTTAAGTGTTGTATCTCTATTGTGGATTTTGATATCAAATAGAGCAAACCCTTCTTTTTCATAATGTTCTTGGCTGAGCTTGTCCACTTTCTATTCCACATGAACTCTAGAAAACAGCGGTCACAAAAAGTTCAGAACACATCAAATACCTTGTTTCTGAATGTTCCTCTTTTTCCAGTTACTAGTTGGATCCTTTTCCTTCCCACTTCCATTTCTTTGAGCAGCACAACTGGGTATCAGCAAGTTCCTCACTCCACATTGATAACTGAATGCTGACAACTTTCTTTTGATAAAATTAGAACCATGCAATAAAGCTATTCTCAGAGTCATGAGCAGGAAGCACAAAGCACTACAATCTGGTTAGATTTAATCATTTTTTAAAATATTTACTTTACTGTTAATTGTGTGTATGGTTGTGGATATTTGCACATGTGTGCTGCTGCCTGCAGGGAGCAGAGGTATTGGATGTCCCCCACCACCCTGGTGCTGCAGTTTTAGGCAGCTGTGGATTGCCTGGCATGGATCCTGGGAACTGAACTGGGTCTTCAGCACAGTCTGAACCATCTCTCCAACACCAATCAACTTTCTTCTTATAGAAAAAGAGAGTAGCCTAGCATGGTGGTATCTGTCTTTTATGGGCACTCCAGAGGCAGAGGCAGAGGCAGGCAGATCTCTGTCAGTTCAAAGCTGGTCTATATTGAGAGTTGCAGGTCAGGTAGGGCTATATACTGAGGCACTGTCTTAAAGAAAAAGAATATTGACTAGATGTAACCAATGCCTCAGTCCTCAAGCACTTCTGCCTCTCATTACTAGTGAATTATCTGGCTCATAGTCAACACAGCAGGCACCTGTGAGTTTGGATGAGGCCATTTCAAGCACTGAAAAAAAATGTGTTTCTGAGCCCTCCAGGCTAAGACCCAGGCTCCAGCCAAAGATACTTCCGAAGGCAAAGACTGTTTTGTGAGGCATCTGCTAAAAGTTAATGAGCCTCTTCTGGAAGCAGCTGGTCTGGTCACATGCTTTCTTACAGGATTGTGTGCCAGTGTTACTCTTTTATTAAGAGAAACAATGTGCGGCTTCATGGGTTTCCGAATGTTTAGTTTTGTCAGTAAGGAGTTTTCTGAGCATCCTCACCATGCAGGTGCCAGAGTCCAGGGCAGGCCTGTTTTCTTTTACCTGAGTCATGCTAAACTTCTAGTTTGCTGTGGATGTGCTCATATTCATTCTGGATTTTTCTAAGACAGCCCAGATTTCAAATATTGTTTCCCTCTCTTTTATGCTTTTTTTTTTACTTGCATAAAATATTGTATGCTTATTATAAGGAATTTGAACAATATTAAAGAACACAGAGAGAAAAATCTTGAATCTTCAGTATAACACCACCCCAAAATAACCATAGCTGTCATGAGAAAACATTATTGTAGATGTCTTTCTTTATGTGCACAAACAAGTAGGTAGGTGACTAATAAAGAAAAAGTGGATTATGGATGGATGGCTAGACGATGCATTGGTGGATAGATGAATAAATGAATGAATGGATGAATGAATGAATGGAAGAAATAATAAATGGATCATAATTTAATGCAATGGTGCTCACCCTTCCTCATGCTGTGACTCTTTAATAGCATTCCTCATGTTGTGGTGACCCCCAAATATAAAATCATTTTGTTGTTACTTTATAACTGTATTTGCTACTTTTATGATTCATAGTATAAATATCTGATATACAGGATATCTGACATGTGACCTCTGAAAGGTTGTTCAATTCCCCAAAGGGGTCTCGACCCACAAGTTGTGTCACTACTTTAATGTGTGCATATATATGGTAAAAATCAATTAATCTTTGATTTAACAGATGAAAAACATCGAGGTAATGGAATTTCTTGACTTTATTTCTTTTCCATAATAAAAGTGTTTATTAGCCAGATATGGTAGTGTGATCCAAACACTCAGGAGAATGAAGCAGGATTGTAAGTTTGAAACCAGCCTGGGCTATGTGGTGAGAACTTGTCTCAAATCAAAACAAGAAGAAAATACATTTAAAATACTACTTAGAGAATAAAGCTCTTGTTATCTTATTGTAATCCAGTTTTAGGCAATATCAATCAGAAAATTAACACTTCCATAATGTGTCCCATCTCCTCTCTCCCATTTCCCAAATGTCATGTCTAATGCATTTGTTTTTTTCTATTTTTGTCTCATAATGTGAGTCACTGCCAGGGCATGCAGTTGGGATTAAATGGTGCCTATAACATGGATGTGCTGTAAACACCAAAGAATACCAACTGAAAGAAAAGGCCATCTTAAAATGTCTCTTGGTTACACAGCATAATAATAAACTCGACTATTTAAACAGATCACTGGCCTAGTTGCCTTATTAACACAAATCACAGGGATAATTGCATAGGATTGTCTTCAAGTATCAAGGGTTTTTTTTTAACGAAATTAAGTGTGCAGGTAACCTGGGCAATCTCAAAAGGTCATACAGTATGATGACATTTGAAATCCATCTCCCCAGAGATCTCCTGGGAGAATTCCCACTGGAGGTGAGGGCAGACTGACTGAACACTGTGCCAATCATACAGAGAACCCACTCCTCATCAAACTCCTCATGGATGAGAACCTTACATATAGTGAGCATTTAGTCACCCAGGATTCTTATGAAAAACTCACTAGATTCCCAGGTTTAAACACAAGGGGAAAGAGAGTTGGCAAGGAATGATCTGGCTCTCATAGCTAGTGAGGTCTCAACTTCAAAACTTTATAGTAAGAAACAGAGGCAATGATGACTGTGTGGTTTGATGGTGTAGGAGGGCTGTTTGATGTGGGGGAGACATGTGTATTTATGAGGGAGCATGTGTCTGTTGATGTATGCACACTTGTGGACATGGATGGAACTGACATTGGGTGGTTTGTTTTGTTAATTGGAAGCAGTATTTCTTAGTAAATATTAGATTAACAAAGTCTGTGAGCCTTCCTCAAGGATCCACCTCTCCCTGCCTCCCCAGTTTTGGAATCACAAGACATAGGCCAATGCACCCAGCTTTAAAAAAATCATGGCTTCTGGGGAGTTAAACTCAGGACTCCATGCTTGTGTGGCAAGCACTTTAGCACCTTTCTTGGCTGCGACGATAATTTACTGTCTGTGTAGCCTTGAGGTAAGCACTCAAACTGTCTGGGTCGTAGTATTCACAGTAAACGAGACTAATAAGAGCTTCCTTTGTAAATGGCATCATTGTCTTCTGACCTCCATAACACTCAAGGCATAGCCAGAGGTCTTGATTGGAACTCAGTCAGGAATCAGCCTCAACTGATGAGTAAAACACCATCTGAAAACAGTAAAGTAAAGTAAAACAGCTTCCTTGACAAAAGACAGAAGGGGAGGACAGCAATTCTGATCATCGTGAACCTTCACCAAGTTCAGGTTTGGAGTGACCAGATACTATTTGTTTGCACAATTCACTCTCAATCTATTATTTGACAGTAGAAGTCACTTCCTCCCGGCACTATCAAGAGGGCCACTGGCTAATATCCACACTGCTTTTCTCAAGCTTTCTTCTGCAGCCTGGAGCAAAGTTGAGAGACTAAGTTGCCTCTGTGGACACACCACCTAAAAGGTCAAGGCCAAAGACTTGTTCCTTAGAAGGCTAAAAATAGAGACAGAAGGCCAGTACTAAAAAAGCAGAAATCCCTGAAGGCAGAAGAGTTTGTTTCTGGCACCAACTCACTATGAATCCCCTGTCCTCTAGGCAGAAAGGCTTGTTTTCCCATCTCTAACACAAGGCTTCCTGGATGCTCTCCCAAGACTTTAACACTGCCTCATGCTATTCTGGGAGAGGTGCAGAGTTGACATTATAGGTGTGATTTATCTGGGAGTGTTTCCAAAAACAGAAATCCAGCGAGAACCTTAGAGACCACAGACTACGACAAACTGGAATATAAGAAATCTTGGCCAAAGGGCAAAGTGACAGAACTAGGGTAAAGGGAAGGAGGTATTTCTAGGATTCACATGCAAGATGCACCAAGAACTAAAGGGAAGAGAAGTTGTGTGAACCCAAGATCAGCAGCTGGTGTCTTCCCTTATGTAGAAACTACAGTCTAGGATCAAATTATGGTCTAGGAAAAAAATGTCTGTTGTCTCTAAGCAAAGGAAGGGATGGGGGAATGAATAAGTCAATAAAAGGAGCTACTTTATCAATGTATCTATCTATCCATCGCCTAGACATCTATCTATATCTATCCTGTGAGTGTGTGTGGGTTTACATATATACAAGCAAACATGGAGGCTGGTAGTCAATACTGTCTTCCTCAATCTTTCAATTCTGTCCTACCTTATTTTTGAGACAGGATGTATTACTTATTTTTCTGTTGCTGTAATAAAATACCATGATCAAAAGAAACTTAGAAGAGAAATGGGTCAATTTTAGCTCTCAGCTACACAAACACAGACTCTCATAGCAAAAAGGCATGCAAAAGTATCAGGAAGCCACCTGGTCACATTTTCACCTACACAAAAGGAAGCTAGGAAGGACAATAAACTATCAAGCCTGCCCTCAGGGACATACTTCCTTCAACAGGTATGTCCTCATAGAGGTTCCATAATCTCCTAATCCACACCACCAACCTGGGACCAGAGTTCAAATAAATGAGACTCTATGGGACATTTCTCATTCAAACCACCACACAGGTCATCTCACTGAACCTGGAGCTCACTGATTTAGCTTCTCTGGCTAGCCAGCAAGTCCTGACTCTGCCTTTTCTGTGCTGGCATTACAGATGAATACTACATTGCAGGGTTTTTCACATGGGTGGTGGGATCCAAACTCAGGTCCTCATGCTTGCACAGCAAACACTTTACCGAGGGAAGCATATCCCTAACTTAGGGGCTCACTTCTATTCCTGGGCTGAGGTAGCATGGCAAAAGGCATATAGGTGGTGGCATCCTCAGGACTTGTCTAGGGATTTGAAAAAAGCAGAAGAGGGACAACTAAATACATCTTAGAGCTTTGGAAAGGCACAAGAGTTCCCAAAGTTCTAGAAATCACGTTTCTCAAGGTTTACAACTCTAAGATGAGGCCTGGTTCTTTAAAGAACTTTCTCTTGTCAAGGACCATATATCACTTTCCCAAATGCCCAGCTCAATAGCCAAATTATCCCACCTTTCTGGAGTGGTCAAGACTCCCAACTCCTTTCCATACTTTTTTTTAGAGGGGCTGCCTCTGAGAGCCTGAGAACCTACATGAGAGGCCTGCCAGAGGAGAAAAGAGGCCTCATGTTTTAATTTTTCAGATCTCAGGCTGATTTCCCATACTTGCTTCCTGTGGTTTGCTACAGTTCTTTTTTTTAATATTAGTTACAGTTTATTAATTTGTATCCCAGCTGTAGCCTGCTCCCCCATTCCCTCCCAATGCCACTCTCTCTGCCTCATCTCCTCCCTGCCACTTTCCAAGTCCACAGACAGGGGAGGTCTCTTCCCCTTCCATCTGACCCTAGCTTATCAGATTTCTTCATAACTGGCTGCAATGTCCACCTCTAGCAAGGCTGCTCCTCCCTCAGTAGGGAGAGGGGAAGGTCAAAGAGCCAGCCATTGAATTCATATCAGAAATAGTCCCTGTTCCCCTTAATAGGAAACCCACTTGGATACTGAGCTACCATGGGCTACATCTGAGCAGGGGTTGAGACAGACAGACAGACAGACAGACAGAGAGGAGATAGTTCATTTGGGATTTCTCCTTGACCAAGAAATGAGACCCATATGCCATTGGGTCTACTTATTGCCAGAATTGTTGGGATCAGACCATAGTCTAGCAGCCCTAACAAGCTAAGTACAGCTAATGACCCATCATCAATAGGACAATCATACAGACAAATACCAGTGAAATGCAGAGAAAGGCAATGCATTTGATAACACTCACAGTTGGAAAGATGGGAAGTAAAGTGGTTCAGTGATCATGCCAGTCTGTCTTAAGTTACTAGCATGTGGTTTATGTTTTAATAAACAGCTATGGCTATGTATAACTAAGCAATCCTGGCCGAGGTGTAGTCTATCATTGTATCAGCTCCATCCAGGCTGTCCTGTGAGGTGGTCTGATAAGATGTCATCCCTGTGTGAAATCTCTTCGTGGCAGGCAAGTTCCTCTTCTGGCTGGCACCAGGATTCAGCCTCTCCTTTCTTCAGCATGAGATTTCTGGGGAAATTCCAATTCCTTAGGGTCCACTGTTACAATCCTGTGATAATCAAAGCAAGGAGCACACACCTGTAATTGAAGGACTTTTGGAGATAGAGGAAGGAGACTCCAAAAGGTCAAGGTTATTCTCAGCTACAGAGCAAGTTTGAGGCCAGTTTGGGCCAGATGAGACAACATAACACAGTAAATATGAGCTGGTTTACCTCACTCCCTCCCAATCCCACCCTTCTTCCTTCATCTCCTCCCTGGCCCTTTCCTATTCCACTGATTGGGGAGGACCTCCTCCCCTTTCATGTGACTCTGTTTTATCATGTATCTTCAGGACTGGCTGCAAAGTCATCCTCTGTGGCAAAAAGAGGGATTTTTAAGGGGTGTGTCCTAAAATTACTGTTTCTGTTCTCTCCTGAGAACAGTGTCATCCCTCAATTATTCACAGGGGCATATGGAAAACATGGCCTTTGGTACTACCAGCCATGTCAAGGTGGCTAAGTCTAACCCCAAACAAGAGATATACCTGGGCTAAACAGAGACTTTTCATCATTTTCCTCTCACACGTTGATGTCCCAAACATAATCTCCTAACCACATTCCCAGTATTAGCTGTTTATTGCTACATAAAGATTTCCTCTAAACCCAGTTGCCTAAAAGAACACACTATTATTTGGAGTCAGAAATTCAGGAGAGGCTCAGTGGGCTGGTCTAGCCTAAAGACTCTCCTGAGATTGTCATCAAAGTTTAGACAAGGTTAGAATCATCAGACATTTGTCTGGGTCTGGAGCACCTATCTCAAGATCATTCTTATGACAGGCTTCCCACAATGCAAATCATCCAAGGCAGAAAGAATGAACAAGACCAAAATAGATGTCATTTATTACCACATAATCTTGGAAGCCACATATCACCACTGCTGTCATATTCTAGCCACCAGTCCCACCCTACCAGATGAGAAGCAGTATGCACAGGGAGTGGATAGAAAGTGCAGATGACAGGAACCATCTTGGACATTGGCCACCATGCACTGTCTACCCTCTCTCCATTTCCAGCCTCCTACCTAGCTTGGGAGGAACCCACCTTTCTCCATGGTCAAAGAAGAAGGATCTTTAAAGGTCTCAAGTATGGAATTAACAGCAACAGTGTAGCCCAAGAATCAAGGGATGTCCATTTCAAGGATGATAACCAGAAAAGGAAAGCTGGGGTTGGGGTAACAGAGCTAGTGAAGATAGCTCAGTGTATAAAACATTTGCTATACATGATGCTAAACATGATGACCAGAGTGTGGCTCCCCAATGCCCACATAAAGCCAGGCAGGTGTCGGTATTACCTATAATCCCAGCACTCAAGAGGCAGAGACAGGATCCCTCGGGGAAAGCTAACTAACTAGTAGGTAGAACTATGAGCTCCTGGCTTGGTGAGATACTCTGCCTCAATAAATAAGATGGAGATCGAATGAGGTAGAAACTTTAGTTTGGGTCTTCCATGCACACTGACATACATACATGCAAAAGAAAAAAAATAAGTAGGGAGGGAGAGAAGGAGGGCACATATCTTTTAAGAAAGAAAATCAGCATGGTTGTGGGGTAGACAGGAGATCTGTAGTGGCACAATGTGGATAGTAACAGGAGTCTTATGGCAGCAGAGGGTTATTTCCCTCATGCTCCCTCTCCACACTAGGGGTCTGTTCCACATTTCATTGAGAGGGCAGCTGCCATCTTGAGCCTAACCTTTAACAGCTGAGCTGTTTCTCCAGCCCATCCACCATCTTGAACACTGCCCACACCATTGGCAGGAAGAGAGTCCTGGAAGGCTCCTGCACTAGCGATGAAATGCTCTAGCACAGAGATGACGTATGTCCCTCCCATACACAACCCACTGGCCGTAAATTGTCACACCAACTCTGGCCAGCCACAGGGATCTAAGAAAAACAATTCTATCATGTGCCTGGAAGAGGAGCAATCAAGAAATACTTGGCAAGGAGGACTCATGACTCTTGAGCCTATGAGAACAAACTGCAGAAAGGTGAAGGAGGGACCAGTGCAGAAGTCTGGGATTTAAGAGACTTCTACAAGGATGTGCTAATATACACACACGTGTGTATGTGTGTGTGTGTGTGTGTTTGTGCTTGTGTGTGTGTGTGCCAGTTACTCCCTTCCCAGCCATTCTCCACTGCCTCCTCACATCCCACCCCAAAAATAAATCAAAATCCCTTGAGTACTCTGCCTCAAGTTTGGGGCCCTCCTTCACCTCCTCTCTCTGCCTACACTTCACTTCACACTCACGTCTGCACAGGGAAGAAACTATGGACTTGAGGTCATGTGGCCATTCACTTTCATCTTCCAGAGTATTACCCAATCCCCTGGAATCCTTAGAGGCAGCCCCCAACCTTCTTTACAGAAATGGGCAAACCTCCAACTCTAACCTGACCACTGACCATGGTTCTTTTTTTAATAAAATAAATTTTATTTTATTTAATATTTTGTATTTATTAATTAATATTTTGTATCCCCCCATAAGCCCCTCCCTCCTCCCCTGACGATCCCACCCTCCCTCCCCTTTCTGCATGCATGTCCCTCCCCAAGTGCACTGATAGGGGAGGTCCTCCTCTCCTTCTTTCTGATCTTAGTCTATCAGTTCTCATCAGAAGTGGCTGCATTGTCATCTTCTGTGGCCTGGTAAGGCTGCTCCCCCCTCAGGGGGAGGTGATCAAAGAGCAGGCCAATCAGATTATGTCAGAGGCAGTTCCTCTTCCCATTACTATGTAACCTACTTGGACAATTGTTTTACTATCCCTTTACCATACACATAAGTTCTTTTTTAATTAAATTTTTATTTTTTTAATATTAGTTAGAGTTTATTAACTTTGTATCCCAGCTGTATCCTGCTCCCTCATTCCCTCTCAATCCCACCCTCCCTTCCTCAACTTCTCCCTACCCCTTTCCAAGTCCACTGATACAGGAGGAACCCCCCCTTTCATCTGACCCTAGATTATCAGGTATCTTCAGGCCTGGCTGCAAAGTCCTCCTTTGTGGTCTAGCAGAGCTGCTGCTCCCTGAGTTGGGAGAGGGGAGGTCAAAGAGCCAGCCATTCAGTTCATGTCAGAAATAATCCCTGTTCCTCTAACTAGAGAACACCCTTGGATACAGAGCTACCATGGGCTACATCTGAGCAGGGGTTCTAAGTTATATCTATACATGGTCCTTGGTTGGAGATATAGTCTCATAAAAGACCCCTCTGTCCAGATATATTTGGTCCTTGTTGAGCTCCTGTCCTCTCCAGGTCATGCTAACTCCCCCTTCTTTTATTTGATTCCCTGTACTCTGCCAAAGGTTTGGTTATGAATCTAAGTATCTGCTTTGATACACTGCTACATAGAGACTTTCAGAGGTCCTCAGTGGTAGACTCCTGTCCTGTTACTTGTTTTCTCCTACAACCAAAGTCCATCCCATTTGTCTTTCTAAGTGAGGGTTGATCATCTTACCCAGGGCATTCTTTCTTGTTTATCTTCTTTAGGTGTACAGATTTCAGTATGTTTATCCTATCTTATAGGTCTAGTACCCACTTGTAAGTGAGTATATACCCTGTGTGTCTTCCTCCTTCTGGGATACCTTACTCAGAATGATCTTTTCTAGATCCCACCATTTGCCTGCAAATTTCATGATTTCTTTGTTTTTAATTGCTGAGTACTATTCCATTGTGTAAAAGTACCACAATATCTGTATCCATTCCTCCATTGAGGGATATCTTGGTTGTTTCTAGGTTCTGACTATTACAAAGAAAGCTGCTAGAAACATGTTGAGCAAATGTCCTTGTTGTATACTTGAACATCTTTTGGGTATATATGCTTAGGAGTGGTATAGCTGGATATTGAGGAAGCGCTATTCCTGATTGTCTGAGAAAGTACCAGATTGATTTCCAGAGTGGTTGTACAAGTTTACATTCCCACCAGCAGTGGAATGGGTTCCTTTTTATCCACATCCTCTCCACTATGTGTTGTCACTTGAGTTTTTGATCTTAGCCATTCTGATGGGTGCAAGGTGAAACCTCAGGGTTGTTTTGATTTGCATCTCTCTGATGGCTAAGGACGTTAAGCATCTCTTTAAGTGTTTCTCTGCCATTCTATATTCCTCTACAGAGAATTCTCTATTTATCTCAGTATCACATTTTTTAATTGGATTGCTTAATTTATTTTTAACTTCTTTAGTGCTTTATATATTTTGGGTACCAGCCCTCTGTCAGATATAGGGTTGGTGAAAATCCTTTCCAAGTCTGTAGGCTGTCATTTTGTTGACCATAGTTTTTAGTAGACCAAATTGGGCCAAGCTCACATCAACCTGTGGACTGGCTGACCCCAGTTCTCTCCTTTTTTGATCGAAGCTCATCTCCTAGGAATCTAAGGGCTCACACATACTACTTGACCAAGCTTTTTTCATTCAGGCCACAGCTTCCATCTCCACATAAGGCCTTCCACAGAGAGACCTGGAGGTGGCTGTAACATGGTGCATCATAACCCTCTATCTTGCCTGGCTGTAGACTCCATAGGACCATACACCTTTATTCAAGTTCTAATGTGGACTAACTCCTTTTGTTAGAGAATGTTTTGTTATTGCCCAGGCCTAAGGACTCAGTTTGATCACTCATAGACCAATAAATTTTCACTGTCTATTAAGGGAGCCATCATCATCTAACCTTCATCTCTCAATTTCCAGCCTCCAAGCCAGTGTGACCAAAGTCATACAGCAAGTAAGTGACCTGTGCAGGATTCAAACCCCCAATCTGTCAGATTCTAGACGCTGTGGCCTTGGTTTCATATGATACCAGGGGAGATACTGGAATGCATAGCTCAGGCCTCAGTATCTGGTTTTGCTCACTGAGAGGTGGACAAAAAGGCTGGACATACAAGTTGTTTCATTGGGCTTCAAAGGCTTGCATAGCTACACAGCCAGACTGCACCAGACCCTCATACTCTGTGGGTGTACATTCAATTCTTGCTTCGCTTGTAGGTAAATTCCAGCTTTGAGTCTGCCCTGTGATCTTTCTCCTTTAGAAGCAGCCAGAACAAGCCCATTGCCTCCTTGCAACAACAACCCCTTCAATCCAATGGAAACAGTATGTCATTACTTTAAAATAAAACATATGTATATTTAAATCTATTAATTTCTCTTTTCGAGACTAAATTATATAATGAAAGTATGTAACATGCACTATATGTATGTTATATACATTTAATGTATATATTATACACTATAATGTATAAGATATTCTTAAATCTATGCTTTAAAAGTATTTATACAATATTATTTCTATTTGTTGTTTCTCCATTTAAAAAAAGTATAAATGATCTAAACAACCATTAGTAACCAGTCTCCATTGGATGGTACACTATGCATCTGTAAAGAAGGATAAGGAGGAAAGCTTCATATATTAAAAGGGAATGAGCACCAATAATATAAATTTAAGTGAAAAATGCAACACACTTAGAAGATTGTGCACCTAGGTGTAGTGGCAAAACTCCTGTGTTTCTAAGTTTTTGGGAAGCTGAAGCAAAAGACTCAGTTTAAATGCAGAGGTGAAAGATCAGCCTGTGCAACAAAAAATATCTATGGGCAAATACAAAAGAAATTAGTAAAGTATCTGGGATACTGTAATCTATTATTTGAGACTACAGCCAAGTGAATATGTTACCTATTAATAAACGCAATTGATTTTAAGAAACAAGACCTATAACAATGCTTTTCTGTTGTGTTTTTCAAGACAGATTTCTCTGTGTAGCCCTGGCTGTCCTGGAATTCACTCTATAGACCAGGCTGGTCCAGAACTCACAGAGGTCTGCCTGCCTCTGTCTAAATGAATATGCCACTTCTATCTGGCTATACAGCAATGATTTTTAAATGAGATCTCCTTTTCTTTGTCAGATGTAAATAATTTAGTTCAAAATGATTACAGGTTATATGGTTATGTACCTTTAATACACTATGTACCTGGAGTTCCAGCACTCAGAGGACTGAGGCAGGAGAATCACAAGTTTGAGGTGAGCCCAAGCAACATAGAAAGACCCTGTACCAAAAAAGTAGCCAACTATAAAATAAGCATGGTGGCACATACTCAGAAGGAGTTAAAACTGCCTTCAGCTACAAAGTCCAATGTCAGCTTGAGTTACATGAGACCCAGCTCCTAAATAAATAAATAAATAAATAAATAAGTGTTTAATTTGAGAATCTAAGTGTTTAAAATACTATTACCAAACATTATTAAGTGACAGTAATGGCAAGAGTGTTTGACAAATATGAAATTAGTAACTTAATGCACAGCAATATAAACTAAAATATGAAATTATTTAACAAATCTGTTATTCGATTTTTCAAATATACAAAATTAAACTCTAGGTAAAACTAGGTAAAATATGTAAGTGATTTCCACATGTTTGTGGATTTTCTGTTTTGAATTTTTTAATTAATTTTTATTTATTTATTTATTTCTTCTTTTTTAATTAACTTTTATTAATTACACTTTATTCATTTTGTATCCCCCCATAAGCCCCTTCCTCCTCTCTTCCCAGTCCCACCCTCCTCCCCCCTTTCTTCATGCATGCCCCTCCCCATGTCCACTGATTTGGGGAGGTCCTCCTCTTCTTCTTTCTGATCTTAGTTTATCAGTTCTCATCAGAAGTGGCTGCATTGTCAGGGTTCTAGGTTATCTCCATGAATAGTCCTTCGTTGGAGTATGAGTCTCTGGGAAGTTCCCTGTGTTCAAATTTTCTTGTTCTGTTGCTCTCCTTGTGGAGTTCCTGTCCTCTCCAGCTCTTACTATTTCCCACTTCTTATATAAAATTCCATTCAAACTGCCCGTCAGTTGGCCATCAGGCTCAGCATCTGCTTTCACAGTCTGCATGACAGAGGCTTTCAGAGGCCCTCTGTGTAAGGTTCCGAGGTTGTTTCCTGTTTTTTTTTTCTTATGGCTTTCAGAGGCCCTCTGTAGCAGGTTCTAGGTTGTTTGCTGTTTTCTTTTTCTTCTGATGTCCATCCTCTTTGCCTTTCAGTATAGGGATTGAACATTTTAGTTAGGGTTCTCTCTTTTGCTTAGTATGTTTAGATGTACAGATTTTAGTGGGTTTATTCTATGTTGTATGTTTATATGAGTGAGTATATACCGTGTGTGTCTTTTTGCTTCGGGGACAACTTACCTTGTTGTAACCCTAACCAAGCAAGTCAAAGACTTGTACGAAAAAAATTTCAAGTCTCTGAAGGAAGAATTAGAAGAAGATATGAGAAGATGGAAAGATCTCCCATGCTCATGGCTTGTCAGGATTAACATAGTAAAAATGGCCATCTTACCAAAAGCAATCTACAGATTCAATGCAATTCCCATCAAATTGACAACACAATTCTTTACAGACCTGGAAAGAAAAATTCTCAACTTCATATGAAATAACAAGAAACCAAGAATTGCTAAAACAATCCTCTACAATAAAAGATCTTCTGGAGGTATCTCCATCCCTGATCTCAAGCTGTACTATAGAGCAACAGTTATAAAAACTGCATGGTACTGCCATAGAAACAGAATGGTGGATCAATGGAACCGAACAGAGGACCCAGAAATAAACCCACACACTTATGGACAACTGATTTGTGACAAAGATGCCAAAACCATACAATGGAAAAAAGATAGCCTCTTCAACAAATGGTGCTGGTCCACCTGGATGTCTACATGTAGAAAAATGAAAATAGATCCATACTTATCACCCTGCACAAAACTGAAGTCCAAGTCGATCAAAGACCTCAACATTAAACCAGACACATTAAATCAGATAGAAAAAAAAGTGGGTGAAATCTCAGGGTTGTTTTGATTTGCATTTCCCTAATGGCTCGTGAGGTTGAGCATTTTTTAAGTACTTCTCTGCCATTCGGTATTCCTCTCCAGAGAATTCTCTGTTTATCTCTGTTCCCCATTTTTTAAGTGGATTACTTGGTTTGCTGCTTTTCAGCTTCTTTGGTTCTTTATATATACTGGATATGAGTCCTCTATCACATATAGGGTTGGTGAAGATTCTTTCCCAATCTGTAGGGGGTCGCTTTGTTTTGATGATGGTGTCCTTTACTTTACAGAAGCTTTTCAGTTTCATGAGGTCCCATTTATTGATTGTTGCTCTTAGAGCCTGTGCTGTTGGTGTTCTGTTCAGGAAGTTTTTCCCTGTACCAATGAGTTCTAGGGTATTCCCCACTATTTTTTTTCAAGTTGATTTAATGTGTCTGGTTTTATGTTGATTTTTTTGATCCACTTGGACTTCAGTTTTGTGCAGGGTGATAAGAATGGATCTATTTTCATTTTTCTACATGTAGACATCTAGTTGGACTAGCACCATTTGTTGAAGATGCTATCTTTTTTCCATTGTATGGTTTTGGCGTCTTTGTCAAATATCAGGTGTCCATAAGTGTGTGGGTTTATTTCTGGGTCCTCTGTTTGGTTCCATTGTCCACCATTCTGTTTCTATGCCAGTACTATGCAGTTTTTAAAACTGTTGCTCTATAGTATAACTTAAAATTAGGGATGGATTTCACCTTACACCCATGAGAATGGCCAAGATCAAAAACTCAAGTGACAACACATGCTGGAGAGGTTGTGGAGAAAGGGGAACCCTTCTCCACTGCTGGTGGGAATGTAAATTTGTACAACCACTCTGGAAATCAATCTGGTGTTTTCTCAGACAACTAGGAATAGTGCTTCCCCAAGATCCAGCCATACCACTACTAGGCATATATCCAAAAGAGGCTCAAGCACACAAAAAGGAAATTTGCTCAACCATGTTTGTAGCAGCTTTATTTGTAATAGCCAGAAGCTGGAAACAACCCAGATGCCCCTCAATGGATGCAAAAATTGTGGTACATCTACACAATGGAATATTACTCAGCAATGAAAAATAAGGAAATCAGGAAATGTGCAGGTAAATGGTGGGATCTGGAAAGGATCATCTTGAGTGAGTTATCCCAGAAGCAAAAAGACACACATGGTATATACTCACTCATATAGACATACAACATAGGACAAACCCACTAAAACTTGTGCATCTAAAGAAACTAAGCAAGAGAGAGGACCCTACCTAAAATGGTCAATCCCCATCCTGAAAGGTGAAGAGGATGGACATCGGAAGAAGAAGAAAACAGGAAACAACCTGGGGGCCTACCACAGAGGGCCTCTGAAAGCCTCTGCCCTACAGACTATCAAAGCAGATGCTGAGCCTGATGGGCAACTGTTGGGCAGAGTGAATGGAATATTATGTAAGAACTGGGAAATAGTGAGAGCTGGAAAGGACAGGGTCTCCACAAAGAGAGCAACAGAACAAGAAAATTTGAACACAGGGAACTTCCCAGAGACTTATACTCCAACCAAGACCTATTCATAGAGATAACCCAGAACCCCTGCACAGATATAGCCCAGGGCAATTCAGAGTCCAATTGGGTTACATAGTAATGTGAAGAGGGACTGCCTCTGACATGAACTGACTGGTCTGCTCTTTAGTCACCTCCTCCTGAGGGGGAGCAGCCTTACCAGGCCATAGTAGAGGACAATGCAGCCACTTTTGATGTGAACTGATGGACTAAGATCAGAAAGGAGAGGAGAACCTCCCCTATCAGTGGACTTGGGGAGTGGAATGCATGTAGAGGGAGGAGGGAGGGTGGGATTGGGAGGGGAGGGAGGGGCTTATGGGGGGATGCAGAATGAATAAAGTGTAATTGATGAAAAATTTTAAAAAAAGGGAAAAAATAATTTAAGAACCTTAAATGACTTTCAAAAGTGGAGGAAAACATGGAGTTAGTCAATTTACATGGAGCACATCTCGCCCCTGGGGGCAATGGTCTCCTGAACCTACTCAGACCTCAGACACCATCACTGCTAGTTCTAGAACTGATGCAGGATGTTCCAAAGAGGGGGTTAAGGCTTCTCATAATATTTCCTATAAGCCCACACCTGTTTGTTTATATCCCCCATTTTTATTCATTATTAGCCAGATAGAGCCAAGTAATTGTGGTAATGATACTTGCTTTTTTGCCCAATGCTGCAATGCTAGTAAATTTACTAGCTGGTTACTCACATGCCTCGCTGGGTGCCTTGCCCGTTGATGCCCCTCACGCTATGACTCTCTTCAGACAGAAAAGGATCTTGGAATTACAGCTGCCATTGTTACTGCCATCTCATTGGCGGCTGTTGGAGCTACCACGGGGGCATTAGCCATAAGTCATACTGGGCAGACTGCTCAGACCCTGAATAACCTTTTAGCCAATGTAGCTCATGCCTTAGATGTACAAAAAGGAATTAATGCTCAACTAAAAGGAGACTTGATGGTGTTCAATCAGAGGATTGACCTCGTGCAGGAGCAAATTGATACCCTATGGCAAATTGCTCAACTTGGCTGTCAATGAAAGTATGCTGGACTTTGAGTCACTAGCATACAACATGAGAATTTTCCCTATGCTGCAAATCTGTCTAAACAATTGTCTAGCTATATTTTAGGTAATTGGACTGGAGAATGCGATACTACGCTGGAGCATCTGAGAGTGGCCTTTGTCATGGTAAATTCTACCAGAGTGGACGTAGGACTAGCCACAGGATTATCATCATGGATTGCTGCAGCCATGAATCATCTGAAGGAATGGGCGGGCATGGGAGCGTTAGCAGGCCTTCTGGTGTTGGTCACCTTGGTTTGCCTGTGGTATATATGCAAGATTAGAGTCTCACAACAGCGTAATGCAGCCATGACCATTCAGGCCTTTACAGCCATTGAAGCAGGACAGTCTCCCCAAGCATGGTTGGCTACCATAAAAAGCCAAAATGTTACACTCAGGATGCGAGGCTAAGCACTGCACTCATGGTCAGCCACTTTGGACCCAGAGAAGAGTATGTCTGATTGCATGCAGGTTGATGCCCCAGGTCCCACCTCTGAGAAAAAGGTATCGGATGGGTCTGATGCTCTTTGGGTGGATGACACCTAAATGAACATCGGTACAAAGTCCCAATTTATTTCTAATATCAGAGCTCAGACCTCTACTCTTGCCTGATGTGTATAAAACAAAAAGGGGGAACTGTAGAGAGCTGTGTAATGCCGCGCCTGAAAGATTGAGCTTGTTTCCGCCTTCCACCTTCCTGATGGTGAGTGCTCTCTGTCACGAACAACTCCACATTTGGCTAAGGCCGAGGGTCTGGCTTGCTTCCATGTATGTGGACCTATCTGCATTGCCCACGTGGCATGTTGAGGTTGGCTACCCAGAGGCTATTTAAAGTGGGCTGGCTTTACCCAGGGTCAGATGATTGTTCAAGTTTCCTGAATACACTGCATTCAAAAAAAAAAACACATACTAGAAAAAAAAAACTTATAAATATACTGAACATGATAAAGCCCTTGCACAACAGAGTAGTCTACGAAAACATGAAAAAACACACAGTGAAGAGAAGCCTTGTGAGGGTAATTAGTGTGATAAAGCCTTTGCATGTAATAGTCATCTCCTAAGACAACAACACATTCTGGAGGGAAACCATATGAATACAACTATGTGGCAAAGCCTTTGCACATAACATCTCCTAATACATAAAAGAACACATACTGGAAAGAAGCTGTCTGACTGTAACCAATGTAAAAAAAAAAAAAAAAAACAAAAAAAACTTTTGCCTAATGGATAGAATTCCTGTGAGTGCTTTTAACATGGTGAAACCATTCCACATTTGTGTAATCTTCATCATCATGAAATGATTCATACTGGAGAGAAAACTTAAGAATGTGTTAAAATGGTGAGGCCTTGCACAAATCTAGAGTCATTATCATCATAAAAGTATCCTTACTGGAGAGCAATTCTGTAACTATAAGCAATGTGGAAAGGCCTTTGTGTTCTTTGGTCCACTGAGATCCAACAGAAGTGAAAAACTAAGTCAATGGAAATGACCTCCCCTTTCTGAAGGGGAAGGGGAAATAGGAAAAATAGGAGTGGGGAAGAGAAGGGAGGGGGTATTATGATTGGAATATGAAGTAAATAAACTTATTTTTTAAAAGCATACAATGAATGGTAAATATAAATTACATGCAAAAGTATTATAAAATGTGTTTAGGAAAGACTTATTAATAAACCTGATTCTCAGCATTTACTGTTTTCAATTGCCTCACTTTAGACAAGGAAAGTTTAGTCCAGTGGATGAATATGTAGGTAATGGTAAACTAATCCCAGCGAGAAAGTTCTCTGAAAGTAACACAACAGTGGTAGCCTGTAGAAGTTTCTTTGTGTACACATACCTACTGTTCCAGGGGTTCTATTGAAAACCATCACAACCCAGACTGAATTTTGAGATGTGAGGAAGGAGGCTTTCTCTTCCTTGGATGACCCTCCTGCTGGTCTGGTTGTATAACCATGGCAAGGGTGAGTTTTCTCTGCCTGACTTCATCTGGAGAGTGTCTTTAGACATAGATGCCACCAACCAAATTTGATACATGGCCTTTGACACAGATCCCTGATAACTCTCCCCTCCCTTCAAATATAGGATAATTTGGTTCTGTGTTCTTGTTCTTCTTGTTGATATGATAGGAATGTGCTGTTTAATGCAAATCGAGCATCCTTGAATTGCCTAGTATTAAACAGTAATCTACACCTATGCTTGGAACATCCCAGTCACTCCCCAAGGGGTATAAGCTTCTGTTTTCTGGAATTAAAGTTGAACTTACTTTCTGAGGTGGTTCCCAGAGTGGCTGATCACTCTTATGCTTGCAGGCTTTCCAACCTTTATACCTCATCTTCTGCCCTCCCTGCCTTCCTGGGCTGGTGGGAAACAGCCCTCCAGGCAGCAAGAGAATCACGTCTCTGAAATGCTTGTGATAAAATATTTCAGACTTTATAGCATTTCCAATTTCTCATGTTTTTGAATGTGAGATGGTAAATCAAACAGTGTTTTTAGGGTGAGACTCTTTAAAAAGAGTTATACCTAGTGTTTAGTTCACAGTAAGGTTGCAGGCAAGCTTCATGGTATGAAATCTTCTGAGGTGAGCACAGTGGCCTATGGAGAAAAAATAAGAGCAGAAATTTTATTTCCCTGTTTTTAATAGATGAGTAGTGTTCCGATAATGTATGGGTGGATGGCAGAGGAGGGGAACTCCTCTTCTGAATGGACTAGGGGAAGCGGATAGGGGGAAGATGGAGGGAGGGTGGGACGAGTAAGAGTTGAGAGAGTGACCTTTAATAGGGATATATAATGAATAAGTTTTGAAAAAATAAAATGAATTAGAAGAACAAAACTTGACAGCAAAAATTTGAGTCCAGTCTGGGTACCCACCCTCCCCCAAAGAATAGAAAAAAAGATATAAAGAAAGATATATCTTTGTCTTTGTCACCTTTCTTCCTTGTCAGCTCATTCTTTTTAAATCATTACCTAATGGAGACCATACTGCTCTCTCTGAAGTTTATATTTCCATAGATGTAGGTTTCATACCTGGAACAAATGGCAGAGGTTCATATTTAACATATCAAAACAGACATAGCTGCTAATTTTCTCTTAGCAATCCCTCAGTCCTTCCATGTTATATGGTCCTCCAGGCTGGCATAGCGCACCCAATACCCTGAATTCTTCCCAGGGCCTGAGCTAACCTCATTCCCTCCTTCCCCATATATAGGCAAACTATTTTGGCTACCTGGTCCTGTTGAGAGCCATGCAGGAGCAACAGCAAAACATCTGTAGTACTCATGGAATTTGGCTCCCCTGTTAGCATAGTCATGATGAGTTTGTCTTGGAGAAGCATAATCCCAAGAACTGCTTATACTGAGGACTTTGGGCTGTTGTGAAACATAGTTCTGTTTGATGCTGTTATGATGCCCATATTCCTCATAACATGAGTTGTATGAAAACTGTAATGATGCTTCTAGCCCCCTCACTGGGCAGTATCACTGGCATTTATTTTTAAAAATGCTTGATCTCTTTTCGTAGATCAAGCTAAGCAAATTAATGAATTAACCACTGCTCTTAAAAGGGACCATAGTTGTAGGTTTTTAGCAATAACCATTATACTTAGAAAGAATTTGGAAAAAGATTGTTTAACAAGGTTGGGGAAGATGTTTTTGCTAATGTCTGTGATGTACAAAACCTTAGAGAATAATTTAAAGTTAAGAAAAGTCCACTTTTAATAGTAAAGCCAGGGATGCTTTAAGGTTGATGAGCAGAAACCATAGCCCAAAGTAGCATTGGCTGACTGGACACCCTCAAGCTGGGTCTGAATCTGAGACAGCAGGTGATTCCCCTATATGTGTTTTTCCCCTCAGCTTATTAATATGATTTAATAAAACTTATTAATGAGTAGATGCACACCCCTTTAAGATTTAAAGTACAGGTGCCAGTACCATGCCACTTTTTATTACTGTTGCTCTATAGTACTATTTGAAATCTGAGATGAAGTTACCTTAAGAAAATCTTTTATTGTACATACCTGTTTTTATCAATTCTGGGTTTTTGGTTTATCCACATGAAATTGAGAATTGTTCTTTCAAGGTCTGTAGAGAGTTGTGTTGGTATTTTGATTGGAATTGCATTGAGTCTGCAGATTTATTTTGGTAGAGTGGCCATTTTTACTACGTTAATCCTATCAATCTTGGAGAATGGGAGATCTTTCCATCCTCTGATATCTTCCTTGAAGTTTTTTTTTTTTTAATACAAGTCTCTTATTTGCATGATTAGAGTCACACCAAGGTACATTATGTTATTTGTAGCAATTGTGAAGAGGTGTTTTTTTTCCCTAGGACGGCTTTTTTTTTTATTTTGTATCCAGCCACTTTGCTGAAGATGTTTAGCATCTGTAGAGTTCCTTGGTTAAATTTTTAGGGTCATTCATGTGTACTCACATCATCTGCAACACAAGCTGGACTGGATGTGGAGAAAAGGGAGCCCTCTTCATTGCTGGTGGGAATGTAAACTTGTACAACCACTTTGGTAATTAATCTGGTGCTTTCTCAAAAAATTATGAATAGTGTTTCTTCAAGATTCAGCTATAGAACCTCTGGGCATATATTCAGAAGCTGCTCAAGCATACAAAAAGGATATTTGCTCAACTATACTCATACCAGCTTTTTTCATGATACCCAGAATCCGGAACCAACATAGATGTCCCATAACTGAGGAATGGATTTAGAAATTGAGGTATATTTATGTTGGGCCTGATAAGGCCTGCTGCATCTACCTGAGCCTGGCTTGAGTTTGGAGAACTGTCTTTAGCTTCTGATTAAAGAGGTGCCACTTCTGGAAAAAAGTGACTCAGCATATCCTGAGTCACTTAAAATTAACCTTGCCTGGTAATTGTTACATGGAGTTTTGTTGCTGGCCCACCTCTCCTTGCACCAGTTAACCTCGACTCTACCTCACTTCCTTAACCCTGCCCCTTGACTCAAACCTTTAAAAGGGACAACTTAATTCAATAAACTGAGTTCCTGCTTCTGCAGATCTCCTAGCTCGGTGGTGTTTTATTCCTTGGGGCATCTGGGGAGGTTCAGGCCATCAACACTCATCATCCCGCTCAGCCAGGGAGGGCATCCAGCTGGACTGGCCACCCTCCTCCCAGCTCCACCTGTCAGATATTGACCTGGCACACTGGTGCCCCATGTGAGTATTCTGCTCCAGGGGAGAATGCTGACAGGCCAACTGGTCTGCCAGTGAGTGTACCCCCATTGAATATGGGGCAGTTCTCTGGAATCCCTACAAATTTTGCTTAAAAGTAGGGTTTTCAATCTGCTTGATACTCAAGCCCTTCAAGTATGGAAGTATGTTATAAAGGTTGCTCTATGGCTGCAGGATGAGGGCACCCTGTTTGACTGGACACCTGGGACAAAGTAGAAACCCTGGTCAACAGATCACAGGTTTGGGAAGGGGATATCCCCCCTCTGGGAGTCATTCCCCTGGTCACAACCCTTAAGTGCTGCTTCCATCCAAAACTGCCCAAAGAACATAAGGATACATGTAGGAGACAGGAAAGTGGGGCTGAGGAGGACCTGGCTCCCCCAAAAAGAAGAAGGTGCTGGGGCCAAAACCAGCATTAAGTCAGATGATGAGCCTATTCCTCAGAGACAGAACATGTATCCTTCTTTAGATCCATTTAAGAATGCTGCCTGGCCAGCCCCTACCCCTCCGGCTGTGCCACTGAAACAGGGCTCACTTACTACCCCTTCCCTGACTCATCTACACCCCCTCCATATTCGGAGAGACCCGTGGAACTTTCCCTGTCACCACCATTCCTGGGGCGGCCGGTCCCCCTGACTGGGATCCTTAGGGGGCTCTAGACCTCAAGGAACGCCACAGTGGCGGAGGATGGGGCCAATTCGCCTTGGGCTGAGACCATTCTTGAGGGGCTGGTGCATCAGTCATGCACTACAGGAGACTGGATGGACCTTACCAAGACTGTCCTTTCTGAGCTGGCCTTCCTTAAATGGTTGGCCTTTTACAAGGAGTAATGCAGGGTCCAGTGGGAATGCAATCAATGAGCTAACTCCCAGATGCCAATAACTTATGGAATGCTTTCTGGCACAGCTGACCAGTATTCCACAGGCCTCCAGCAGGCTGTTCTCCCAGCCCCTTATATCAGGAGCAGATTAGAGCAGCAGGCTTGGCAGCCTAGAGAAAGCTAGATGAGGGGCCTACAGAATCTCCTGTTTCAGGAATTATACAAAAGGCCTAAGAGGACCTACCTTCCTTCATAGACTGGGTAGATAAAAGTCTGAGGAGAAAGTTTCCCCGGGGGAGTTTCATGATCAGTTTGTTAAGTCGCTAGTGTGGGATGGCATGAATTCAGATCACAAGCTGGCCTGTGCGAGGATGTGTAATATGGGGATGGGTAAGTGGATTGTCACCACTAAAGATGTAGAGACCACCTCCTTTCAGGCCAGAGAAATGGCTACTGCCATGCCAGGTGGAAGTGACTGCCTTAGTCAACACCCTTCATCAGGTCACTAGGACTCAGGGGCAGACATGCTTTGGCTGTGGACACAACGGCCATTTTAAATAAGAATGCCCCAACAGGTCTCAAAATGCTCCTGGTGCCAGCACAACAGGCACATTACCAGGCAATCCCTGTCCCAAATGCAAAAAGGGTTTTCACTGGGCCAAGGATTATAGATCCTGATTTAACCTTAAAGCTGAACCTTTACACTCTTCTCGGGGGCCATCCCCACCCCCATTAAATAAGGGGAAGAGAGGGAACAAAGTTCATTGGACTGTCACCCTGGTCCCTGGTATGAGACCTAAAATGACACTCACAATTGGGGACAGGAGCTTTCAGTTCCTAATTGATGTGGGGGCAGACCGTACTGTGAGAAGAAAGTAAGAGGCCCCTCACTCCTGGCAGCTGGTTCCTGGCCCCTCCCTAATGGGTGTGGGTGGACAACCAAGTCATAGGAGACTGCCAGCTGGTGGCCTTGGGTGGATCCTGATGGGAACCAAGGAGAAGTGCTCCCCCTTGTGGTCCCTGGTCTTACTCCCAACCTTTTGGGACAGAATGTTCTTGGTGAAGCCGAGGCCTATATTACCACTGATCATAAGGCCCTCTACCAAGACATATTAGACCATGAGGAATATGAACAGCGATTTGAGCAGGGATGAAATGTCCATTCTAACTAACGGGATGATCCTTATTTTGAGCAATTAAGAAACAAACATTCTCAGATTCACCCCCAATTCTAAAGGCCACTGCTCGCCCTTCAGTCACAAAAATCTGATGGACAACTGGGGACCCAGTCTGGGTTGAGCAGTGGCCTCTACCTTTTGCTAAGATAATGAAACAGCAACTCGATGTGGGACATATAAGGCCCTCTATTAGCCCTTGAAATTCACCTGTTTTTGTGATTAAAAAAAAGGTCAAAGGCTCTTGGAGACTTTTCATGATCTAAGAAAGATTAATGGGAGGATGCTATCCTTTGGGACTTCTCAAAGGGGATTGCTCTGGACACCTGCCATTCCTTGTGGTCTCCATTTGACTGGAATTGATATTAAGAATTGTTTCTTCTTTATCCCAAGGATACAGAAAAGTTTGACTTTTCATTACCCTCAATAAATTTTCAGGGGCCAGATAAGAGGTTTGAGTGGACAGTGTTGCCTCAGGGCATGGACAATAATCCTGCTATGTGCCAATATTACATGCTGCACTTTTTTACTCCTTTAATAAATCAAACAGATGCCTTATTTTATATCTATATTGATGATATTATTTGGGGGAGTTCCAGCCCTGCCGGGTTGCAAGACTTGATGACTAAGTGTCTTACTATTCTTAAAGACAGTAACTTTAAGGTGGACCCTGAAAAAATTCAGACACTCTCTCCCCTTTTAAGATCTTGGGATCCACATTGTTTCTTGAGGGGGTTCTCCCTAATGAAGCCACAGTTATATTTTCAAGATTCTTACTCAATTCCCTAATTCAATTCCAATAACTGAGAGATTAATTGGATGCAGACATGGATTCCCATTTCCACAGAGGACCTATCCACACCTTTTGACATTTTAAAGGGCTCTGATCTTACTACAAAATTTGTTTTATCCTCACGACATCAACAAATTTTGTGAAAGGTTCAATAAGCTATAGTTACAGCAACTTTAAAGAGGTTTGAGTCTGAAATTCCTGTCACCCTGTATCTTTTTCTCGGTGACACGCTCTGCACTGCTTTATTAGCCCAAGATGAAAAACCCATCAATTGGATTCATATTTCAGTTGGAGGGACCCCACAGGTTTATCCCATGACTCACCAAATAGCAGATTACATTATTAAAGGAAGAGATATTTCAGTAAGAGTGTTTGGCATGGAACCACACTCTGACAATTCCCTACAAAATAGGTGACATTACATGGCTTCAGAGAAACAATCCTAGGATTGCCTTAGCCTTGGAAGGGTTGGGGGTAGGTATTATTAATTGTCACTATGGTCACCATAAGTGTAGGAGCTCCTTTTCACGTTTATCCTGGAGACCACCAAGACTTTTTCTCCCCCAACCAAATCCCAAATTTCTAACAATATTTATGGATGGTGGAAATAGGGGAGCCTCATTAGTGATTTATTCACCCCACGGGCCCAATATTAAAATGACACCTGTCCAACCCATTTCCCAGGAAGTTGAATACTCGGCCCAGGTCAAGGAGCTTTATGTAGTTGTACTTGCCTTGGATAAGGTTAGGGAGCCCTTTAATTTGTTTTCAGATAGCCTTTATGTTGTAAATCTGCTACCTTCCTTAGCTGAGGCCCATATTAAATTAGATGCAAATCCCATAACTCCTCTTTTGATTCAGGCCCATTTTTTTTTCTCCAACAGTGAGTTTACCCCCTATACCTACACCATCTCAGAGGACATCAAAACATTCCCAGATTCCTGTGAGAGGGAAATGAGCTAGCTGATAGTTTGGCATCTGGGACACAACTAAATACAGTGACTGAGGCTTCAGACTTCCATTATTGACTCATACTAATTGAAGAGGCCTCAAAGATAAATTCCCACAAGTCCCTGTTAAATATTTTAAAAAGATTATCAGAACTTGCAGGTCATGCCAACCCTTCCTTCAATTACCAGCCCTGCAAAAGTCAAGTATAAATCATAGAGGATTGTGTCCCAATAATCTTTGGCAGATAGATGTGACTAACTATTTCCCATTTGGCAAAATAAAATACATTTTTCTTTCAGTGGATACATTCTCACATACATGTTGGGCCTCAGCTCATGCTGGAGAGAAGTACAATAATGCTATTAGTCATATGCTTCAGTGTTTTGCCACCTTGGGTCTACCTGACAATATTAAGAGAGACAATGGTCCATGCTTTATAAGCAAACCATTTCAGGAATTCTTACAGACATGGAAAATTTCTCATACTACTGGAATTCCTTATAATGCAAAGGGCCAAACCATAACAAAAAGAGTTAATCATACTTTAAAGATTCAATTACAAAAACAAAAGGGGGAATCATTACCCCCTCATGATCAATTGAAAAATGCATTATTTACTTTAAATATTTTAAAATTTTCAAAAGATAATCAGTCACCGTTTCAGAAACATTGGTCTATATCTACTCCATATAGTTCCATAAGAGTCAGATTGAGAGATTCATTGGAGAGGACCCAACCCTCTTCTCACAGCAGGAAGAGGATTTGGATGTATATTCCCCAAAGATGAGAAGAGGCCCATGTGGGTTCCAGCCAGAAATATAAAATATTTGCCACCACTAAAAGATGAGGATGACAATGGTGACCCCTCTAGGAGGCTATCTACCCCTGAGAAGCATTCTTTTATTCCCCCAGAAACCAATGAAAATGTGGAAGACGATCCTTTTCCTTGTGACCCTTATGATCAGTGAAGGGGGATTTGGAGACCTTGCCAAGGCCCAAGAGGTTATAGAAGAATGGGGCCTAGCTCAGTCTGCTTTGGCATGGAAGGACAGAGGGTCTGTTGGAACTATGTGGCCCCCATTGGCTATACAGACGGTGAGGGTGTTCAAGCCTTAATTACCATCCACTGGTTTTATTTGAATATTTAATATTAAATATTTTAAATTACTCCCCTGTTCCCTTTTCCATGACCTTTCCACAGGGGACTGATTTCAGGTACTACCTCATCCTGATAATGGCAGCATTGATGTTAGGAGTGTCCACCCCTCCCTCTGTCACTCTAACTCCTTCCTGGAGTTGCCTCCCTTCTTTGCCTCCCCCTCCAACAGTGTTTTGTTGTGGGGAAGGAATGGCCTTTAGACTCCCTGCCAGAAGTAGTTCTTCAAAACAAAAAGGTTTTGGGCCCACTAAATGCCAAAAAAGTTGGCATCTGCTTGTTTTTGCAGGAAAAAATGCTGCTTCTACACCAACAAATTGGGCATTGTCAGAGATCAAATCAAAATCCTCTAAGAAGACTTGGAGAGATGATGCCATGAACATCAAGAAAAATCCCTGTGGAATGGCTTTCATGGCCTCCTTCCTTATAGTCTTCCTCTACTTGGACCCTTGCTTTTCCTCCTTCTCCTACTTACCCTTGGGCCATGCATTCTTAACAAGCTTGTGCAGTTTATCCAGCAGAGGTTAAGGGCAATTAAGCTGCATTAAGTAGAAATATATTATCATCCGTTAGTTACTCAGGAATCCAATTGCGCCTAGGCCCAGGCATCTTCCTAGAAAAGACCCCTCTGCTCTACATCTGAACAATAAAGGGTAAGACCCAGATGTGCTAGGAAGACCTAAGACAGGTCCTGGAGGAGCTCCTGACAAGCTCCTGACATGGTACTCAATGAAAGGTAAGATCTCCATGTGGGGTACAACCTAAGATAGGGTCCATGTCTGCTGTCAAATAAAAAAGGGGGAAATGTTGGGCCTCATAAGGCCTGCTGAATCTACCTGAGCCTGGCTCGAGTTTGGAGAACTGTCTTTAGCTTCTGATTTAAGAGTTGCCACTTCTGGGCAAAAGTGATTCAGCATATCTGCCTTAAAATTAACCCTGCCTGGTAACTGTTATGTGGAGTTTTGTCACTGGCCCATCTCTCCTTGCACTACCTAACCTTTCCCTCTATGTCATCTTACCTCACTTCCTTAATGCTGACCCTTGACCCAAACCTATAAAAAGCACTACTTTATTCAATAAACTGAGTTCCTGTTTCGACAGATCTCCCAGCTCGGTAGTGTTTTATTCCCTGGGACATCTGGGGAGGTTCAGGCTTTTGACAATCATCATCTTGCTTAGCCACAGAGGGCATCCAGCTGGACTGGCCATCCTCCTCTCAGCTCCACCTGCCAGATACTGACCTGGCACACGCCTAAAAATATATTCAAGTTCTAATGAAAATATTTAAGGAAACTATGGGAAGAAAAATGTGAATTTGACCTGTAACTTTTCATTTTATGTGCAAAAAATTAAATGAAACAGACTTCACTGTTCCTACAGAAACAACTGAAAGTGATACCTTAACTGTTGTATTTCTAACCCTTCAGCTACTACTGATCTCTCTTCCAAACAGGGAGGCCCCATAGAAGACGTCTCTCTGGAACATGAAGGTTATCAAAAGATGGGCTATGGCTCTGCAACCTTTCATCCCCAATTGTGTATTCAGGCAAATCCAGTCCTATTGAAGCCCATATACATAACAAGGATGAAACATTATTTAACAACTTCTTCCTCCCACATGTACTGTGTCACAGAATGTGGAATCTGCAATATCCAACCTACTTAACACCATCTACACCTGAGAAACCTCTGCATCTCAGAAATTGCTTTAGTATCCTGAAATTGAATTTCCCTCAATTGTGCCACTAAACCTGGTGGTACTAGAAAGGCAATAAAAAGTCTAATCAAGTATTACTGCAGCATGATCCCCATAACCTTATGTCTACTACTTTCAAAACTTTGTATAGAATTTCTCACACAAATTGGGATGTAGAAAGCAAGGTTCAAAACTTCTAGGAACCAGATATTCTGTTTTCTAATCTGTCTTCCTATTGTACAGCAGAAGCAATGACTGTGTGTGCATACTGACAGTACTAGTATAACAACCGCAACTTTCCACTGCCATGTCTGTAGAGCCTCCATGTCCCCAGGGAAACCACACACTAGAAGAGTCAGACAACAAGGGCTTCTGCCCATCTCACCACGTAGACCAACAAAACCACAGTATGACCCAGGTCCATCTCATTCCCAGTAGACTCTTATATGTATTTCAGTAGACTTGTTCATACTGGCCTGTGGAGAGCACACTTTACACACATAAAATAGTGTGGTTTGTAGCCTCCCTCCTTCCAATACCTGCATTAGAGGAGAATTTGGGAAAGAATTTGCACACTACCTCCTACTGGTGTTCCTGATTATTAGGGCTTGCCAGAGTCTCTTATTAACTTGGACAATCCAACTGGACATCAGGACACTAGCAGTGATGAGCTCCTCTTCTTGGGAATCAGAGATCAAGTAACTCAGACAGCTGAGGCCTTCCCAGATAAGGGCAGACAGGGTCCTAGTCTGAGAAATATTTTTTTTTCTGTATGATTTTCCATTCTCCAGGAGCTCTCCCTGTTCCTCTTAAAAGGCACATTCATTTCCACATTCAAGTCCAGTGTAGATATCCCTACCTCATTGCTGAGAACTCTTGCTGCCAATTTTTAATCAAAGTCAAACAGTAACAACAATTAACAAAAACAGTCGTCATCGATTTAAAATTAATGAGCAGTAAATGAAACTTGCCTTCTGGCTTGACAGGCAAGTCTCCCTGGAGACACTGATTGGACAGAGTGTCTTGAGTGACATGAGCCCTTCCCGTAGGGTTAGTGCTTGATGAAGATATACAGCATAATAGTCCCAGTCCCAGTTAGCCATTCATGCCCATGCCTTTTCCAGACCTGCAGAGATGTGCATTTCAGTAGCAAATGTGTCTGTCTTCTATCTATCTTCCCACCTGTCCCACCAGGCAGGGACCATCATTTCAATCAGCCCTGCTCAGTGGCCTACTCCTACCATTTATGGGCAGTAACACTCCACTCACCATGCTGAGACTTTGGAACTTGCTTGAACTTCCCTCACAACACCTAGCAGCAGTGCTTAGAGCACTTCACATGGAATCATTTAAGCCTGGTCAGCTACAGAACAAAACCTCCAGCATAACTCCCTGAAGAACCTGCCTCTTATCCTGACAGTCAAGTCTACCTGAAGGCCCTGATTGGCCAATTTGTCTTGAGTGATATGAACACTTTTGTTAGGGTTAGAATATTCTGAAGGTACATAGCCTATTGGTTCCTGATTCAGGTTATCCTTTACAGGGACAAAACATTTCTAGGTATGCAGAGATTTGTAATTCAATAACATTTGGTGCCTTATCTAATAGCCTTTCCATCCAGTCCAGGGAGTACCCACTACTCTACCTAGTGATGCACACCATCCTGTGCCTCCCATCTGTGAACAATGACCCTCCCATCACCATTTGGGGCCTTCGGAATGTCCTCGAGCTTGCCTCAAAATCTGTGGTGTCCACTCTCAAATCTCAGAACACTGGGGCTTTCAAGCTTGCTCAGAAACAGAGCAGAACCTAGAGTGCTGCCTCTAGAAGGACCTGCCTTCTCTTCTGCATGGAGGCCCTGATTGGCCCTTTAATCTGGAGTGATATTAACACCTCTGTTAGGGTTAGAATGTGCTTAAGGTACATAGCATATTGGTTCTTGGTTCAGGCTTCCTATCAAAGGACAAAACTTTTCCAGGTCACTCACGAATACTTCCTTCCCCTTCTTCTTACTGGAATCAAGGTGGATAACTAGTATAATGAAATTGAAGTGGAGTTATCAGTCTGTCCCACAATTACAGAGAGTTTAGGAAACAAGGGTTTGAGTTTTTTCTTATGTTGGGTTCAGGTAAACTGCAGCTACTTTTTAAATGGTAGGCATGAGACAAACCTAACAGAATAGCAAGAAAGTAATGATAAACACTGAAGTCCATTATTGTTAGCCTGCACATCTTCCTCAGTGAGGAATGGAAAACAAAACAGATATACACATATATATCTTTCAACGTTCCATAGATGAACAGAACTCATAGAATAAATCTCTATGTATATAGAAAGTTTATTCATTTGAATATCTCACAAGCTGTCGTCCAACTAGTCCAAAAAATGGCTGACTATCAAAGGAAAGTTGAAGAAGCAAATAGTTATTCAGTGCAGGTAGCTGAATATCTCAGATGGTCTTCAGTATATAACAGAATTCCAAGGAGTAGCAAAAAAAATGAACTGGGTAGCCAGAGGTAGGGCAAGCAGAAAAAGAGAAAAAGCTAATACTTTCAATGTCCTTTACATAGACAGGATATAATCAGACTAGACACAGCTGTGGATGAGACTAAAGGTGAATTTTATCACCTTAAAACACTCAGATTAAAGAAGGGTTTTTCCACTTCAAAAGCTGTGAGTATGAAAAATTCCCCACAGTACCCAACTCTTTGTGTTTGCCGTAGGTCCAGATATAGTCAAAATGACTGCCTAGACTAGCCAACACACTAGGCAATGCAGAAGAACTGAGAAAGAGTTTTTTGCTGGGGCAGGCAATAAGAGCATGTGAGCCATTTCCAAAGCAATGGTTTTCTTCAACAAAGCAAGCACTGGGATTTCACTTTGGGAATATGGATAGGACCAAATGTGGGTTCAACTACTCTGAGCCATGCTAAATAATATCTATGCTAAATTAAATCCTATTCTGAATGTAATCACAATGTAAAATCAGAGCTTTAAGGGCACACTTTGCACAAAATCATGCTGAAATATATGCAATTTCAAAGAATGATGGACAGAAATGCCTTTGGAACTTTTATTTTGGACCACAATTTCTTACCTGAAAATTAAGTAAATGACTCCACTAAAGTAGATGCTCAGGAGGTAATGCCTTTTAGTAATCATGATTTCTGATCTATCAGATTGATGTTTTAATGCAACATTTCCCACTTATACAAAGGACAGAGAGCACCAATTCAGAAAACTTCAATTCAAAAATACATCTGTCAGCACTGTGGACAGTATCCTTGAGGGGAAACAAACCTATAAATTGCAATACACTGTTTATTTTTTAAATCATTTTGATACATGATACTTCCACATAGCAATGAATATTTTAGAATTTGATCTGTGGATATTGGCATGGCGGCACACACCAACAATAACAGCACTCAGGAAGAATGAGGCCCAAATTTGCTGCCAACCCAATCTACAAATTGAGAACAGGACAGCCAAGGCTACACAAGAAAATTCTGTCTGAAAAACAAACAAATAAGCAAACAAAAGAATTCACTCTGTGGACCAAGCTGACCACAATCTCAGAGAGATTAGCCTACCATGGACTCCCAGGTCTAGAATGACAGGGATGCACTTCTGAGCCAAGTGGAGATATTTTTATAAAATGACCTATACTTGAATCAAGGAACAAAATTATAAAATAAGATATACAAAGGAACCATTTTTCTTTTAATGAACAGTACTAAATCTTCAAATGCTACAATTATTTACACCTGAAAAACATTTCTGCCATCAATAAGTGTTATTTTGCTTTAATATTATCTATTTAAAATGTTTTTGTGTATACAACTATGCTACGGTATATATGTGCCAGTGAGAGGACAACTTGTTATTTATTATCTACATCCCATATGTGAGTTCTCAAAATGGAACCCAAAGAGTCTTAGCCGGTGACCAAAATGGCCCTCATTTAGGTTGAAAAAAATTATGTATGTGCTAGTGTGTGAGTTTGCATATACAGCAGCAAACTGTAAAATTTATAATTAAAAGGTATAAATTTTTTAATATTTATACAAATATTAAAAAAATTGTAAGAGTGATAATTGCTACCCAGAGGTTGAGCTCAAATCATCAAGGTTAGCAACAACCAACTTTACCCACTAAGACAATTCTCTGACATTCACTTGTAGTTCTGAGAAAGTGTTAAGAACAAGTATTTACTCCTGAGAATGAAGTAACACATTTCAAACCAGGAAATCAGTAAATTATTTTCATTTGTTAAGAGCATTTATTATTCAAATCACATCATTTTCTTCCATCCTCAGATGACAATTTGTTTATAATCTGAATAGAAGATAATATTGTATGAATATACTCTTTCAACTAAGTTTGAGTACCAATGAGTTCAGGGGGAAAGTTTGTGGTATGTAAAACTGGCAAAGTAACCTTGAAGATTGTGTAACAATGGCAAAAATAATCCCCAGTGTCACACACCCTTCATATATCTGCCATGACCTAAGATCCCTTACTTACATTACAGACACATAACATGCTTTTTTTGAAATAAATCTCGTTTCTGTTACATTATCTAATATCTCTAGATAATTCTCTTAGAAGGCAGTTCTTCAAGATGTGACATATAGTAAATATGGGAACATAAAGAAACATGGGACATCAAACAATATGTACATACATAAACACATACTATTGAACATTTTAACATTAATTAATTACTGACATTTAAGCAAGGCTGAAAGCAAAGGAATTTATGAAAACATTAAAAAAGTACCACGCTTTCTCAGAGACCCTTCCTTGAAAACTATGATCACACACTGCCTGACAGAAATAAGCAATGGACCACATAGATGATGATGGAGATCCCATTCTATACATTCCAGCAGAAAAATACCTATCATGAAGTAAATGCATTAGAACATGAACAGCTGCCACAGAAAGAATACCAGAACAGCCTAATAAACTTCTGTGAATGGATTTGCTACACATACAAAAAACTTCAATACCTACTCCAATGTCTCAAATTACTGACTATAACCACTGTTGGTGATCTCCTCCATTACATTTAAGCGAACATGGTAAATCATTTAATTCCTCCAAGGCTATAGTAAAAACAAATTTAAAAGTTTATTTTCTCAAAATTGAATACATTTACTAAATCCAAAGTCATCAAATCTTATATACAAATAGGGTCGCTCTCTTCTATGAGTTCTTTTCTACTTCTCGATCTCAAGATATATAAAGATTTAAGATATTTACAGTACTAGAGACAAGGATTGGCAGTGAAGTTCATTCCCAGAACCTAGGTCAGGTTTTTACAATGTTCTATAATTCCTGTTACAAGAAGTTCATAAGGTCTGTTCTTCATGGAAACCAGAATGGACAGGAACATAAACTCAAAAAGACATACTGAGATCACATAACAGAAATTAAAGCAAATTCTTAAACTAATATGTTTACTCATGAGTGTGTTGTGTAGGCATTCATTCCTGGAAATCAGGTGTTGAGGCATCTACCAGTTTCTACAGAGTTTTTCTTCATAAAGTCCTTCATGTAATAGAAATCAAACATGTAGTTTTGAAGTCAGAGAAATGAATCCTCATTGTTGGAATCATTTGTGAACAGGAAAAGCAGCCCTCTTGAAGAAGTATGTTACTTGGCGTGGGATTGATAGTTTCAACTGCATAGCATCTGTAATTCCCACTCTCTGCTTCATGCTGCAGGTTGAGGATGTGAGCTCTGAGCTTCCTGCTTTAGCGACCATGTATGACACTTGTGATTCCCATTTCATAGAGATCCCATATCCCACTGGAACCGTAAGGCAAAACCAACACATTTGGAAGTTGACATTGTGTTTTGTTACAGAAATAGCACCA
Organism: Meriones unguiculatus; assembly: GCF_030254825.1. NCBI lineage: Eukaryota > Metazoa > Chordata > Mammalia > Rodentia > Muridae > Meriones > Meriones unguiculatus. The sequence continues at coordinate 3,644,573 of NW_026843647.1, forward strand.
ATACACACACATAAATTTTATAACTGGATGATTTATTTCAAGTAATTGAAGAGAATTGAGTAATCTAAGAAGGTTACCTTACGGTTTAAATTCCTAGGCCTTTTTTCCATATTGACTTTTAATTGGAAACAAAAGAAGGATGGAATGTCATAATGCATGAATACATTGTTGACACTTGTTAGAATTTTCCTCCCAAATAATCTCCTGTAATTGAATGCAAGTTAGTTGATCAAAGACCTTCAAAAATTTTTTATCCTAACAGATTTTCTTGAGAATGAGTTCTTTCAGGTTCTCAAAGACTACTGTGATATGCAAAGGCTTTAAGAGGTTGCTCACACACCAAAACTTTTACTCTTCTATAATGGTACAATGAAGTGCAAAAGTGTACCATACTGACTACGTTCATAAGGTTTCTCTGGAGCATGACTTTTTCTTCTGATTTCAAAGACAACTCCATGAAAAGGATTTACCACATTGCTTATCCAGAGGGTCTTAGTGCAGTATGTTTTCTTCTATGTATGTGGAGATAACTGCATTAAGAAAAGGTTTTATCACATTGCTTACATGTGTAAGGTTTCTCTCTACTATCCCTTTATAGAGTTTGACTTTCAAGTTGACTTTGACATGCAAAACATGCAAAATTAATTTGCATGTTGGAACATGGTAAAAAAATTAATACCTATTTATTGCTTTTTAGGTACCAGCCTCCACTAAATTTTAGAGTGACATTTTATATCAGGTGACACCTTCAATGACATAAACAAATCCCATATCCCTAAATCATGACTGATTAAAAAATTAGTTGTAAAACAGCACATATATTATGATTTTCAAGCTCAGAACCTCTATAACTTTCTGGTTCACTGGGTGGATATGTATCACAGATCAGTTCCCAAGAGTGCTATGTTACTAATCATTAAGTAGTTACTGGTGACAATAATTTTTTGTTATTTGCATTGAGCTAGTGTTTGAGTTATTTTGGATTCAGCAGACCAAAGTATACAAAGGCCTTACCATATTTCTTATATTTTGAGAATTTCTCTCCAGTATAAACTTATGATAATGAAGAATGTAGATATGTACAAAACCCTCATATTTAACACATTTATAATGTTTCTCTCGAGTAGGAATTCTTTCATGATGATGAAGAGTATACAAATGTGGAATAGCTTCACCATGTTAAATGCACTCATAGTCTTTCTGTCCAATATGAATTCTTTCATGAATTTCAAGATGATTTTGAAGAGCAAGTTTTACCACATTGGTTACATTTGTAAGGCTTCTTCCCAGTATGTGTTCTTTATCTTAGAGGACATTAATATTACATCGAAAGGCTTTATCACATTGGTTTCTCTCCAGTGTGTACTCTCCAATGTACATGAATATTATTATGGCATTTAAAGGCTTGACACATTAGTTACATTAATAGGGTTTCACTGCATGAGGTGTTCTTGTTCAAGATGACTCTTACATGAAAAGCCTTTATGATATTGGTTAAATTCATAGAGATTTCCTGCAACATGCATTTTTTATACTTAAGAGATGACTCTGTTGTACAAAGGAGATGCCACACTAATTACATTAATAAAGTGTTTTTTTTTTTCTCCAGGGTAAGTTATGTTTTCAGAAATTACTCTGAAATGCATACACATTATCACGTTAGGTAATTCAAAAGATTTCTCTCCAGTATGTGTTCTTTTATGGACTACCAGATGACTGTTCAGTGCAAAGGCTTTATCTCGTTGGTTACTTTGAAAAGGTTTCTTTCCAGTGTGGGTTCCTTTAGGTCTTAGGAGATCACTGTTACATGCAAAAGCTTTACCACATCATTTATGTTCATAAGTTTTCTCTCCAGTATGGGTTCTTTTATGTACTAAGAGATGACTCTTACCTGCAAAGCCTTTACCACATTGGTTACATTCATAAGGTTTCTCTCTAGTGTGAGTTCTTTTATGTACTAGGAGATTACTGGTAGCTGCAAAGGCTTTACCACATTGGTTACATTCATAGGGTTTTTCTCCAGTGTGAATTCTGCTATGTAATAGGAGAGCACTCCTTCGTGCAAAGGCTTTCCCACACTGGTTACATTTATAAGGTTTCTCTCCAGTGTGAGTTCTTTTATGTATTAGAAGAACACTGTTATCTGCAAAGGCTTTACCACACTGGTTACATTCATAAGGTTTCTCTCCAGTGTGAGTTCTTTTATGTCTTAAGAGATGACTGTTATCTGCAAAGGCTTTACAACACTGGTTACATTCATAAGGTTTCTCGCCAGTGTGAGTTCTTTTATGAATTATGAAAACATTCTTGTATGCAAAGGCTTTACCACACTGGTTACATTCATAGGGTTTTTCTCCAGTGTGAGTTCTGTTATGTGATAGGAGAGTACTCCTCTGTGCAAAGGCTTTACCACATTGGTCACATTCATGCGGTTTCTCTCCCGTGTGAGTTCTTTTATGTAGATGGAGATTACTGTTAGTTGAAAACGCTTTACCACATTCATTGCATTCATAAGATTTCTCTCCTGTGTGAGTTCTTTTGTGTATTTGAAGATTACTATTACATGCAAAGGCTTTTCCACATTGTTTACATTCATAAGGTTTCTCTCCAGTGTGAGTTCTTTTATGTATTAAGAGATCACTACTATGTGCAAAGGCTTTACCACACTGTTTACATTCATGGGGTTTTTCTCCAGTGTGAGTTCTGTTATGTAATAGGAGAGCACTCCTCTGTGCAAAGGCTTTATCACACTGGTTACATTCATAAGGTTTCTCTCCAGTGTGAGTTCTTTTATGTCTTAGGAGATGACTGTTGTGTGCAAAGGCTTTACCACACTGGTTACATTCATAAGGTTTCTCTCCAGTGTGAGTTCTTTTATGTATTAGAAGAACACTGTTATCTGCAAAGGCTTTACCACACTGGTTACATTCATAAGGTTTCTCTCCAGTGTGAGTTCTTTTATGTCTTAAGAGATGACTGTTATCTGCAAAGGCTTTACAACACTGGTTACATTCATAAGGTTTCTCGCCAGTGTGAGTTCTTTTATGAATTATGAAAACATTCTTGTATGCAAAGGCTTTACCACACTGGTTACATTCATAGGGTTTTTCTCCAGTGTGAGTTCTGTTATGTGATAGGAGAGTACTCCTCTGTGCAAAGGCTTTACCACATTGGTCACATTCATGCGGTTTCTCTCCCGTGTGAGTTCTTTTATGTAGATGGAGATTACTGTTAGTTGAAAACGCTTTACCACATTCATTGCATTCATAAGATTTCTCTCCTGTGTGAGTTCTTTTGTGTATTTGAAGATTACTATTACATGCAAAGGCTTTTCCACATTGTTTACATTCATAAGGTTTCTCTCCAGTGTGAGTTCTTTTATGTATTAAGAAATCACTAGTATGTGCAAAGGCTTTACCACACTGGTTATATTCACGGGGTTTTTCTCCAGTGTGAGTTCTGTTATGTAATAGGAGAGCACTCCTCTGTGTAAAGGCTTTATCACACTGGTTACATTCATAAGGTTTCTCTCCAGTGTGAGTTCTTTTATGTCTTAGGAGATGACTGTTGTGTGCAAAGGCTTTACCACACTGGTTACATTTATGGGGTTTCTCCTCTATATGTGTCCTTTTATGTCTTAGGAGATAACTGTTATTTTCAAAAGCGTTACCATATTGTTTTGATTCATAGCGATCCGCACCAGTGTGCATACTTTCATATGTGTGGGCATTCCTGTGATGTGCAAAGACTTCATCATATTGAGTATCTTCAGGGGGTTTGTGTCCACTATGACTGTTTTCATACCTGCAAAGATAATTAGCACATATGAAAGCTTTACCACATTCATTACACTGATGAATCTAATTGTCCATGTCACATAATTTTACATTTTGGTTTAAAGGTAAATAGGAATTACATCTTGAGGTTTCATCATTATTTTTACTTTCATGGTGTTCTCCTTCTCTAGCGGTTGTTTTGCATATTTGAAAATACTTGTGATGGTAAAAATATTCACCTGGCTCACATTTATATCATACTTTTTTCTATAAGATATTTTTCCACAGATTTGTAGAAAACTGCAAGACCTCAAAACTTTAACACAGTGGCTAGATTAATAAATTTCCCTATACTGTGCACCATGGTAAATTGGCAAAGATAAATGTGACAAGCAGAATTTTATATTCTTAAAACTACATTTTCTGAAGTGTGATTTTGTGAGAATTCCTAATGAAGTTGAATGACTAGTTAATTGATGTTGGTGTATATTGTGTGAAAATGTGTCAGTGTGTGTGAGAGAATGCTGATTGCTGAGTCAGCAGAGAGCTAAGTGCTTACCAGATTGCAGAATTGCTCTTTTTATGGCTCATCACCTGCCCTATATTTTGTAGATATTTGTCCATCCTTACTTATCTTTTGTAAATAATAAAGAGCTGACAACTGATAGCAGGGCACAGAATGGAGGCCAGAGCTTCTGAGAGAGGATTGCTGGGAAGAAGAAATCAAATGACAGGCGATTCACCAGCAGGGCACTGAGGGTAACAGATGGACATGGAATTGAACAAAGAGGTACAGCTGGACATGTATTGGGACACTGTGCTAGGTTCATTTGAGTTAGGGAAAAAGAGGGTTCAGAATCTGCCTAAATTGCCTAAGCTGTAAAGTATTAAAAAAGCCTCTGTGTCATTATTTGTACTGCTTGCATCTCTGAATACCCCATGTAAAGCATAATAGGTATCACCTTATAAACATCTACTCAAAATGGGGAATACTACATATTTTATTTGTTCTGGGTGGTACATTGTTTCTTTCAATAAACCTATACTAATATGACTTGTATTCAGTGTGATATATAATAGACCTATTAAAAGAAAATTAATAAATGACATGGTTTTATGTTGTATTTACACATTTGATTTTTGTTCATCATAGACATGTGCTATAGGGATTATGGTTTTTCCACAATATTCTTGACTCTAAAATAAATTGCACTTCTCACAAAACTTAGCAACATTACTATAAGTACATGAATAATCCCAGCTTTACTATGGACTAGTTTATGAGGATAATGTTTTGGACATACTTGCATCACCTATTTAATGTGAATACCTGTGGCAATATCTAAGTTATAGGAGATTAAACAAATCCAGATTGTACCTTACAGTGCTAACAGGTCTATGATTTAAACATTGATCTTGCATAAGGTATGATTTCCTTGTATTCTTTGTTAGAGGAGTGCCTTGCAAACACACATCAAATACCTAACATGAAGGTACATGGTTCAGTAACAAGTTAGTAATCCTCAATAAATACACTTAAAGCAGTTCATTGACACTGTTCCTTCTTTGTCAAATATGTCTTCCAGGACATATTAAAATTTTCACAGAACCATATTCACATCAGCTTACAGATGAAAATTACCTTGAATGTCTTCTAGAACTTTGACAATGCTCTTCAACATTATGACCTTCCCAATTATAACCTAAAATAGAGTAAAAGAAAATGTATGATTTATTATTGGAAATAAGGCTAAATTTAGGTCATGATATTGGTTCAATCAAAGAACCATTGACCTCCTTCTTCATCCCTCCTTTCTTCATTCAGAAGAAATTACAGAAGCGTACCAATAATGAATAAAGAGTTTCTCCATATATTAAAAAGTAAAGAAAATTCATTGTTCTACCTGTAGCAGTGAGGTTCCTGTACGTCTCCAGCATCACATCTTTGTAGAGACTCCTTTGGGAAGGATCCAGCAAAGCCCACTCTTCTCGAGTGAAGTTCACATGCACATCATTGTAGGTCAATGTACTCTGAAATATCCATACATGTGTACAACAGAAAGCATGATACTTAGAATACTGAAAACGTATACTTCATTTACAACATTTTCACAGAATCCTGTTGTTTCTTCTGCTTATTTTCTGACACACAGTTTCTAATGAAATACCTAGCTCCATTCAGTAGGAAACTGTATAATGAGGTTCACCTCTCTAATTTCTGCATCCTTTAATAAGGATATATACTTTCAAGAAAAATGCCAATTAAGAAAGAGAGAGAGCATAAAGATCAACAGTAGTAGGCCCACATAAGAGAAAGAGTATAAATGATTCCTGACTCTAAAAACAATGAACAAGCTGGGTGTATTTTCTGATGTCTTTAATCACAAAATCACTTAGGAGATAGAGGCAAGGTTATCTCATAAAGCTAGATGCTAGCCTGCTTTATGCAATAAGTTCCAGGACACTCAGAGGTACATAATAAGACCCTGAATATTATGCAAAAATTGATCAAACAAAAAAGAAAGAACTTAAAAATCTTTCTCAAGTTTCTACAAAGAGTTATACATTCTTTCCAGTTCAGTATATATGTCTAGAAACCTGAAGTGCCTCATTTTAAACTGTAACATTAGTATAATCTTGCTAAAATGAAATATATCTTTGAACACTTACAAAGGACAGATGAAAATTTTAGCAATGTAAATGTTGGTAATAATAAGCAACATGGGGGATGGAGGTATGGCTCGGTGATTAAGAACACTGCTCTTCCAGAGGACCCAGAGTAAATTCCCAACACCCACATGACAGCTCATAGCTGTTTGTAACACAAATATACTCAATAAAATACTAAAAAAACAAATCCAAGAACGCATTAAAGATATACATGATGAACCAATAGGCTTCATCTCAGGGATATAGGGATGATTCAACATTCATGGTTCCATCACTGTAATCCACCATATAAACAAACTGAAAGTATCAAAATAATATCATCTCATTAGATGAGAAAAAGCCTTTGCAAAAATCCAACATTCCTTCCTGTTAAAAGACTTGGAGAAATCAGACATACAAGGAATCAGGCACATACATAACATAACAAAGGCAGTAAAATGCAAGCTGATATTCAACATCAAATTATTTGAAGAGAAACTTTAAGAAATTCCACTCAGGACAAGGATGCATACCCTCTTTCATATATTCCTTAATTCCTAGTTAGAGCAATAAGACAACTGAAGGTTATCAATGAGATGCAAAGCAGAAAGAAAGAAGTATCACTATTGAAAGATGATTTACTTTAAATACATAGGTGACCCAAGAAATTCTACTGGAGAATTCTTACTGTTGATATACACTTTCCACAAAGTGGCTGAGAACACAATAAACTAAAATTTCACTAGCCCTTCTGTATACAAATGAAAAAAATTGGACTGAGAATGAAATTTGGGAAACAACACCCTGAACAGTAGCCACAAACAGTATAAAATATTTTGTTGTAACTCTAACTAAGCAAGTGAAAGTCTTCTATGACTAGAATTTCAAGTATTTAAAGAAAGAAACTGAAGATACCAGAAAATGGTAAGATCTCCCAAAATCATGGATATACAGGATTAACATAGTAAAAGAACATTCTTTAAAAAAAAAATGCAGTCCACAGGTTCAATCCATTTCCTAAAAACATTCCAACATAATTCTTTACAGACCTTGAAAAATCAAACATTAACTTCATATGGAAAAATAAAATACCCTTGATAGCAGACCAATCCTGTAAAATTGGAATAAGGACACAGAAATAAACCCACATTCCTACTGGAACTTTACTTTCAACAAAGATAAAATCATACAATGGGAAAAAAAGACAGCATCTTCAACAAATGGTGGTGGTACAACTATATGTCTACATGTAGAAAAATGAAAATAGACCCTTTGTATCACTCTGCAGAAACTCAAGTCCAAGGGGATCAAAGACCTTGACATAAAACCAGAAACTCTAAATCATTTAGAAGACAAGGTGGAGAAAAATTTGGAACTCATTAACACAGGAGATAATAGAACAAGAACAGCACAGGATCTAAGATCAACAATTAATAAATGGGATCTCAAGAAACTGAAAAGCTTCTATAAGTCAAAGGACACTATCACTCAAACAAACAGCAGTCAACAGTTCGGGAAAATATCTACACCAACCCTACATCAGACAGAAACGTAATATCAAAAATATACAAAGAACTTAGGATATTAAACACCAACAAATCAAATAATCCAATTTAAAAATGGGGTTCAGAGCTAAACTGAGAAGCCACAAGAGGAATCTCAAAAGGCATAGAAGCACTTAAAAAATGATTGAAGTCCTTGGACATCACACAAATGGAAATCAAAATGACTCTAAGATTCCATCTTACACCACTCAAATGACTAAGATAAAAAACTCAAGTAACAACACATTCTGGTGAGGATGTGGAGAAAAGGGAACTAAAAAGGGAACTTTTCTCCACTGCTGATGGGAGTGTAAACTTGTACAACTTCTCTGAAATCAATCTGGTGTATTCTCAGAAAGCTGGGAAGAGTTCTACCTCAATACCCAGCTATACCACTCCAGGGAATATATTCAAAAGATGGCCCATTATAGAACAAGGACATTTGTTCTACTATGGTCAGACCTGTATTATTCATAACAGTCAGAAACTAAGGAATGGATAAAGAAGTTCTAGTACATTTACACATGGAATACTACTCAGGTATTAAAAATAAGAAATCATGGAAATTGCAGGCAAATGGATTGAACTAGAAAATATCATCCTGAGATAGTTAACCTAGACATAGAAACACATAGTTTATAAACTGATATTAGACCTATAGTACAGGATAACAATACTACAATCCATCCACCCGAAGAAGCTAAGAAACAAGAAGGGTCCATGGTAGGTTGCCAGAATGTCACTCAGAATAGAAAACAGAAGAGACAGCAGAAGGGGATAAAAAGAGAGAACTCGGCAGAAGTTGAAATGGGGAGGGAAACAAATGTGGGCATCAGATGTAGGGAGAATTGTAGTAGGAGGTGAGAGGGTTAAGAACAAGAAGGGAAACTGAGAGGGGCATCTCTTTGACAAGCTGGAGTCATTTGACAGGGAAGGTTCCTGAGAGGATATTGGTGTGACTCTCACTGAGACTCCTAATGGAGGGGCGGAGGAAAGAGACATGGAAACTGAAGTAACCACCTGCTAGCAGACAGGACTAGTGGAGAGAGGAAACAAAAACTGAATCACAAAAATCATGATCCAAAAATTACCCTGCCTACAAGAAGTTTAGGGTGGGGAGAAAGAAGGATGAGGGTGGGCTGAGAGGAGAGGAGCGGAAGGAGGGATTACCCTATGGATGTGAAGTCAAAAAACAAAGTAATTTCTTAAAAAAATTAATACACTCAGAGAGGGACAGTGGGCTTGAGAGGGGATAAGGGAGGGGGCTATAGGTGGGATATAGAATGAAAGTAATAAATAAAAGAGAAAAAAAATAATATTTATACATTCTCTGAAAAATGCAGTGAAAACTGGCAACATGAACTTGACCATCAAATTAGAATGTTCAAAATGAACCCCCAAAAGTGTCATCACGTCTTCATATATGTCACAGCCTAAGAAAAATATTACACACCTACAACATGTTTTTTTAAAAAATTTCATTGTTGTTGCATTATGTAGAACCTGTAGAAAATTCTCTCACAAGGCAGAACTTCAGCATGATGTGCCATATAGTAACAAATGAGGACATAAAGACGCATGTAACTTCAAACCATACATGCATACATAAATTGTATTGAGCATTTTAATATTAACATTGGTAAAATATGCTGACAAAACAGAACACATTGGGGGTACACCTTCCATCCATGCACTTGTACTCAGAAAGCTGACACATGAGAATCAAGAATTCAAATGTAGCCTTGACTAATTATTAACATCCAAACCAGGTTTGAAAACAAACATCACCATCTAAGAAATCAGTCCCGAATTTTTAATTCTACCTTACTTAATTTTTTAGATCATGAGCAGGATAAGAAATATCTGAGGCCAAATTACAACACAAATGACCTCTAGCTTAATTTTTCATGGAGCCTATTTTCCACTGAAATCCTATCACCTCCACTTCCTATGTATGTACATAGGCATAATTTTTTTTTCTCCTAACCTGCTACTGTGTTGCTGTGATTGAATACCCTAACCACCAACATCTCCAGTCATGAATGAGTTTACTTGTTTGGTCCTGTCAGACCACAGTCCATCATTTTGGAAACCTAGGATAGAAACTGAAGTTTCAAGAAAACTTAAGCAAAAACCATGGCAAATATTGTTTCCTGCATTGCTCTCTTGTTTCTTCATCGTCTCATGCTCAGCTGGCTTTCTTGTCGAGCTAAGGGCTGCCTGCTTAAGGATACTGCCACCCTCAATTGACTATCCTTCTATAAAAATCATGAGTCAACACAGTCTCTCACTTTCATAGAAACCAGCCATTTTCTCATTACTTTATTTATTTTTTCACTTTATATCCTTCTTACAGCTCGTAGTCCTCTTTTCCAGGTATCATCCTCCCACCCACTTCGCCTACTCCTCCTCCCCTTCTTCTCAGGCAAGGGAAGCCTCCCCACACCAACTCTACTCATCATGTCAAGTTGCATGCAAAATAAGTGCATCTTCTTCCACTGAGGCCAGACAACACAGCCCAACTAGGGCAAAGTGATTCATAAACAGACAACTGTGTCCATGTCACACATAGTGCCCATTTCAAATGCTAGGTGACAGACATGAACACAAAGCTGCCCATCAGCTAAATATGTGTAGGGTGCCTAGGTCCAGTCCATGCATGCTCTTTGGATGCCATTTTATGATGGCATGCTGCTAACTGAATTTACCATGTGAAAAAAATTCAGAATTCTCAGCAGAATTATGAAGATGTATTTAACACAGAGACAAAATATGACTTCTGTACTTACTTTACAATGACAATAATGCAAATTGTGTACAATTTTGTGAAAGAATTAAGCAAAAATGACAAGAACATAAGCCCAAAAATACAGTCAAGATTTCATCAAGATACCTAAGGAAACTCAACCAAGAAAAAAATGTGAAGTAGGCCAATGTTACCTATGATTGTAAACACACAGAAATTAAATAAACAGAAACATCACCACTCCCACAAAATAACTCAAAGTGACCCCTACACTGTTCAAATTACCTTCTAGATACAACTGATTCTTTTTCAAAGAAAGTCCCCATGCTCTAGACCTCTCTCTGTAAATGGAGGTCACCATAAAGGTGGGCTATGGGGCTGTAGTTCATGGCCCCCTAGTGATTGAAGGTAAACCCAGTCCTACTGATTCCCATAAACAAAACAATGTGAAATAATAATTTTATGTCTCGTTCTTGCCACATGTATTCCAGCACAAGACATGAAATCTGTACTGTGTAACTGCATAACAGCATGTACACTTGAGACATCTAACACCATGTATACTTGAGACATCTCTGCAACTCAGAAACTCCTTTTAACCCTGGAATTGAGTTCCTTAATTCACATCACTGTGGTTCCTCTTAGTAGAAAGAAAAAAGGATGATAATCAAATATTGCTGAAGTCTGATCCACATTTCTTCCTTGACACCATTTTGTACCCTATTTTTAAACTTGTAACATTTATCACAAAACAACTGAATAAGGAAACAAGGTTTAAAACTTCCAGAAACCTGACCTTCATTTTTTTTCAAGCTGTCTTCCTACTGCACACACAATAGACAAATCATGATATGTCTCAAATGAGTAATTTTTAAAACTCTGCTGTGTATAGCCTTTAACTTGAGAATTTAGGAATTTTAAGCAAGAGGAAAGCAAAGCCATGCATCTGGAGAACAATAGATTGTGATCAATGTAAATTGAGCCAACAACACTTGTCTCATATATTTTTCTAAGAATGAAGATGCAGCTATTCTAGAATATCCACCACCAGGAAGAACATATGCCACACACAATTAAATGGTTAATTAAAAAAGTTTTCTTTAATAGTACCATGTATCTAGTTCTAGTTAATGCTATAAGAGAAGATATCCTAAAACTGATTTTGTACTCCATACATGCAGTCCTCTTTAAGTCTCTACTATGTTCCAGGTTATATATGAAACAATTTCAATATAGATTACAGAGTTCAAGTGTAGCCACTGAGCCACTTGAGCGATTTACACAACAAACATATTCTTAGAATGATTTATGTACTCCACTCTCCTAATACAGCAGGTCATTACTCAGTGACATGGTATAAGTGAGAGGTCTCAGAGGTTTCAAATTTTCAGAAAAGTAGAAGGCAGAAAATGTAAAAGCTAGGATGGGAAAGTTTGGCATAAGCTATGTCTTATCCTAAGTAAGCTTCTTAAGAAGTATAGCATATTGCACACTACCTGGGGAAAAATGGAAGGAGATGGGAAATATCTATGAGTTGATCAGAAACACTCATACAATGGCATAAAACCATGAGGAGTCTAATAAAACAACACTGCACAAGGGGAACACAGGATCTCAAGAACATGATTTACCAAGACCACAGTGACTTTGGAACTGATGAGGGTATCTCCATGTGTTGCACAGAGCTGGGTTCTCAGAATCAGAGGCAAGCCCTCCTTAAATGCCCTGACCCTGCAGATCACCCTATTGCTGGCTTTAGAAAAACAAAAACAACAACAAAAAAACCACTGCTTTATTTTAAATACCTCAGAATCTGGGGGCAATCTCCCAAAGCCTAGGCCACAGGTTGTACTGGCACTGCCAAGCATATTTGAGGACTTTGAGAAGAAGTTAGGTGATTCTACATACATGAGGCTCTTGGGGAAAGCTTTATTTGATAAGGGCATCCCTCAACACAATAGGGCTTTCCCTGTTCAATTGGTTTTCACTAGATGTCTTCCACATATGACAGAGCTATGCTTTTGGTTTTCAAGAAAAAAAAAACTGCAACTTTATGGTACACCAGTCTTTAATTGCCCCAGGCTGACCCAGTCGGGAGTCCCTCACCCATGGGAGAATTAGGCGTTCAGATATCAGGTTAGACATAGGTAGGCGAAATGACAGAGACCACACCACGTAGTGTTGGTTTGGATCCACTTCACTTTACTAAAGTCAAGCCAACACTTATATAGTGATTACATAAAGAAGCACCTGAAGTTGACATATTTCCCAAAGCATTCAGACTTTTTACCAACAATATAAAGTTTACATTTTAACTGAAAGAATAACCTGGTAGAAGCAGTGTCTACAAAAAATCTTGGCCTAAAAGCTTTTAATCAAAGCAAATACAAAACCTTAAACTAGTGGTGTTTACGCAGTTTACTGCTACTAAATAGTGAGTGGAAGGCCAGGGGCTATCATTGCTCTCTGAACCAAGTTGGCTAAAGATTTACAACCCCCCTAGAGTTAAGCACGGAGGGGAATTCCTCCTGTTTTTCTTGCTAAAGATTTAAAATCTTTCCTTAGAGATAAGATGCTGGAGCTAGCTTATCCGCAAAACTCATAGTACAATATAAAACTCTCTGACCTCCTATGTTTGCCTATCTTCTTTTTGCCTCATCATAAACACCTGTGTTTGGTAATGATGTTATAGTAGTTTTACCGCAGTGGGAATATCCAGAGCATTTATCCTAACACATCCTGATTAAACATTTTCTTTAGAAAGCCCTAAAACTCTTGTCGTTTTACTACCTATGTTTGGTTTTTCCAAAAGCAATTCCTGATGCTGAATCTGATTTATTACCTCTCCTAAAATTTTATTTTCCTTCTACTCTTATTTGCTAAAGCTTTTAGTAATCTATTAGTAATGTTTTCTTGAATAAATAATTGTGCTGTTCCAGGAATCATAGAGAAACAGCAAAAAGGCTCATCGATCCAATCTTGCAACTGCATAAGCGTGGGACTTTCAGAATATGTCTTTTTGGCTTAGATGGCCATGTTAGGGTTCTTGCTAGGGACCTCCAGGAAGAATATTTCTGAAGAAAAGTTATCTCCCGCCTAGTAGCACAATCTATTGATATGCTACACAGACGACACTGGAGAGGGTGTAGCATTTAATGTTGGCTGTGAGTATGTAATGACAATTAAACAAGTTGTTAGATGCTTTGACATGGAGATGGGCCAATGGTTGGTATGAATCAGGCCTGAATTCTTGGTTATGGCTGGAGACAAATTTGTTGAATATTCACTTGAGCAAATATGTGTTTTCTAGCATCCTAATCTCTAACAGGCCTGCTTGTCATATTACTTATCTACTTAGCCCTTTGCTAAACTCTATGTGGTGTGATTTTCTGTCACCTAAATATTGGCAAATCACTTACATCAACAATTCTACTCATTTACATCACAGCTTTATAATGAAGTGCTACTCAACACATGTTATTTACAACCTCCACAAAATTAACTACAAAGGAATCTTATACCTGAATGTTAAATGCCAAGGTCAGAACTTTGTAATAGATACTAGAATCTAGGCCTCTCTGAGTTTTCACACTACCAAGGACATTTCTATGATCAAGCCCCTGCTGCAAATACTTTGTGAACATGCAACCCCATAGTGTGTAAGGAGGCAGCCTCCAGAGCCCCAGCCCTCTCTCAGCAGCTCTTCCATTTTACTAGCAAGATTAAACTAACTACACATTCCCAAGCTTGCAACACCATCTCCCACTCAACCCCTTGAAACATTTTCCTAATTGTCAGTTAAGTGGTGAAACTTGCTGTTCCCTTAACCAATGTGCCTAAATTGCAAAAATATATCACTTACAAAGCCCTGCCTTATTATGGACAGAGCACTCATGTCTTTGTTTCTTTATCACCTTGAGCTCCAGAACACATGTCAAGGGATATAAATGAAGGGCCTTGGAATCCAGACCAAATGTCTTGGAAAACAGTTAAAGACCTTGAGCCCAGTGACCTGGATCAACACAGCCTCCAACAGAAACTCCCTTGCCTAACCCACAATGTTAAAATTTGATTGGATGACCCCAGGACTCACCAAGGGGCCCTCCCCTTGTGGATTTAACTCTTTAAATATACAATAAAGCTTAATCTGGGTCACCGTTCAGATCCTGAACTGGCTGCCTCCCTGAGCTCAGAAAATAAAGATTTCATTTTAACCTTCTGTTCCGGAAATGAGTTTTCTCTGCTCCCAACCAAAAGCCAATATAGTCAAGATATTCAGATGCTCTGCTCTGTTCAGGGCTAGGAAAAGGAACATCTCCCATGGCTGATTCTGGCTGCTGGTTCCCACCCAGCCTAATGAAAGACCCTACACAGCAGCTCCTGTTGTTCAGCCTCCTGCTCCACCAGGATGGGGGCACTGACCACAAACTCAACAGGTTGCATCTTTGGAAATTGTGTGAAATCCCCTCACAGCACACAGCAGCTGCACTCATACCAGAGCACACCAGCCATTCAATCCAGCTCAGCTATAGAGAAAACATACACCATGGCGCCAGGAAGAACCGGCCTTTTCCTCAAATGGAGCGATGGAAGATCCTGATTGGCCAGTGAGTCTTGAGTGACATGAGCACCTCCCTTAGGTTTAGACTGTACTGAAGGGACAAGGCTTAGTGATCTATGGCTCAGGCTTTCCTTTCAATACCAAATCTTCAGATCTACAGAGATTTGCATTTCATCATCATTTGTGCCTGTCCTCCTCTAGCTTACCCTATGTCTTCCAGCACTCAGGATGCAATATCCCTCTTTCTGCTGGAATCAAGGTGGATATTGCACAACTGTTATTCAACCTGTAGCAGAATGAACAGTCTGTCCCACAGGTGGAAGGGTGCCAAGAGTATTAAGAATTAGAGAGAGATTTTAGAAAATGCAAGGAGATTTTTGTTCTGTGAATTCATGCTGGGGTTAGGTAAACTGCAGTCACTTTTTTCCTGGAAGATAAGAGACAACACAGGAGAAAAGAAAGAAGGAAAAACCTGACACATTGGAGTA
Source organism: Meriones unguiculatus (assembly GCF_030254825.1). NCBI lineage: Eukaryota > Metazoa > Chordata > Mammalia > Rodentia > Muridae > Meriones > Meriones unguiculatus. The sequence goes on from NW_026843647.1 coordinate 3,660,337, forward strand.
CTAGTATCAGGTAAAAATTCTTCAATGGGAAGATGAAGAAAACAGAAAGCTGTACTAGTGAAGGCTCTACGCAGAAAAAGAACTGACAGAATAAATTTCTCTGTGTATGTATACAGCTTATACACACACACACACACACAGATATATATATTATGATTTGATATTTTGAGACAGGGATTCTATTTTAGCCTTCGCTGTCTTGGACTAGATCTGTAGACTAGGCTGACCTTGAACTCCCAGAGACTGGCCAGCTTCTTCCTGCCAGAGGACTGGGATTCAAGGCCTGTGCCACCAAATCCGTCTCAGATTTTTTGTTTTATTTTTTTAAGACCGAGTTTCATTATGTAGGCCTGTCTGTGTTGGACTCTCTTTGTCAACCAGGCCAACATTGAACCCACAGAGAAAAGCCTGTGTCTGCCTTTCATGTGCCTAGATTATAGGCTTGCCCAAGCATGGCTGGCAAGACCTTAGGCTTTTAAGTATTTGGTTAAGGGAGGGTTTCTTATGTAATTAACTTTTTATGAGATTTCTGAGGGGGTGGATGAGAGGACCTCTGATTATTATTATCTGTGTGTATCTGCGTGCACAGTCATTAAATCAGACATTGTTGCCATCCTCACAGACCTTAGATCAGAGCTTTTATTCTTATGCTTAAGAAATTTTATTTTATTTCTTTAGAAAAAACATCTCCCAAGGCAGTGAGTTCTGTGCTGAGCATCACTTGCACTGTGGGTCTGGTCCTCTGAGGACAAGGAATCATATGAAAAAAAGAGAGAGTATCACCTGGAGATTTGATCACAAGGACCAAATACATCTGGGCACAGGGGTCTTTTATGAGACTGTATCTCCAATCAAGGACCATGTATGGATCTAACCTAGAACCCCTGCTCAGATGGAGCCCATGGTAGCTTAGTATCCAAGTGTGTTCTCTAGTAAAGAGTACAGGGACTATTTCTGACATGAACTCAATGGCTGGCTCTTTGAACACCCCCCACCCCCCCAAGGGAGGAGCAGCCTTGCTGGACCTCAAAGGTGGACATTGCAGCCAGTACTTAAGATACCTGATAAGCTAAGGTCAGATGGAAGGGGAGGAAGACCTCCCTTATTGGTGGACTTGGAAAGGTGCATGGAGGAGATGAGGGATGGTGGGATTGGAAGGGAATGAGGGAGCAGGCTACAGCTGAGATAAAAAGTTGATAAACTATAAATAATATTAAAAAAATAAAATAAATAAAATAAAAAAAAACAGATTGTAGATCTCAACAGAGAATTCTCAACAGGAGAATCTCAGATGGCTGAGAAACAGTGGTTCAGCATCCTTAGCATTTAAGAAAATGCAAATGAAACTACTTTGAGCTTTAATTTTACACATCAGAATGGTGAAGTTTAACAGGACAAGAGACAGCTCACTCATACTGACAAGGGTGTTGGAGAAGGGGATAACTCCTCCGCTGCTGGTTGGAGGGCAAAGAAATACACCTAACATTGTATTTTCTCAAGCAACTGGGTTGTTGTCCCAGAAGGTCGTATGGAGATGCCTAAAAGCCCAGGCTCATGTTAGGCAGAGCCTTGCTCTCTGAAAAATAACAGGGCCAACTGGGGAGGAGAGCTTACACACAGTGCTTTGAAGGTTGAGAGGTGGACCAAATGCAGGCTGAAAGACTTCTGCCTTATGTTTTATTCTCTTTGGGGTGAGAGTGTTGTAAAGGCTACAGAAAGAGAAACCTAGACATGAACCCAGGATAAAAACCCTTCCACCTAAAATCTGTACTGCTTGCAAGATGTAAAGGGGTCATGGTGGCACCAAACTTGCTTGAGTGGTGGCAAGCATTTGTATGCATGTGTCAGCACCAGGTCCTCTGCTGAGATGTCATGGCTTTTAGCTCAGTACTTCTGTGGGACTCCTAACATTAGGAACAAGTGTAGCTTTGACTCTCTCACTTGCTCTTGAGATTCTTTTTCCCCTATTAGGTTCCATTTCCATCCTCAGTGTGAGGTCTGTTTGTCTTGTCTTTTTTGTATCTTGTTTGGTCTTGTTTGGCAGTCCTATTTTGGAAGGCTGTTCTTTTCTGAAAAGGATGCAGAGGTGAGGGAGTGGATCTGGGGAAGAAAGGAGGTATGCCGGAAGTGGGAGAAATAGAGGGAGGGAAAACAGTGGTCAGACTATATTATATGAAGGAATAATCCTTTTCAATTAAAAAGCATTAAATCACTTTTCCTACCTAAAAATGCAAAGAAGAGAAGCAATCAAAGAGAAGTGAAATAGTGACGACAAGGAAAACACAATCATGACATACAGTTATTGTTCTGTGTGCATAGAGGGAAAGCATCACTCAGGAATTTAACACGCTTATTCTCTAGTCCAATCTAGATCTATGAAATCAGAAATTTTGCTCTCACCAATGTGAAATATATATCATGCATGTGAAAAAAAGGTAATTTTCTGTTGTCATGTGGAATTACAAGGGTCCCTGCTCACTTAATTCCAAAAGAGTCCTCTTTCTTCTCTATAATAAAAACCAAAGATTGCAGCTGGAGAGATAGCTCGGCAGATAAGTACACTCTGTTTCTTCAGAGGTCCTGAGTTCAATTCCCAGCAACCACATGGTGGCTCACAACTATCTATAGTGAGATCTGTTGCCCTCTTCTGGCATGCAGGCACAAATGCAGACAGAACATTAATTAAATCAATAAAATATTTTGAAAAAAAACAACAAAGTTTGTATAATATTCACAATAATAGAAATAAATACATAATATTATACACTATACATTAACTATATAATACATTAAGTATATACAAACTGATATTTTAAAATGTTAAGTGTTTAAACATGTTTTACCAATAAAAATAAAAGTGTTACCATCTAAGGTAGGTTAGCTGATCAGAATAAAACTAGGAAAAGTGTCACTTGTCTAAGACTATTACATTTTTATTCAACTATAATTTATTGTCATTATTTCAATCCAAACAAAACAAGTCTGTCTGTTTCTTAACTCATTTTCACTTCATGCAGCATGACTCATTGGCAGAAAGCTCTCATACCATCAAAATAAAGCACCTGCTGAATTTTTATAGTATGCAATTAAAGCACATTTGCTTTTTATTCCTATAACAACTTTTTCTCTAAAAAGCCTGATATTTGATATCCCTTCTCCACATACCAACTAAAAATACGTTTAAAAAATTCAGATAGGTTGTGTTGTTTCTGCCTTTCATTTTCTATTGTGAACTTTAAGGCAGACAAGATGACTGAAAGTCTCCTACACAAAAAGGAATGCAGCAAGAGTGAAACCAGAGAGAGGTTTGTTGATTTGACACTGCTTATGCTGTAATTATACACTGTTTCATGACCAATAATACAGCACTGACTGTGAAAGTCTTTTATAAGTGTGTAATGCTTTAACCATTGATATTGTTTTCATTCATTTATCATACTGTCCTTCTGAGGCATCAAGCGTGACTTCAAAAAATAAGGAAGTAGTTGATTTTAAAAGTTGTGCCACCAGGAATATAAATGCAATAAGCATGAGAATTCAGATACTTCCTTAAAAGTAATACAAAGTACATGAAAAACTACTGAGAAGACTGTTGGGATCCATAGCAATTCTGTCATTTTATGAGAGCTCCATGCAATGGAGGCACACATAAACATAGATGCAATGAGAATGTGTGAAAACATGGTTTATTTTGTTGTTTTTGGTAATGAGAGGGTGTGGGTGTAGGTATTATCTGCAAATGCATCAGATTACATACACTAAATACTTGCAGTTTTACATGAACTATAACAACACAATGTAATGTTACCTAATTTTAGTTTGTATTTGTGGGAAATCCCAAATTCTTCTATCAAGAGATTATTTTGTATGCTAATACACGATCCCATATCACATTCAAATTTATTGTTCAATTCTGGACCATTTTTTATTTTCACCTTTTGTCTTCTCAAATTATACTTAGTGGGAGAGCTTTCATGACCATAATAATGTATTTTGTGTCAGTAAACTCTATTCTGAAGTCTTCTTTCTATGGCTCTGTAAATTATTTCATATCACTTTCAATTTTATATACTAACTGCAGTTTGCTAAACAAATAGTCATGTAGGATATCATTTACCTTTTTATACTCAACAACACCAATGGAATGATGTATTTAAAAAAAAAAAAACTAAGACGTTGGCTATTTTCTATTTCAACATGAATTTAACAGAATCCAAAGAAAATTTCTATGAATTTCTAAGAGGAAAGCTGAGTCCAAAGCTATGTGCAATGAAAAACAACACAGAATTCCCAATAGGATTATGAAATAAGAGTACACACATGGGCAGCTGTGACCTCAGAATGTATCTCAGAGCTACAACTATCAAGAATGTGTAAAACAGTTGTGACAAAATTGGGAGATGAAGAGAAAAAGCCAAAATCGTAAGCCTAAAAAGATATTCAAATTTTCCTCAAAATACCCAAGTAAACTCTGCCAAGAAAAATGTGTACTTGACCAAGGCTACCTATAGTTATATGTATATAGAAATTACATAAACAGACTTCAAAATTCATACAAAAGCAACTCAAACTGACCTCTAAAGTATAATACTGACCCACCAGCTACTGTATATTAACTTCCAAAAGGAGAGACCACATGCTCTATGCTCTGGAGCGCTCTGTAGAAAAAACTGATCAAAAAGTGAGCTATGATTCTACAGCCCCTACAGCTTTCTTGTGGTTTCAGGCAAATCCAGCCCTACTACTGAAAGCCACACACTAACCAATGTGTTGAGTGTTTTCCTGTTTGCTTACTTCCACATGGATTGGGCCACAAGATGTGGAAACTGCCTTATCTACTTACCCAACCCCATGCACACCTTAAAAACCTCTGCATCTCAGAAATCCCTTTTGTGTCCTGAAATTAAATTTTCCTGAAACACATCACTGTGGTTGAAAGTTGCGCAGATAAAGTTTCTAAACAAAAATGGCTGAAGAATGTACTTTGCCCCATTTCTACCAGCTTCAAAACTATTTATAAAAATTGCCACACAAACCTGAATGTGGAATGCAAGGTTCAGAACTTCTAGGGAGCAGACCATCAGTTTTCCAATCTGTCTTCCCACCACACACCAAAAGCGATGTGCATGTGGACACTGGACAGTGATATTTTAAGCATCACAGCTTTAAACTGCCAGGGCTACAGAGGAATTCTACCAGCCCACCACCAACCACCCCTAAGGAATCCACACTCAAGGGAGAATCAGCAACCAAGGACTGCTCCCCAAGCCACCACATAGATCAACAGAATGACAGTTGACCCTCGGTCTCAGCACCAACATATCAGACTCTGAGATCTTAGCAGACCTGTTCCTCCTGGTTTTGGGAGAGTGATTCACATACTCAGCATTGCATGCTTTGTGGTACCCCTCACAGTTCTCTTCAGATGCATCAGAGAAGAATCCTGGAAAGAAACTATGAGCTACCTCACACTGGTGCTGCTGATTGGCAGGTCTGCCCAGGGTCCCTCATTCCCTCATTTCCTTTGACCACCCAGCTGTGCTTAAGGACACTAGCAGCTACTCTACTGGGGGATCAGATAAAATGACTCAGGCAGCTGAGACCTTCCCAGCTGGGCCCACACCTTAGGCACACACAGGGCCCTACTCTAAGAAATCTGTATTTTAGTACAACGTTCTAGTCTCCAAGACACAAGGAGACAGTTCCTCATCCAAGTCACAGGGTCCTTTGTGTGCACATTCCAACACACAATCAATGTTCAGTGCAGCAATCTCTACCTCATAGCTGAGAAGTCCTGAAGCCAAACCAAACTAAAAGAGTAACAACAATTAAAGCAAAAAGTGACCATGAATTTGGAAGTGAGGAGTGGTAACTGGGAAATGTATGAAAAAAAAAAAGGAAAGGACATAGATGATTCTCGGTATGAGAGGGTAGAAAGTTTATTATACATAAAAGGGACAGAATAGCCAGAGGCAGGGACATCGGGGAGAGTCTAGAGGGTACATGACTGTGAGGCTTATGAGGAAAGGGAGGAGGGGACAGGGTAAAGTCAGACCAAGCGTCCAGGATAGTAAATGATAGATGAAAAAGACCAGGTAACCAAAATGGCCTGTTAGGCTTGGCCACACCAGTTTGTTGAACCAATGTAACTACAGAAATTTGGTTTCTAGAAATGAGTTTAGTTCCTCTTCCAGAATCTTGATTGACTTGGTCTGTGAACTCCAACTATTGCTAGTTTGTACTTTTCCTAACCATCTAAAATTGAATAATTGACACTTCCTGTCCAAGCAGGAAAGCTCTCAACATCCTTCTTCTCCATCCCTTTCTGTGTTTTGATGACATCAACTTCGAAGTTGGTCAGTGAACCCGATTCATACACAGATCCCTCTTTGTTTGTAATTGCCCACCCTTGGAAAGCCAGGGATGTTTGAGGAATCTCATTCACTGGTCTCTTTTCACTGACCAGGTTAAGGTCCAGCCTGAAATGAGTGGCAAGACATTGGGACACAGAGGCAAGATTAGGTATTCAAAGAAAGTCTTAAATACACTGCATGAAGAAAGGCTGAATTTTGGGAGACATTGCTCTAAACAGAAACTAATGAGAAATCCCTTTTGAAATAGGAAATAAACTATTTTTTTTAAATATTTAATTTTATTTTCTGTACATTAGTGTGAATGTGTCAGATCCATTGGAATTGGCATTACAGATAGTTGTGAGCTGCCACGTGGGTGCTGGGAATTGAATCCAGATCCTTCTGAAGAGGAAACAGTGCTCTTAGCCACTGCTTCATCTCTCCAGTCTCAGAAATGAAATTCTTAATGATAGGGAAATGTTGGAGAAGAGAAGGAAATGAGATTAGAGCAGTGATGCGTAAAGAAAATAAAACTTAGTAAATAATACCAACAATTGACATTTTTAGAAAGATAAATATAATTGAAAAAATACATAGGTATACTGACTTTGAACAAAAGCAGGCCCTGCTCTGGTAGGGCTAATGGCATTAATCAGATATTGTTTGACCTTGATTCTACCTGCAGTGTTAGCTGCTGAGATTGGTAACCTGACATACAAAGCTACTGCAAATAGCTGAGTCTCAAATTTCTGAGCAGCCATAGCCCTGTCTAGGAAGACTATAAATAAATACATAGGATAGACCTACTTGGAAATTCAATATTCACTAGCTCCATATAATTGAACACTCACCAATCTGGTTTCACTCACATGCAATAGTTAATACATGCTAGAAATTTAAAAATCACCAACCCTGTGGGAATCATGTCCTTCTTCATAGGGTGACCCCTGCAGCTGACTGCTTTAAACTTTATTCTTTGATCTAGCTATTGCCTTCCCTGTTTTACCCAGCAATTGTACATAATGAATTGTTCTTCCTGTTCTGAACAGAAGGCAGAAACCATGCTCCACATGCAAATCCTTTCCCTGTAACTACAATGGACAGTATTACACTCCCAAATATGTTCCTGGCTTTTGAGAAGGAACTCTATTTTATTCTCAATACATGGATAACTTAGTGAAAGCTCACAAGGCCTAGGCCCCAGTCTGTTACTGGCTATGCCAAGAATGGTAATGGATTCCAGAAAGAACTATGCCATTCCCCTTATATGAAGGCTTCATGGAATGCCTTTATTATTCAGGTCAGCCATGAACACAAGTTTTGTTTTGTTATTCCTTTTCAAAGTGTTGTCAATCAGTATAGACTTGCCCTGAGGAAAAACTATTCTTTTCTCAAAAAGAAAACTGGACCTTTAGGTAAATGAATTTTAATTTAGAAAATGGCTGTTCTGGCAAGAGATCATATCCAAAGACTTTCTAGGTCTATATGATCTGGTTTGAAAACAGACACACTTTAATCCCAGGAGAAGAGATAAGCAGATCTTTATGGTCAAGGCCAGCCAGGTATAGAGCAAGCTTCAGGTAAAGAAAAGCTTAGGTCTGGGCATGGTGGTACAAACCTTTAATCCTAGCCCTCAGGAAACAGAGGCATGCAGATGTTACATGGCTACATGCAGATGTAGCCATTTCTGCTCAGGCTGTTCAGCTGAGTCAGTGAGTTGAGAGGCAGTGTAGTCAAGTTTGCAGAATTCAGAAAGTTTTACTGGGAGACTTTTACAGACACAAGTTGAAGAGAGAAACTAGACACAGGTGAAGACATACAGAGCCAGAGAATGAGAAGCATCCAGAAGATTATAACATATTGCCAAAGTTAGTATGAGGCCAAGCGGAGCAATTCAGTCATAAACTAGGAAAAGCCAGACTGATTCAGTCACCTTGGAGGGGAGTCTGAGCCAGAACAGCTGAGTTGAACAGGCCAGCAGAAGTTCAGAAAGAACTAGAAAGGGTGAGCTTATTCAGCACCAAGTCTCAGAGGATGAAATCATTCTAGGCCTAGATTGGATTGTATGGAGGCTAGAAGCTTGCAGCACTAGGCCTAGGTTAGCAGATGAAGGCACTAGGCTCCTGGAGGACAATTACATCAGAGGAATAAAACTTACTTTAATACCTTTATGTCACCACAGGCTGTAATGTGGGTTGTGACTCTGTAAGACCCCCTTGAACAGCTTTGTAGAGGCTTGTTCTTTGATAAGAGGATCGGCCTGGTAGCTGGTTGTAAATCACAGTTGTCTCTCTCCTTTGCTAGGTTTGGAGCCAAATTTCTGGACAAGCCATTCAATGTGTGTATGGAAGCATGCTAATCTCTAACAGGCCTGGTTAGCATACTGTTTACCTGTGGGGTGATTTAGAGGCAATCCTTCCCTAGCTAAATTCTACTTAGTGTCACTTACTATTTCCCAAGCATTGGAAATCCTTTACATCATCAATTCTACTCTTCCTCATCACAGCTTAATATTGGAGTGCTACCCAACACACGAGATGCCGTTTACAACTCCCACTAAACTACCCCAGAATGGATCTCACACCTAAAGATTAAATGCTAAGAGCAGAACATGTAGAAGACACGAGAGAAGCTGGAACACAGAAGAGAAACTGAAGTATTCCGAGTTTCGTGTCCCGCCATGAGGATGATTCTGCAAAAGAACCCCTGCTGCAAAGACTCTGCGCGGATGCGATCCCCTCAGTGAAGTGACTCAGATGCCACCACTGGTTCCAGCGAGAGCCCAGGACCACAAGCTTCCTCCCCAGTGGCCGCCGCTGACTAGCCAGTCCCGGAAGAGACCCCGCACACCAGCTCCCGCCGCTCATCCGCCTTCTTCTCCCTGCACTCACCATGTTGCGACTTCGGAGCTTGCCTCAGTTTCCCTCGCAGCACCCAAGCAACGGCGGCAGCATTCAGAGCTCTTCACCCAGAACCATGTAAGCATGCTCAGCAGCAGGAGCAGAACGTGCAGCTAGGCACCCGGAAAAACACGCCCACTCTCTTGATCGGCGGGCCCTGGCAGGGCCCTGATTGGCTGGAGAGTCTTGAATGACAGGAGCCCCTCCCTTAGGGTTAGGGTGTATCCCTTAGGGTTAGAGTGTGTGGAAGGCACACAGCCCGTTAGTCCCTGACCCTGGTTTCCAGTCCAGGACCACGCCTTCTCCAGATCTGTGGAGATTCGCATTTCAGCAGCACTAATGCCTGTCTTCTGATAGCCTATGCCTGTCTGCACACCCAGCCTTGGGACTGCCCAGCCCTCCCACCCTGGCCGCTCAGCCACTTGCTGAACCCCCCTGTGGGAAGGGACCCTAGGCTCCCCTACTCAATATCTCAGGGCATGTCTGAGCTCCCCCACAGCACTCAGGAGGCAGTTCTGCTTCTTCCTCCTGGTGGATCAGGCTTCCATAGACCATTACTCAACTGCAGCAGAGTTGTTTAAATGCTTTAGTAGTAATATATATATATTATATAAAACTAAGAAATCATATACTCCAAGAAGCCCATTCCTGTGAGATGATTAACATGTATAGAGAACATATTCAGTACAATCAAACAATGCTGACAAAAAGATTGCAGGATTCTTAAGTTATGCTAAGTCATATTCGTCTCTGGTGGAATGTCGAGTTTATAGTGATTTACAAGTACTACAAAGGAGTTTATTAGATTTTATAAATGACTCTCACAGGAGTTATATAGTCTTCTCAGAGAACAATATACATTGTGTTTTGTAATAAATGCAAAATGTACTCTTGGCAAAAAGTATAAAAGCTGCTAACAGAATTTTGGTTGTGACTGTGAATTCCTTATACATTTCATTTCTAAATATTATGAATTTTTAAATTTTTATTTTTTATAATAATCAAAGTTTATTCACTCTGTATCTCAGCTATAGCCTCCTTCCTCAGTCTCTCCCAATCTCACCCTGGCCTCCTCATTTCCATCCATGTTCCACTCCGACTTTTCTAAAAATGATTCTCCAACCAAGACCATACATGGAGATAACCTAGAACTCCTGCTCAGATGTAGCTCATGGCAGCTCAGTATTCATGTTGGAACACTAGTAAGGGGAGTTTATAATATTTATTTTTAATATATTTTATATAAATATATTAGTATATTTATATAGATATACATTATATGTTATATATTATATGTATTTATATAACATATGTATTTATATATAATTATATATTTTATGTATTTATGGATTGGTATTTATATAAATACATTAATATATTTATAATGATATATTCAATATATATTTTATATTATATAATATGTATATTTATATATAATTTTATACATTATATTTCATATATTTATGGATTGTTTTATATAAATATGTTGGTTTTTATAAATATATTTTTGTAAATATATATTTTATATATTATAAAATATATATTATATATAAAACATATATTTTATAAATATTTTTATAAATATATATTTTTATAAATATATTTATATAGATATATTTTATGTATTTATGGATTGGTTTGTTCTCACAGTACCCTAATAGTTCAGGACACCAGACTTATGTTACTAAAAAACAAGCCTTTAATCGTCAGATGAGAGTGCATATAGAGTTGACACAGCCTTACACTGGTGTATGAACATCTTGAAAAAGTGGCAAAATCACAACTCTGTTCTTTATACATTCCAAAGAACCACTGGATAATGTAATCCATGGTTATGGTTTCTCGTTACTGGAGGGAAGACCCTCATTCTAATGAGCTCATCATCGAAGGGCAGAGACATGATTCATTGGGGTGCAGGTAGCAGGGAGGGAAAACAAGGGAAGAGAAATAATGGGACCTTTTGATGCCACATCAGATCAGAATTGAAACCCAAGCCAGGGATGAATCCAAGGCTTCTTGTCTCATGGCCGAATCATTTCTCTGGCCTCTGATGCAACTGTTTTGTAGTAAATCCTATCTACAAAGAGGTTCAGTCGCTGCCCTTTCCAGCCTGTCCTTATATGATTCAACTGTGAAATTGTTGTGGAAGAAATAGAAGGGAAATAGTACTCACTGGGACCTCATCAGTTATTCCTCTCAGTAGGAGGCACTGGAGAACAGAGAGAAAAGTGGGTGTGGATGTGAAGGTTGAGTTAAGGCCACGACAAAATAGAAGCTGGGATTATTTCCTAAATTTTATATAGTAAAATACATACAATTTCAACTTCTCATAGCAGATGTTTGTGTTTGTCTGTTTTGATTTGTTTTGGATGGTTGGATTTTGATTGTTTGCTTGTTTTTGTTTTTCTAGGCTGTGCAGAACTCAGTAGATTAGGCTGGCCTTGAACTCACAGGCCAGGCTACAGTCAGATCTTCCAGAAGAAAGGAAAAAGAGGCTCTATGTCAATAGTCTTTCACTACAGTGGCATTTTCCCAAACTTGGATTATGGGAAAGAAATATGATTTCCATTGTCATATTCTAATGTTCTCTGTGTTCGTTTGTGTCAGTCATTCTTCAAATACAAGAATAGGAAACCAAGGGACTTAAACAGAACTTGAGAAAGACCCATGAAGGAGCCACAGCATCTCAGCCCATGTGGAGGTTAGGCAGTGGTTTCAAATTTTTCTCAAGAAATTGGCACAGTGAATTCAGGTGGCACTAACCACTCTGGTGACTGCAGGGAATTTGAAACTCCTCTCATCCAGGAAGGGTATGGATGAATTCCTCTGCGAAGGTACCTAGGTGTGTCTGAGCTTGGAGAGCAACCCTGAAGAGGAAGAGGGGGTCTTCCTCCCCTCACACTGAGTGTCTCTCATCATCTACCTGTGCAGGCCTGATCCGAGTGCATTTGCCATTTACATAACCATGAGGGTGTGCATTTGCAGCCTGTGGTCTCCTTAAATGTCATAATCACTATGACACTATTCTATCTTATTCTATTCTGATTACTGTAATCCTAGAGAAACTTCTTTTTCTCAGGGTTCCCGACCCGAATGTGAAGTTGTCATATGCAGCAGATATGGAGGAGGGGATGCAGTGGAGTGGTTAGGGTGTGTCTGTGTGTGCTCAGAACAATATTTCTTTCTCTGATAAGAAACAGAAAATTCAGAAAATCTCACCGCTGGCTGGGGAAAGCAGTGGAAGTTGATTGCTTTGTTTTTAATGGCTGAGTATATTCGTTTGTGTAAATGTGCCATGGTTTCTTTACCAATTCTTCAGTTGTGGGACATCTAGGTGGTTTCCAGATTCTGGCTACTACAAATAAAACTGCTATGAATCTCGTAGTTGATTAGGTGTCCTTTTGTAGAGCCTATTTTGGGTATATATCCAGTAGTAGTATAGCTAGGTCTTCCCAATTTTCTGAGAAAGCGCAAGATCATTTTCCAAAGTGCTTGTAAAAGTTTACACTCACACTAGTAAGGAAAGCGTGTTCCCCTTTGTCCTCATCCTCACCAGGGTGTGCTACAACTTGAGATTTTTGATCTTAATCATTCAGACTGGTATGAGATGGAATCTCCGAGTCATTTTGATTTGCATTTCTCTGATGATGAGGGAAGGTGAGCATTTCTTTAAGTGCTTCTAAGCCATTCAAGATTTCACTGTTGAATATTCTTTGTTTAGTTCTGTGCTAATTATTTAATTGGGTCATTTTTTATTGTAGTTTGATTTCTTGAGTCCATTGTATAGCTTGGATATTAGCACTGTTGAAAATAGGATTGATGTGTTCTTTTCCTAATGTGTAGACTGACATTTAGTTCAATTGATAGTGTTTACTCCTTATAGATCTGTTGGTGTTCTGTTCGTGAAGGTATCTCATGTACCAATTAGTTCAAGGCTCTTTCCAGCTTTCTCTTCTAACAGATTGAGTGTGTCTGCAGTTATATTGAGGTCTCTGACTCACTTGGATTTGAGATTTTTTTTTCAGGGAGAAAAATATGGATCTATTTGCATTTGTCTACATGCAGAGATACAGTTAGACCAGCATGGTTTGTTGAAGATGCTGTCTTTTTTCCATTGTACAGTTCTAGCATCCTTGTCAAAAATCAATTGACCAAAGGTATGTGGGTTTATTTCTGGGTCTTTGATTCAAATCTATTAATCAACCAACCAATCTATCTCTATGCCAGTACCATGCAGTTTTTATTACTATTGCTGGGTGTTGTAGCTTGAAGTCATGGATGGAGATAAGTCCAGAAGTTCTTTTATTGTATAGGATTGTTTAAGCTGTTCTGGGTTTTTTTATTCTTCCGTATGAAGTTTAGAATTGTTCTTTCAAGGTTTGAAAAGAACTGTGTTGGTATTTTGATGTGATTGCATTGAATCTGTAGATTGCCTTTCTTTAGATGGCCATTTTCACTATGTTAATCCTATGGATCCAGAAAATTGGGAGATTTTTCCATTTTCTGAAGTCTTCATTGTCTTTCTTTAGACCATTGAAGTTCTATTCATGCAGGTCTTTCACTTATTTGGTTAGAGTCATACCAAGATACATTATAGCATTTGTGGATATTATGAATGGTGTAGTTTCCTTAATTTCTTTCTCAGCACATATGTCCCTTATGTACAGGAAAGCTACAGATTTTTTAAAAAAATTAATCTCGTATCCAGCTACTTTGCTGAAGCTGTTTATCAGCTGTAGGAGTTCTCTGGTGGAATGTTTGGGGTTGCTTACATACACTACAACCTCATCTGCAAATAGCAATATTTTGACTTCTTCCTTGCTGATTTGTATGCCCTTGATCTCCCTTACTTGTCTTATTGCTCTATCTAGAACTTAAAGTACTACATTGAGGAGGAACAGAGAAAGTGGGCATCCTTCTGTCCCTGATTTTAGTGGAATTGCTTTTAATTTTTCTACATTTATTTATTTTCTACAATATTTCTACATTTATTTATTTTGATGCTGGCAATCAGCTTGCTGTATATAGGCTTTATTATGTGTAAATATAGACCTTGTATCTTTGATCTCTCTAAGACTTTCATCATGATGGGATGATGGATTTGGTCAAACATATTTTCTCCATCTAATGAGATGACCATATGATTTTTTCTTTAATTTTTTTAATATGGTGGATTACATTGATGATGTTTTGTATGTTGAACCATCCCTGCATCCCCGTGATGATGTATATGAAGTGTTCTTGGATTCAGTTTGTATTTTACTGAATATTTTGCATGGAAGTTCATGCATAAAATTGGTCTGGAATTATCTTTCTAGGTTGGGTCTTTGTGTGGTTTAGGTGTCATAGAATGAATTTGACAATTCCTTCTGTTTCCTTCTGTTTCTATTTTGTGAAACAATTTGAAGAGTATCTGTATTAGTTCTATTTTGAATGTCTGACAGAATTCTGCACTAACCATCTGGATCTGGACATCTTTTTGGTTGGGAGATTTTTTATGATTCCTTCTACTTTCTTGATGGTTATTGGACTGTTTAAACTTTTTCCTGATCTTGATTTATCTTCAGTAGGTCAAATCTATCCAGAAAACCATTTGTTTACTTTAGATTTTTTTGAATTTTGTGAAATTCGGGCTTTTGAAGTAAATCCTAATGATTATTTTTTTATTTCCTCATTGTCTGTAGTTCTGTCCCCTTCTTTGTTTCTGATGTTGTTTATCTGGATACTCTCCCTCTGACTTTCAGTTAGTTTGGCTAAGGGTTTATTTTGATGATATTTTCAAAGAACCTGCTTTTGGTTTTATTGATTCTTTGTATCAGTCTCTTTGTTTCTAATGTATTGATTCCAGCCCCAAGTTTGAATATTTCCTGTCAACTGCTCCATGTTGGTGTGTTTGCTTCCTTCTGTCAGAGAGCTTTCAAGTGTGCTGCCAAATTACTAGTATGGGATATCTCCAATTTCTTTATGAAGGCACTTCATTTATCAAAATGCTGTCAGCTTTTCTCTTAGTACAGCTTTCATTGTGTCTCATAAGTTTGGGTATGTTTTGCCCTCATTTTCATTGAAAATTAAATGTCTTTTATTTCTTCCTTTGTTTCTTCCATGATCAAGTGGTATTTCTCATATTGAAGTCTAACTTTAATCCATGGATGTCTGATAAGATTCACGGAGTTATTTCAATCCTCTTATATCTTCTGAGGCTTGCTTTGTGACGGATTATATGGTCAGATTTGGAGAAGCTTTCATGAGCCACTGAGAAACGTTCTGTAGATATCTGTTAGGCCCATTTGATTCAAGATGTCTGTTAGTTTCTTTATTTCACCATTTTCTTTCTGTCTTGATCTGTCTTTTGGAGAAAGTCAGTGCTGCAGTCTCCGAATATTAATTTAAGATTTAGTAATATTTCTTTTATGAATGATGCTACCCTTAGATTTGCATCACAGATGTTCATTATTGAATGGTAATGGTGGGTTCTTCCTTCAGTGAGTATAAAGTGTTCTTCCCCTTCTCTTTTGATTAATTTTGATTGAAAACTTATTTTTTGAGACATGAAAATAGATACTTCATCTTGTTTTTTTTTGGGGGGGTCAATTTGCTTTCAAAACCTTTTCTAGCCCTATACTCTGAGGTAAGGGCTATCTTTATTCATCATTTATTTTAGTGTAATCACCCTCACCTAAGAACAGTCTCTCTCTAGTATCCCTAATGACCTATCAAGGCACACACTCAGAAGAATTTTCTACAAGCTAATATACAGCCAACACCGTTTTCTAACATCCAGAGAGAGAAACAGAAGTGAAGAAAGTAAACATTATAAACCTAAAATAGACAAGTCCAGATAGCAACAGCTAGAATCACAATCATCCCAAATACAGATAACTAGACACCAGAGTGAAATCAAAATCATTAACACCCAAGACACCAAATCACCACAACCCTACTAGACAGGACCCTGAGAAATTCAATATAGCCACAGAAGAAGACAATGATTTTAAAACATAGATAAATCGAGTATATAATAGAGGATATGAATACAACCTCATTGAAAACAAACAAAAAGTGAAATAAAACACTGAAGATAGTTGAAGACATTTTATTACAAAAGGAATTGATAAAATTAAAAATTGAGATGTATCTAGAAATAAAAAGCTGAAGAAGTCTAACAAAATCCCAAGTGATAAGCCTCACCAACACAGTCCAAACATGAAAAAGACATTCTCATGACTAGAGAAAATGCTATTCCTGAACTTCTCATCCATCAGATTCTCTTGATTTTCTGCTGAGCTCTTTAATCTATTTTGGTGAGTTTTGTGCAGAGTGATACATAGGGATCTTTTGAATTATTTTATGTGCATACTTCTAGTTTGATCACAACAATGTGTTGAAGATGCTTTCTTTTTTCCAGTGTTTATTTCAAGATTTCTTATTTTAAAAATATCAAATGTCCATATGTATTTGCATTTCTTCCTGGGTCTTCGATCTCATCATAGACCAAAGTGTTTGTTACTCTGCCAATAACATCCTGTTACTTACTATTATAGTTTTCACTTCAATTTAATCTTTGGATGGGTGATCCCTCTAGAAGTACATATGTAAGATTGGTTTAGCTCTCATGGTTTGTTTGTGCTTCTATTTAAAGCTGGAAATTGTCCTTTCAAAATCTGGTTAGAATTGTCTGAAATTTTGATGAAGATTGCACTGAATGTTGATGTTGATTTTTTTAGGATATACAGTTTTACTCTATTAATATTACTTATCAGTGAGGAGGGGAGATCTTCCTAGCCCTTGCCCAGGCATAAAGATAAACAATCTTTAAAAGTACAGCAGAAAACTAAAAAATTTTCTGCATAACAAGGGACCGCCATCATTCTGAAATTGTAGCAATGTAAACAAAGCTAAAATACTTTCACCAACTACACACCCAAATAAAGGCTAATATTCAAATGCAAAAATAAGTCAAAAGAAAAAAATAAGTATAAATAAAATATATGATACAAATAAAACACACATACAATTCTAAATAAAGATTTTTTTTTATTAATTAGAGTTTATTCACTTTGTATCCCAGCTGTAGCCCCCTCCTCACATGCTGTCTCACTCTTCTTCTCCTATCTCCTCCCCAAGTCCAATGATAAAGTCCAATGATAATCTCCTCCTCCCCTTCCATCTGACACTAGTCTATCAGGTCTCATGAGGACTTGCTTCTTTGCCTTTCTCTGTGGACTGGTAAAGCTGCTATCCTCTCAGATGGAGGTGATCAAAGAACCAGTCCATGAGTCCATGTCATGTCACTATTTGCAGATGATAAGATAGTATACATGAGTGACCCCAAAAATTCTACCAGGGAACTCCTAGAGCTAATATAATTCAGCCAAGTGGCTGGATACAAAATCAACTCAAAAAAATTAGTAGCACTCCTGTATACAAAAGACAAAAAGGCTGAGAAAGACAGTAGGGAAATAACACCCTTCACAATAGCCACAAAGTTCCTACCTTGGTGTAACTCTAACCAATCAAGTCCAAGACTTGTATGAAAAAAACTTTCAGTCTCTGAAGAAAGAAATGGAAGAAGATATCAGATGAGAATTCTTAAAGAAATAATTCAAATAGCTGAGAAACATTTAAAGATATGAGCAAGGTCCATAGTCATCAGGGAATTGGAAACCAAAAGTGCTTTGAGATATGGTCTAAAGAGAGTCACAATGGCTAAGAATATTCAGACATTGCTAGTAGGAGTACAAACATATTCTGCCACTAAGGACATCTTTGTGGCTTTTCTGCAGCAAGATGGGGATTGTTCTGCCTCACAAACCAGCTATACCATCTTGGGCATATATCCAAAGAATGTTTCATCCTTCTATGGAGACATCACGCAAACATGTTTATGACTTCTCTAATCAACACTTCCAGAAATTTGATATAACATAGATGTCCATCAACAGAAGATTAGATAAAGAAAATGTGGACATTTACACAACAAAATATTACTCAGTCATTTTACAAAGTAAATCATGAAATTTCAAAGTAAATGCATATCTTCAGGTAACCTAGGAAAAAAATCAGTCTGAGTATAGTAACACAAGTTCAAAACTACAAATATGGCATGTCTTTTCTTACATGTTAATATTACTTGTAAAGTGAAAGATAAGTTACTTACAGTATAATAAAACCATGTGTGATACACACAAAATAAGGGACTCGTATTCGAGAATAAGTAAATAGATCTCCCTAGAATAGGGAAATAAAATAGTTATCTATAGATATCTATAGTTATCTATAGATATCTATAGATGGGCTCATACATGAGAATCAGTTGGAAGTGGGAAGGGAAGAGGACATTAAGGAATGTAATATGAAGAGAAATAGCTAAAATTAAATGTCATTTTAATGTTACTATAGTAACCTAATACAGTAGAAGCTTCCTAAAATATATACATCTCTGAAGGTGATCCAAATGAAATAATATGAGAGAGTCCCAACAGGATGTCACTTGACATCAAATGAAGAATGGGTTATATCTACTTGAGGTGGTGGCCAAAGGAATCTTATTGGAATGTCCAAACAGTGCACACTTTTATCAAGATTATAATTTGCTTTCCATAAATTCACTGCAAGTCTCTATCGCTGAATACAGCACTTACACATCTCACTGAACATAAAGAAATTAAGCTTGTGCCTACATAGAAATTTCACTATATAGGTGTATCTATCTATAGATAGATAGATAGATAGATAGATAGATAGATAGATTTGTGTGTGTGTGTGATCTGTATATATTTTTAAAATTCCAGTAACCAAAATTTTGTAAGATTATACACAGGAGACATCAATTAATTATTTTGTTTGTTTATATATAAGAATTAACATTACATCATTTTTTTCACTTCCCTACCTTCAAAGCCTCTTGAAGTTTTAGCTCTTTTGAAATTTCATAGCTGCATTTTCATGGATGAATTTGACCTAAGTTAGATATCAAAATTTGATTTGCATTATTATATTGTATTATAACAATAATATCTAATAATACCATGAAATTATATCAGTAGTAATTATGATAAATAGTATTACAGTAAAGTAGAAAAGTATATAGATGAAGTATTTTTCTTTTTGGTTGTTGTTATGAGACAGTTGACTGAATCCAGCCATCTCAAGACTCCTGCTGCCAGGTTCAAAACTGAGTTCATATTCACAGGCCCTAAAGCCTATGCCTATCCTGATTGTTCAGGTGATTCATGTTTGTCTTTTAATGAGGAAAAAATGTAAAGAGAAAAGTTGCTGATAATGTAAAGTAAGCACACAAATCGTAAATGTATTGCCTGTCATGACTTATATTGACTATGAGCAGCTTGCCCCCTCTTTTCATCCTATATAATTTTGAATTTGGTTCCAGACGTCCAGGAGGAGGTCTGAATGCAAAAGCTGTGTTGAGAACCCTGAACCCAGGTGTTCTGCATAAGGCTGAGTCACTAGTATTTACTTTCTTGGTCAAAACCCCATGTCAAAGTTTGATTGAAATCTCCCTCTCCAGCCCCTCCACCATGTCCCTCCTCTAGTCCACAGATAAGAGACATCCTCCTCCTCTACTATCTTACTATAGCTTATCAGGTCTCATCAAAACTTTCTGGATCTACTTTCCCTGTTGCTTAGTTTAGCCACCTTGACTGGTGGAAGTGATCAAAGAGCTAGCAAAGTCATCAAAGCATGACTGTCCCTGATCCTCTTACTAGAGGAAATCAAATGTCCAAACTACCTTTCACAGCAGCAATCCAAAACAAACAAGCTGTTTTTTGATAACCTACAACTTTGTCTCAGACTATGGTGCTCTCCAAAGTCACTGTGGACCATGATGAAATCATACAGGTTCTTGAAGAAAGAAAGAACCAAACATGTTTTTCACCCACATGGAGGAACCAGGTGTAGATC
This sequence comes from Meriones unguiculatus, assembly GCF_030254825.1. Taxonomy (NCBI): domain Eukaryota; kingdom Metazoa; phylum Chordata; class Mammalia; order Rodentia; family Muridae; genus Meriones; species Meriones unguiculatus. The sequence continues at coordinate 3,680,513 of NW_026843647.1, forward strand.
CCCAGGGCTATGGGATTCCAAGTGTACATGGATGAGAGGAAAACAGAACAATAAAAAGACAGCAAATTCAGAGCAAGTCTGGCTACAGTGACAGAAATATCTCAGCACCGTGACCCTCAGATGTGTGGACTTTGCTGCAGTGTGTGCTCTAACCTGTAATGAGAAACTTTGGGTGTGCACAGACTGAGAGCCCGAAGCAACAGTAGGAAGCAGCTGTAGCATATGAAGTCTGACACTGCTGAGTTCTGAGCCTGTTGTAGGACCTAAGCCAAGAATCTCCTTCGATCTGCCTCGATGCAGTGAACTGTTTCTGTGTAGTGAAGAGCCTGACATGCCTCTTTCTTTGCTTTGCCTAAGCCTCCTCCTGAAACCTGTGTATATATCAATGGAGATGCCTCTGTTTGATTGTGCTTATTACCAAGAGATCAACACCTACATGGAGGCAGACGTTAATCTTGCTACATTTATCCCCGTTTCCATCCCACTTGATCTACCCCAAACTCGCCAGAACCTTTTTGACAGAGAACCAAGTCTACTATGGAATATCAGCCTGTGAGTACTTGTTTGAATGTGCTATGTTTGTTCTGGTTCAAATATAGTACATGACCTGCTAAACACACGTAATTCCAATGAGAATAAAGAAGAGTATGCAGAAAAATGTGAAAAACAGTTTCACATTTTTTCTGCTTCATTGTGACTCTACAAACATTTCCATTTCTCTTTGTTATGTTTCCAGTCAGGAAGAAATCAGAGAGTGAAATAACCAACTTTTGTGTCTGCTCCATGGTGTGATTCCATGGTGAGACTTAGCATATTTTTAACACACGGACTGTAATACATCAAGATAAGTTTCCATTCTTCTCAGGTCCATTTGGCCATCTAAATGTCTTATGATTGAATATCTGTTTCTTTCCAGAAACTTGGAGAGTTTCTGCTAAAGTGAACCTGAATATCCCCATGTCCTCATTACAAATCTTAGACTCTCTGGTTTCACATGTTCCAGTTTTGCTATCTTTAAAGTATCTCAGAGTTTAGACACTGTGGTCATACTTATCACTTATTTATTTATCACTGATATTGTAATAGAGAGTTCTGAAATTCATATCTTTCGTGCCCATATTCTGTCCCCTGATTAGTTAGCTCTGCTGGAAACCCTATGTTCTCTGATTTGATTAGTGGTTTTATGATTTTCATTTGCAACCTTTCTATCTGTCTTTCTCCTCCCCCACAATCTCAATTTTGTCTTAGGATTTGTCTCTTATGGTGCTTAGTCTTCCCTGTGTACAGCTGTTTATTCTATCCCTTATCCAAGTTCTGGCAGAGACTGCTGATTCTTGCCTCAATGCCCCGGTGAGGTGATTGCTTGGCTCTATTTTCTTTTCTGTTGTTCATCTCTTTACTTTCTGAAGTATTCATCGGACACGTTATCTTCCTGAGAAACTGCGTGTTAGGTTGTTGGTTATTTGTGATACTGTGCAGGAGTCATTAGGCTTTTTCATATTCCTGTTTTTCAGTTGATGCTATAATTGGTATATGTGTTCATTTGAACATCAATTTTGAGATTAGGGTGGTCCTTTGCTGAAAATACCTTCTTGAAACTTCAGTACATATTTCCTCTCTGAGCAGGAAATAAACATAGAAGCCTGTATTTCTGGTAGTTGTATTGTTATGGAGTATTTGTATAGGAAAAAAACCCATGCACAAGGATTCCTAATATTTTTGTGGAAATAAAGAACTCTTAGAAATGCTTTCACAAGATAGAGAAAGCATAGTTCAGTAGCCCACCGCAGCCAGAGAGAGAAGGAATCCCAACACAGGAGGAAGAAAAGAGCCCATCCTCAGAGATAGATAAAAGACAGAAAAGACTGAATTGTCAATTGACCCGTCTTAATCTAGATTCTGTTTGACCTGTGATAGGTGGATCAAGTCTCAACTCCTTGAAGTTTAAATCATGGTTGTTTAAAGTATTTACACAAAGATATAAAAGTTCTGAATATATTAACATGACCACAATCTATAATCTACACTGAAAATCTCACTGTAGGAAAAGCAGGTAACAAGTGTCTGTAAACAGTTGGAGAAGACTGATGCTTCACAGATAAGTTTGGGTACCAAAAAAAGATGGTTCTGAGCTAAAAAAAAAAAAAAAAGAACAGCCTTTCCTCTCTCTGAATATGTAACGACAGATAAGATTTCAGCAAAATGAGAAGCATTGAAATTTGTCTTCAGCAGGAATGAAAGGACATTAAAAAGTTTGATCCTGTAACTAAGAGAAGACTAGACAGTGCTTTTACCTGGTGGTTCTCAAAGCATTTCAGAACTCCACTGATTAATATTTTTAAACTCTGAAACTTTAAACTCTTTAAGTCTCATTTTCACATACTTTAAATCACTTTCTCAGACATTTACAGCTTGCAATTACATACCCTAAATCACTTTCTTAGACATTCAAAATTTACATCAACTTTAAAGTGTGTGTTTCCCCAGTCTAGGCATTTACCAGGAGGCAGATTTGTTTGATTACTGGGATAAATGTTTGACAAGCAATTTCTTTTAAATGAAAGAACCATAAAATGTAAACTGTTAGGTATTAGTAGCTATAGTTTGAATCTCATTTAAATCTAATTTTGTGAGATTAGATATTTCAATGTGAAGCCAGCAAGGTAATGCCTTCTTCACCAGGGAATCTAGATATCTGTAGAAAAGAACAAGGCCTGGCTTTCATGCATGATACGGATGGACCATCCAGCTGCAGCTTTGTTCACAGGAGCTGCCTAAAGTTTCATAACCTCTGCTAAACTTTCAGAGTGACCACCTGCTGTGAACAGGACAAGAAATCTGAGAGGGGTCAATTGGAGCAGGAAGTATAATCCAAATGGCCTCTATATCAGTTAAAATGACAGAGACTTACTGGATACCTGGGCACCCAGTCTGGGGTCCTCTGTGGCATTCTCAAAGACTTTGTAGGGAGCAAGGATTGACAGTCTTTGAATGCCACATAAAACAACATTGTCTTCAGCTGCCATACAAGGCATCATGACCCACCAAACGTCAGACTTGTGAGGCCTGAGATTTTTTTTTTTTTTTTATCAAGCAGGAACTTGGAAAAGTAACCTACGTTGGCCAGGCAGAGTAGAGCATTTAACTCAACAGTGTTCAAAGGTTGGGCAGGGATTTATTGTTGGGTGAAGCATATGGCAATTCATGGTTCAGTAGTCATCATCATCACAGTTGAAATATGATCAAAGGAAAGGCCATTTCTGCCTATCTTAGCTACCAACTCCAGATGTCTGACAGAGACATCATTTTCATAACATCTTAAATCCATACTCAGCAGAACTCTCTGAGGACTTTGAGGGAGAGCATCTAACTTATTGCCATATTTTTTCAGTTGAATACTTTTTATTAATTAATTCCATTTACATCTTGGTCATAGGCCCCACCCTCTTCTCCTCCCAATCCTACTCTCTCTCCCACATCCTCCTCCAGTATTCTGTCCCCTAACTACATGCCCCAGTCCCTGTAGTCTTATGATGACTGAGTTCATTTTCCTCCCCTAAGACTCCTTAGGACCCTCTGGCCCTGGTTGATTGTCCCTGATGATCTTCTGGTGGCATTCCTGTCACACAAATATAAATGAATAAGTATACATATGTAACCACCTGAATCAATTCTTTAGTCTTTAGTAACAATTTTATGTGATTGGAAAAACATAAGCCCTCAGCTCAAATGAAAAAAGAGAGAATTTCTTTTTGAATAAATTTGAGAGTCTGTGAACACAATTTAGGTTATCCCAAATTCCATGATACAATGTGGAAGCAGCTTCATGAATGTTCATAGTAACAGAATAAGTGAAGAAAATTATGGATCCAATACAGGAATGGAAACCTCAAAGAGGACATTGACAGCAAAATGGTGCAAGTTATCATACAGGCCCAAGATGGCTATGTGATGTCGTTCTTGTCTTTTAGATTGACAAAAGCCAGGAGTATGCTGGGTTACTATGTTCTAAAATGATTTTATTCATCAGCTATAAGATAGATAGACAGAAATTTTCTTTCCAGGTCTGTAAAGAATTGTGTTGGCAATTTGATGGGAATTGCATTAAATCTGTAAATTGCTTTTGGTAAGATGGCCATTTTTACTATGTTAATCCTACCAAGCCATGAGCATGAGAGATCTTTCAATCTTCTCATATCTTCTTCTAATTCTTTCTTCAGAGACTTGAAAATTTTTCATACAAGTCTTTGACTTGCTTGGTTAGGGTTACACCAAGGTACTTTATGTCATTTGTGGCTATTGTGAAGGGTGTTGTTTCTCTAATTTCTTTCTCAGCCCTTTTGTCTTTTGTATACAGGAGTGCTACTGATTTCTTGTGTTAATTTTGTATCCTGCCACTTTGCTGAAGGTGTTTATCAGCTGTAGGAGTTCCCTGGTAGAGTTTTTATGGTCACTCATGTATACTATCATATCATCTGCAAATATTGATAATTTGACTCTTCCTTTCCAATCTGTATCCCCTTGATCTCCTTCAACTGTCTTATTGCTCTAGCAAGGACATCCAGCACCATGTTGAAGAGATATGGAGAGAGTGGGCAGCCTTGTCTTGTCCCTGATTTCAGTGGGATTGCTTTAAGTTTCTCTCTGTTCAGTTTGATGGTGGCTATAGGCTTGCTGTATATCGCCTTTACTATGTTTAGATATGTGCCTTGTATCCCTGATCTCTCCAATACTTTAAACATGAATGGATGTTGGATTTTGTCAAAGGCTTTTTCAGCATCTAGGGAGATTATCATGTGGTTTTTTTCTTTCAGTTTGTTAATATGGTGGATCACATTGATGGATTTCTGTATGTTGAACCACCCCTGCGTACCTGGGATGAAGCCTACTTGGTCATAGTGGATAATATCTTTGATGTGTTCTTGGATTCGCTTTACAAGTATTTTGTTGAGTATTTTGCATCAATGTTCATAAGGGAGATTGGCCTGAAATTCTCTTTCTTTGTTGAGTCTTTGTGAGGTTTAGGTACCAAGGTGACTGTGGCTTCATAGAATGAGTTTGGTAATGTTGCTTCTGTTTCTATTTTGTGGAATAGTTTGAAGAGAATTGGAGTTAGCTCTTCTTTGAAGGTCTGGTAGAATTCTGTGCTGAAGCCATCTGGTCCTGAGCTTTTTTTGGATGGGAGACTTTTGATGTCCGCTTCTATTTCTTTGGAGGATATAGGACTATTTAATTGATTTACCTGGTCCTGATTCAGCTTTGGTGTTATGCCAGGTTTACAGGACCTTCAGAGACAACCAGGAGATGACTCAATGCAATTGCAAGAGAGCTTTATTACGAGAGCGATCAAACTCGGGACCCAAGTCTCACTGGTGCAGCAGAAGAGAAGTGGGACCCCACGCTCTGAGTGAACAGGATTTTTAAAGGGAAAGTCTGTGAGCAGGGGGTTTCCATGGCAGCAAGCAGGGGCGCACAAGCCTTGGTGTTACAGAGTTGGGTGAAGTTTAGCAGGGCGAGGTGACCTTTTCTGAGGCACATAATCACAATGGCTAAGGCATATAATCACAATGGCTATTTTTCTAAACCATAACTGAAACATTGGGGAGAATTTTCCCACCCTATTCCCAACCAATTCCCATTGATTATTGCCAGGGTGTTTGTCTCTATTTTCTATGAAGCATTTATTCTGTTATATTTCCTGGAGGCTGTTGCTAGGAGAGTTAACTTTGTTTTCTGCCAGGTGTACATTCTGTGATATTTCCTGGTAACTGAATTCAGTTCCCAGTCAAGATCTTTATTTCAAAATGGAGTTATATTCAGGCTATCTTAAGCTCTTCATTGGTAAGTCAAACCTATCAAGAAAATTGTCCATTTCATTTATATTTTCAAATTTTGTGGCATATAGACTTTTGAAGTAAGTCCTAATGATTGTTGGGATTTCCTCAGTGTCTGTAGTTATGTCCCCCTTTTCATTTCTGATTTTGTTGATTTGGGTGGTGTCTCTCTGCCTTTTAGTTAGCTTGGCTAAGGGTTTGTCGATCTTGTTGATTTTCTCAAAGAACCAGCTCTTGGTTTCATTGATTCTTTGAATTGTTTTATTTGTTTCTAATTGATTGATTTCAGCCCTGAGTTTGATTATTTCCAGCCATATACACCTTTTTGATGTGTCTGCTTCTTCTTTTTCTAGGGTTTTTGAGTGGGCCATTAAGTTGCTTGAATGAGCTGTCTCAAATTTCTTCTTGAAGGCACTTAGTGCTATGAACTTTCCTCTTAGCACTGCTTTCATTGTGTCCCTCAAGTTTGGGTATGTTGTGTCTTCATTTTCATTGAGTTCTAGGAAGACTTTAATTTCTTTCTTTATTTCTTCCCTGCCCCAGCTGTCATTTAGTAACAAGTTGTTCAGTTTCCATGTGTGTGTAGGCTTTTTGCTATTTCTGTTGTTGTTAAGGTCCAGCTTTATTCCATGGTGATCAGACAAGATACAAGGGATTATTTCAATCTTCTTGTATCTGTTGAGACTTGCTTGGTGACCAACTATAATGGTCTATTTTGGAGAAGGTTCCATGAGATTCTGAGAAGAAGGTAAATTCTAACTTTGTATGGAATAACAAGAAACCCAGAATTGCTAAAACAATCCTCTACAATAAAAGATCTTTGGGAGGTATCTCCATCCCTGATCTCAAGCTGTACTATAGAGCAACAGTTATAAAAACTGCATGGTATTGGCATAGAAACAGAATGATGGATCAATGGAACCGAACAGAAGACCCAGAAATAAACCCACACACTTATGGACACCTGATTTTTGACAAAGATGCCAAAACTATACAATGGAAAAAGGATAGCATCTTCAACAAATGGTATTGGTAAAACTGGGTGTCTACATGTAGAAAAATGAAAGTAAATTCATACTTATCACCCTGCACAAAACTGAAGTCCAAATGGATAGAAGACCTCAACATAAAACCAGACACATTAAATTGGCTAGAAAAAAAAAGTGGGGAATACCCTAGAACTCATTGGTACAGGAGAAAACTTCCTAAACAGAACACCAACAGCACAGGCTCTAAGAGCAACAATCAATAAATGGGACCTCATGAAACTGAAAAGCTTCTGTAAAGCAAAGGACACCATCATCAAAACAAAGCGACTGCCTACAGATTGGGAAAGAATCATCACCAATCCTTTATCTGACAGAGGACTCATATCCAGTATATATAAAGAACTAAAGAAGCTGAAAAGCAGCAAACCAAATAATCCACTTAAAAATGGGGAACAGAGCTAAACAGAGAACTCAATGTAGAGGAATATCGAATGGCAGAGAAGCACTTAAAGAAATGCTCAACCTCATTAGCCATTAGGGAAATGCAAATCAAAACAACCCTGAGGTTTCACCTTACACCCATCAGAATGTCCAAGATCAAAAACTCAAGTGACAACACATGCTGAAGAGGCAGTGGAGAAAGGGGAACCATTCTCCACTGCTGGTGGGAATGTAAAATTGTACAACCACTCTGGAAATCAGTCTGGCACTTTCTCAGACAACTAGGAATAGCGCTTCCTGAAGATCCAGCCATACCACTTCTAAGCATATATCCAAAAGAGGCTCAAGTACACAATAAGGACATTTGCTCAACCATGTTTGTAGCAGCTTTATTTGTAATAGCCAGAAGCTGGAAACAGCCCAGATGCCCCTCAACTAAAGAATGGATGCAGAAATTGTGGTACATCTATACAATGGAGTACTAGTCAGCAATGAAAAATAAGGAAATCATGAAATTTGCAGGTAAATGGTGGGACCTGGAAAGGATCATCCTGAGTGAGTTGTCCCAGAAGCAAAAAGGCACACATGGTATGTACTCACTCATATAAACATACAACATAGGATAAACCCACTAAAATCTGTACATCTAAACAAACTAAGCTAAAGAGAGGCAAAGAGGATTGACATCAAAAGAAGAAGATAACAGGAAACAACCTAGAAACCTGCTACAGAGGGCCTCTGAAAGACAGAAGAAGAAAACAGGAAACAACCTAGGAACCTGCCACAAAGGGCCTCTGAAAGCCTCTGCCATGCAGACTGTCAAAGCAGATGCTGAGCCTGATGGCCAACTGTTGGGCAGAGTGAATGGAATTTTATGTAAGAAGTGGGAAATAGTAAGAGCTGGAGAGGACAGGAACTCCCCAAGGAGATCAACAGAACAAGAAAATTTGAACACAGGGAACTTCCCAGAGACTCATATTCCAACCAGGGACTATTCATGGAGATAACCTAGAACCCTAACAATGCAGCCACTTCTGATGAGAACTGATAGACTAAGATCAGAAAGAAGGAGAGGAGGACCTCCCCTATCAGTGGACTTGGGGAGGGGCATGCATGCAGAAAGGGGGAAGGGTGGGACTGGGAGGGGAGGTAGGAGGGGTTTATGGGGGGATACAAAATGGATAAAGTGTAATTATTAAAAGTTAAATTAAAAATTAAAAAATAGATAGATAGATAAAGAGATACAGATATAGATACAGATACAGATATAGATATAGCTATCATCTTAACTGAAGAGGTGTCTAAGAAATGGCTACTCAGGTTGCTGCAGATAGCCCAGGCTATGGTAATGAGCCTCTCCAGCTACAACATTGCAATCTCTCCACATCAATGAAGTTTTCATAGCCAGACTTTGCAGACACAGTTCTGCCCAGGAGTTCTCATTGATACATGCATACATCCCTGCAGTTCAAGATTTACTATGGGATAATCCTTGGGGAAAACTAATTCTCTTTCTCTTGGTTGTTGCTCTTTGCCTGTTTTTGCCCAATAGATTCTCTCTTAACAGAACATCTAGCCACAGATCCCAGATTCATGTAGTATAACCAAATGGAATATCTTCCTGGTGATAGTAGGTCAGAAGGCAGAATCCTTCCTTCATTACAACCCAGTTGGACTTCAGGCTCATGATTTCTGTTAAGCTCCTTCTGTTAGAGTCACCGAGACTCTTATCTACTACAGGTTTTGAAACAAGCTTCTGAGGAACCATCCCCAAGCACTGAAGGCCATAAGTGACATAGTTCAACCTACCTACCTGCAACAAAGTTCCACTTTCTCCCATTGTGAGCACTTTTGTACTGTCTTCATGTACTTGGGGTTTTCCTCTTTTATATGCTACTTTAACTGACTTTTCCCCCCTACCTTACCCAGGAAACTCTACCCATTCATTTTATCTGCAAGCTTAGAGAAACACCTTTCCTTTACTACTTTTTTGTATTTTGTAAAGATTTATTAATTTTCACAGTATGTTTACAAATGTTTTTCCTACATGTTTGTGTGTATACCACTTGTGTGCATGGTCCCTTCAGAGGCCAGTGGAGGACACGGATACCCTAGAACTGGTGTTACATACCATGTGAACCTAAAACTGGCTACTGTGACTTGAATCAGAGCCCTCCACAAGAACAACAACTAGTCATAACATATCAGTCATTTTTCAAACCCAAGAACACTATTTTGCACATGCTTATTTATTCTTATTTCATGTACTCGAGAGCTCACCTTCTTTTTTTTAATTACATTTTTATTTTTTATATTAATTACAGTTTATTCACTTGTATCGCAGCTGTAGGCCTATCCCTCTTTCCCTCCCAATTCTGTCCACCCTCCCTCATCTCCTCTTATGCGCCTCTCCAACTCCAAGTATAGGGGCAGTCCTCCTCTTTTCCATATGACCCTAGCTTATCAGGTCTCATTAGAAAACAGGTGGCATTGTTTTCCTCTGTGGCCTAGCCAGGCTGTTCCCTCATTAGGGGGTGGCAGGGAATAGATTTTTACATTAAATCATTGCCCTTTAAACTACAACGCCAGAAAAAATATTCCTTTCATATGTTGGGTTTTTTTTCCCATGTTCTATTTAAATTACACATATCCAAACAGTCCTACTTATCAGTCATTGAGTCATGGTTTATACGGCAGGTTGATCTTTCTTTTTTAACATTTTTAGAAAATTCTTATTAATTACATTTTATTCACTTTGTATCCCTCCTGTGGTTTTCTCTCCTCCCATCTCAATCACTCCCTTCCTCCACCCTCTGCATGCATGCCCCTCCCCAAGTCCACTTATAGGGGAGGTCTTCTTTGCCTTCCTTCTGATCAAAAGCTCAGAGCACCTTCTTATAGAGATGTGAATATCACAGCTCTGCCTGGTGCCCAAAGATGCCAGAAGGGATCTTATGAACTGGAGTTAAACATGTTTCCAATGCCACCCTGTGGACACTGAGAACTGATGTTAGCTTTGATTCAAAGTGGTCTATCTATAGAGAGATGCCCGGGCATCTGTCTATACCAGAGAGCGACACTTTAACAATAGGAGTGAATATAAACTTGTTAGGATTTTCATAAGTGAGTATGAAATTGAATCACTACAAAAGAAAAGGAGATGAAGCTCTTGCTTATACTCCTACTGAACACCTTAGTGACTCTTCCATAACCCAGTGCTTCCATGAGCCGAAACATCATAAGCAGCTATGTATTAAGTACTCATAGGATACAAACAAGTGATATTTTATGCACACAGTGTACACCCCAAAATACTACAGTTAAACTTATGAGAGTTTAGGAGCCATTTGATGATGTTCCTGGGTTGTCATGGGCTTATTCACACAAGATTTACACATCATAGGAAAAGTCAAAGGCTAAGACCTCTAGGTTCCTATATTTGAAAAAGACTTTTTGAGAAAAATGTACTGACAATACCCATCATTCTGTTCCTCTGGTATAGATTCAATTGGAGAAACTATCAATATTTCCTGACCTTATACTTTGCCATTGAAAAGATCAATAAGGACTCAAACCTGCTTCCCAATATGACCTTGGGTTCTCACATCTATAATGCCTTCAGTTCTAACAAAAGAACCTTAGAGGGCCCTCTGGCATGGCTATCTGGAAGGAGTGATTATATCCATAACTACAAGTGCAACACTCAATACAAAGCTCTAGGAATCATTTCAGGAAACAATCCAGAATTTTCTGCTGCAATTGCAACACTTTCAGAGCTCTACAATGTCCCACAAGTAAGTTAGAAACATATTTTTAAGCACAAACACATTTTAGGCCTGACTGAAACAAACAAACCAACAAAAGAACAATAACAGAACAAACAAAAGAAAACAGAGAAGTGGGTTATGTCTAGTGTAGGCAGATTTCAAATAGCAGTGAAGGAATTATTTTGATATGGTGACAGGTAACAGATGACAGAGTGTGGTAAAAAGCATGGACAGCAAATTCTGGGAATTTCTAAGCAGATCGCTTTGGAGTATCCATGATTCTATCTCCAAACAATGGATGATGTACTGTGGATATTCAGTCTGCATTTGATCATAAGTCTAATTCTACAGCAAAGATTCCTAACTACCCAATCTAGCATAAAAACATCTCAAAATTCCTATGATTGTCAATACCTAAAATATGGAAAAAGAAAGTCCAGGACATCTAAGTTTGGAACAATGTTTAATGCTGTCACTGATGAAAACTATCTCAAGGAATTAATGATCTCATTCAGGAAAGTAGATCTCAGAATAGAACCCACAGAGACCAACCACTTAGCTGTATTGTCATCATTGACTCTTGCCAGGCTACACCTAAGAAATGCATCTGTCAGCAAGCATTAATACAAAAAGAGAAAAGACACAGTAAGCACAAGAGTCAGCAATAATCAAGATTTAAAAAACCCACACGGTGACTCTCATTGTTATCACTCAGTTGAACAATTCGTAAAAATATTTTAAGCTAATGTAACAAAAAATACACACAAGAATTTACATCTGTCTGAGTTTTGTCTCTATCAAATCTATCAAGAGGGATGATGCAATAAACTCCGGGCAATGTGGCCTCAGATCTTCACAACTTGAACCATTTTAACTTAAGAAACTGAATCTCTAAAAAATCTTTGTTAGTCTCTTTCCATATTTACTTTTCCAAAGGTGAAGGTTCTCGAAGTATAGTGTTAGTTAACTAGAAAGTAACTGTTAATGCTTTCTGAGGTTTTCTCCACATCAGATGCTCTTTGCATTGTTATTGCAACAAGAGAGATCTATCATAGCTTTCAGAGCCACTGAAGAGCTCACTGTTAACTTCTTGGCTGCTTCAGACACCTTAGTAACTTTGGAGCCTATGGTATTTGTAAAAGACCGTATTCCACCACATGATTTAGGGACAAGCTAATCTCACAGAAGATGTCCTCTTCACCAATATTCAGTCTTTTAACCCTCATATGTGAAGAATGAAGTAAATTCCTCACTCGGGGTGATGATTACAAATATCTGAAACTAAGAATCCTTTTTTTTTCTTTGCTCCTTCAGGTCACATATGGACTGTATGATTCCATGCTTAGTGACAAAGATACATCTCCATCCCTTTATCAGATGTCTACTGAAGACAGAGGTCTATCCCAAGGGCTGATCTCTTTATTGCTCCACTTTGGCTGGAAGTGGGTGGGGCTCATCGTGTCTGATGACCGGAGAGGAAGGGAGTTTCTCTCTGATCTGAAAGCAGAGATGGTGTCAGAAGATATCTGTGTGGCTTTTACAGAAAAACTCCTAGATAATTTCAATGCAAATGTAAAATATGGTTATGGTTTGCAGAACTTGAAACAACACACACAAGTAAATGTGAATTTATTTTATGGTGATATAGATGACTTGCTGTTCTTCTGTGTAGACATTCATAATATCTTTGTAACCAGAAGGAAGGTGTGGATCTTTGCAAAGCCACACTCGACATACTTGGAGTCTATAATAAATGAAAAGCATGTTATGATAAACCTATTCAGTGGAAGCTTCTCATTTTTAAAGAAGAGAACTATCCCTGGCTTCAGGCACTTTCTTGAGGCCCTTGCACCCTCCCGTTACCCAGGAGATGTTTACTTCTCTAAGTTCTGGGTTGACAATTTTGATTGCTCACCTCCTGCTTCTCGATGTGGAGATTATAAACCCTGTCCAGTGAACATTTCCCTAAAGACTAAGGATAAAATAAATGATATGATGACTATTTCTGAGCCAAGCTATTCCATATGGAGTGCAGTGTATGCAGTGGCCCATGCGCTGCATAAAATGCTATTGAGCAAAACTGAAATGGGATCTAAAGAAGACAGAAATACAGACTGGCTTCTACCATGGCAGGTAAGCCTCACTCGTAAGCAGGGGAAGCTTAGAATCTCACATTATTAGTAAGTAATTTGCTGGGGTCAAGCCAATAAAACGTTTGCATCTCATAATTAAAAGTATAAGTTAAAATGGAAAAGGGTTTAAGTTTCTCTACATTTAGTTTGATGTTGGCTATAGGCTTGCTGTATTTTGCCTTTACTATGTTTAGGGATGTACATTGTATCATCCCTGATCTTTCCAAGACTTAGTTAAACATGAACGGGTGTTAGATTTAGTCAAATGCTTTTTCAGCATCTAAGAAGATGATCATGTGTTTTTTCTCCTTTAGTTTGTTTATATGATTGACTACAATGACGGATTTCTGTGTATTGAACCTGCATGCCTGGGATGAAGCCTATTTGGTCATGGTGGATGATATCTTTTATGTGTTCTGGGTTTCACTTTGCAAATATTTTATTGACTATTTTTGCATTGATGTTCATAAGAGAGATTGGACTGAAGTTTTCTTTTTTTGTTGTGTCTTTGTGAGGTTCAGGTACCAAGGTGACTGTGGCCTCATAGAATTAATTTGGTGATGTTCATTCTGCTTCTGTTTTGTGGAATAGTTTGAGGAGAATTGGCATTAGCTCTTCTTTGAAGGTCTGTAAAATTCTGCACTGAAACCCTCTGGTCCTGGGCTTTTTTTGTAAGTGATACTTTTGAGACTGCTTCTATTTCCTTGGGAAATATAGGACTATTTAATCTATTTACCTGATCTTGATTTAATTTTGGTAAATGTAATCTATCAAGAAAAATGTCCTTTTCATTTAGATTTTTAAATTTTGTGGCATACAGGCTTTTGTAGTAAAACCTAATGACTGTTTGGATTTCCCCAGTATCTGTCATTATGTCCCCTTTATCGTTTCTGATTTTATTGATTTGGACAGTTTCTCTCTGCCTTTTAGTTATTTTGCCTAAGGGTTTGTCTATCTTGTTGATGGTCTCAAAGACCCAGCTCTAGGTTTCATTGATTCTTTGAATTGTTTTCTTTGTTTCTAGTTCATTGATTACAGCTCTGAGTTTGATTATTTCCAATTGTCTATTCCTCATGGGAGTGTCTGCTTGTTTCCCCCCCTAGGGATTTTAGGTGTGTCATTAAGTTGCTTGTGATGTCTCAAACTTCTTACTGGTGGCAAGTTGTGCTAGGATCTTCCTCTTTGCACTGCTTTCTTTTTGTCCCATAAGATTTTATTACTATTGCTCTGTAGTACAAATTGAAGTCAGGAACAGAGACACTCTCCAGAGTTCTTTTATTATACAAAAGAGTTTTAGCTATTCTGTTTTTTGTTTTTGTTTTGGTGTTCCATATGAAAATGAGAATTGTTCTTTCAAGGTCTGTGAAGAATTGGGTTGGTATTTTTATAGTAATTGCATTTTATCCGTAGATTGCTTTTAGTAGGATGGACATTTTTACTATGTTAATTCAACCGATCCATGAGCATGGGTGATCTTTCCATCTTCTCATATATTTTTCAGTTTATTTTTTCAGAAATGTGAAGTTCTTGTCATAGAGGTCTTTCTGTTGCTTGGGCAGTTATAACAAGATATATTATATTATTTCTGGTTATTGTGAAGTATGTTTTTTTTCCTAATTTTGTTATCAACCAATTTATCATTTAAAGTCATGTGGACTACTAATTTTATAGCAGCCAGTTTTCTGAAGGGGTTTGTCTACTGTAGAACATCTCTGGTAAAATTTTGTGGATCACTTATATATCCTAGTGTATCATCTGTGAGTAGGGATATTTTTACTTCTTCTTTTCCAATTTGGACCCCTTGATCTCTTTTAGTTGTCTTATTGTTCTAGCTAGAAATTAGAGTACTACACTGAAAAGCTATGAAGAGAGTGGGAAGCCTTGCATTGTCCCTGGCTTTAGTGTGATTGCTTTGAGTTTTTCCCCATTTAATTTGATTTTGACTTTTGGCTTGTTGTTATATTATCTTGTATCCTTGATCTTTACAGGGCTTTTATCATAAAGTGGTACGCAATTTCATCAAAGACATTTTTTTTGCATCTGATGAGATGAACATGTTTATTTAATTTTTTTTTCTTTCAGTGTTTACAGTGATGGATTTAAGTATGTTGAACCATCCCTGCATGCTGGATGATGCCTACTTGATCATGGTGGATGCTGTATTTGATGTGGTCTTGGACTGGGTTTACCAGTATCTTACTGAGTATTTTTCCATCAAAGTCTATAAGGGAAATGGGTTTGAACTTTTCTTTGTTGGTTCCTTGTGTGGTTTAGGTACCAGTGTGACTGTGGATTCATAGGATATGTTTGGCAATGTTCCTTCTGTTTGATTTTATACAACAGTTTCAGAAGTTGGTATGAACCCTTCTTTGAAAGTCTGGTGGAATTCCATGCTAAAGCCATCTGGTTCTGGGATTATTATTACTTTTTTTTTGGTTGGGAGACTTCTGATGACTGCTTCTATTTTCTTAGGGGTTATAGGACTCTTTATCCTGCTTACCTGATCTTGATTTAACTTTGGTAAGTGAAATCTATCAAGAAAATATTCCATTTCCTTTAGATTTTCCAAACTTGTGGAATTTAGTCATTTGAAATAATATCTAATGATTCTTTAGAGTTATTCCCCTTTTTCATTTCTGATTTTCTTTATTGGGATACCGTCTCTCTGGCTTTTTGTTAGTTTGTCTAGAGGTATGTCTATCTTGTTGATGTTCTCAAAAAAAAACAGCTTTTGGTTTCACTGATTCTTTGTATTGTTTCCATTTTTTTCTATGATACTGATTTCATCCAAGAGTTTGATTATTTCCTGCTGTCAACTCCTCTTGGGTGTGTTTACTTCTGTCTGTTCTAGAGCACGTGTTTTTAAATTGCTACTATGAGAATTCATTAATTGTTTTTAGGAAGGCACTTAATGTTATGAAACTTCTCCTTAACACTGCTTTCATTGTGTCCCAGAAGTTTAAGCATGTTGTCCCTTCATTTTCATTGAATTCTAGAAAATCTTTAATTTATTTCTTCCCTGACCCAGTGGTCACTGAGTTGTTCCATTTCCATGACTTTTTTAGGTTTTTCTCTTTTTTCCATTGTTATTGAAATGTGGCTTTAATCTATGGTGGTCTGATAAAATATAAGGAGTTATTTCAACTTCCTTGTACCTGTTGAGGCTTGCTTTCTGACCAAGTCAATGTGCACTTTTGGAGAAGCTTCTGTGAGGTGCTGAAAAGAAGGTATAGTCTTCTTTTGTCTGGGTAAAAATTCTGTACATGTCTGTTAAATCCATTTGATCTGTCCATCTGTTAGTTTAATTGTTTCTCTGTTTAGTTTCTGTCTTCATGACCTGTCTTTGGTGAGTGTGGGGTTTTGAAGTCTTCTCCTATGACTGTGGAGGTATTAGTGTATGATTTAAGCTTTAGAAATGTTACTTTTACAAATGTAGGTGCCCTTGTATTTGGACCAAAGTATTCAGAATTGAGATATCATCTTTGTGGATTTTGTATCTTTTTGCTATGATATGTGACCTTTCACATCTGTTTTGAATAAATTTAGTTAAAAGATTATTTTATTAGATATCATGATGGCTTCTTTCAACTTGCTTCTTGGGTCAGTTTCCTAGAAAAACCAATTTCCAGCCCTTCACCCTGAGGTAATGTCCTCCTGTGTTTTAAGATGTGTTTTTTGTATGCATTCTGTTTAAGCATCCATTCTGTTAGTCTGTGTCTTTTTATTGAGGATTTGAATCTGTTGATGTTGAGTGATGTTAATGATTAGTGATTGCTAGTGCCTGTTATTTTAATTTTTATGATTGCAGTGAGTCTATGTGTTTGTCTTCTTTTGGTTTTGCAACAGCGGTGTTATTAATTTTCTGTTATTCTCTGGGTGTTGTGTACTTCTTTTGGTTGGGGTATTCCTTCTGGTATCTTCTGTACAGTTGTGAAGCCTGGACACTTGCACTTTTGAGTTCAGAGCATGCTCTCCCACTTGCTGTGAAGTCACTACAGTCCAAGCCTTAGTAACCATGTGCACTGGGTGTTGCCATTTTGGATCCTCTTCAAATCTACATCTTCTAAAAGGAAATATTATTTTCTGGTGCTGGAGAAAGACACTGGACCTTTTTCCAACTAAGGACATGTTACACACTATACTATCTTCCATCTCACAGACAATATTTCTACTTGTGTTTAGTAGCTCTTGCATTATTTCTATGGTGAGGAATTTTAATCTCACTAAACAACTGGAAAAACAACTATACAAACTAAGCCCTTTCAAAAAGAAAGCCATGTTAGAGAGAGGGAAAATGAGCTTCTCTTTTAAGTCAGCCAGTAATCTGTGTGGGCCACTCACATCATATGATGTCTCTCTTCAGCTGCATCCATTTCTGAGGAAAATTAAATTTATAAATGCTGCTGGAGATGAAATAAGCTTTGATGAGAACAAGAGTATCATGGAAACGTATGATATAAACAACTTTATTGCATACAGTTTTCAAAATGTGTCACTACTTAAAGTAGGAGAGTTTGTCTTCAAGAGTGCACAAGATCAAGGCTTTTTCATCAATGAAGTTCTGATTCAATGGCCAAGCAACTTCAAACAGGTCTGGAAATTTCTCAGTATTTAAAATGATGGGAATTATTTGTACAGAATTATAAAAAATGATTGGGTAACAATTCTTTGAACTTTTTAAAATAATTGTGAAATTTTAATTTTTTAGCTCTATTTTGACTGTGAGCTTGTGTGTCGGTGTTCATGCATACGAGCACATATGCTTGCTAAGTCCACAGTCAACTGTAGTTATCTTCCTCAGTTGCTATCAACTTTATTTTTATCTCTGTGAAACCCTTACTTTTTGATTTTGCTGAACTCAGTGGACAGCGTTACCTAGGTTCTCTCTCTGTCTTTATGATCATAAAGTTTGGATTACAGGCTTATTTTCTGCACCCAACTTTTCTTCCATCTTTTCATCTTAATCAAATTCATTTTCATGCTTATATATATATACAAATGCACACATAATGTCAGCTAATTACTTAGCTAGAATTAGATGAATTGAATTTGAATGCTTGTGTTCGTTCATAATGCAGTGAATGAATGAATGCATGCTCACGGTTATATAGAGGCATGTATGAATGTTTCTATATGTAAACACACACGCACAGAAAATTATGTAAATTTTCACATATGTTAATTATACAGGCTAGCTGATGCTCAAACATCCTTCCATTCACACAATTCACACTCAAGCATATCAATAATTTTACAAGGTTGTGAGCTAGCATAAATGATTAATAAATTATGGATTTAGACACAAGACATTTCTGTAACCAATGTATATGAGCTGCCTAATATGTGTGTCAGGAACTGAACTCATATTTCAGTACAAGAGTTGCATGCACTCTTAAAACCTGATCCAGTTATCCAGAAACTTATTCCTGTTAATATGTACATATTTGTTACACAGAAACTGAATCCAAACCAAGGCAGAAAAGAGGTCTAAGATAGAAATATTTCCTGTCCTACAAGTGTGCTTGGAGGCAGGTGTGATTGGATTCCTGTCTTAAAATCCAACCGTCCCAAAATCCATACAATAAAATGAGTTCTGGCTTCCTGCCCAACAGAAGAGAATATCTTGATGCCCTACACATTTCACACAGGATAGGCAGTAATGAGTCATTGTTTGTTTACCATAAAGGGATGTTGAACATTTAGTATTGGAAAGTGTGGTAAATTCAAATCTCCATTCTATATTCCCACATTAAAACCTCAGAGTTCCTCATAAACAAATACAATTTCTATAAATTACGTGTATTTACCCTAAACTATTTTAAACTGATGTTCGATATCATGGCCAGTCTTTCTGTGTTGCCTTCAGACTCCTCAATCTGTATGTACACACAGCTGTGGTCCAGGATTCTGGAAAGTTCTACAAAAAGAAAGACCAGTCTGCTGTTTCTCTTGTGCATTTTGTCCAGAGCAGCACATTTCCAACCAAACAGGTAGAAAAATGATACTTTTACTCCATCTGCTTGGGAATGGAGACAGGAAAAGTTAAGAAGTGACCGTGGTGTCCTAATGTAATGCTCTAACACTCATCCCTGAATCCATTATTAATCATCACTGAAGCCACACAATGTGTGAAGTTTAGAGTGGCAATTCTCATGCTATTGTGACATATACACCCTACTTTTAAAAACCTGCCTTTTGGTGCATGGAATGGCCATCTCAGCTCTTGCAGTGATCCATGCTATGAGCTACCCATTAAATGTGAGATATGCAGTTGTCCAGGATCGATTTGTATTTCTGTGATTAACAAACCTAACGATTCCTGCCTCAAAATAACTCTAGGAAAGCTACATGTCTGACGGTTTCTGAATGCACAAGGAACTGAACTGCATTTACAACACAGTTGTCATTTTCAGTATCAACAATAGAAAAAGCAAGTCTTTGTAAATGAAAACATGGCTGGTTGTTTAGGGTTGTGGTCAACACTGTGATAACATATATAAGTAACATCATATGGAATGAGCAGGTTGCATTTTTATATACAAACACACACACAAAGACAGAAACACATCTAATGAGAACCATATATTTGAGAGAGAATAAATATAAAGTGGGTGTTGGAGAAGGTTTAGAGTGATCAAAAAGAAGAGGCATAGTGAGGTAATTATATTCTTTTTAAAATGAAATTTTTATGAAAAAAAGTCAGAAGGAAACTACATTAATATTTACATTAATACATTAATATTAATGATGAGAATCTACTATATATTTAAAAAGGCCAATCCTTAGACTTCCATAATACAAACAGAATTTTTATGTATTATTGCAAATGATCAAATGTTGAAAAATTAATTAAATATTCTTTATATTCTTAGATGTAATGCTATCATAAGTTAAATTCCTTGCAGAGTGATACATGACTTCAATTCCTATGTTAAAACGATATGGAGAGAGCAGGAATCCTTGTCTTGTCCCTGATTTCAGTGGGATTGATTTGAATTTCTCTCTATTTAGGTTAATGCTGGCTATATGGTTGCTGTATTTTGACTTTACTATGTTTAGGTATGTAATTTGTGTCCCTGATCTCTCCAAAATTTTATGCAGAACAGGCATTGCATTTTTTGGCTTCTATGGAAATGATCATGTGAATCTTTTCCTTCTCTTTGTTGATGTGGTAGATTAAATTGATGGAGTTCTATAGACTGAACCACTCCTGCATGCCTGGGATAAAGCCTATGTGATAGTGGTGGATAATATCTTTTACGTGTTCTTGTATTTGGTTTGTGAGTATTTCACTGAGTACTTTTGTGTCAGTGTTCATTAGGGAAATTGGTCTGAAGTTCTTATATTTCTTGGGTCTTGACTGTGACCTGAATGTGGCTTTCATAGAATTAATTTGTTAATGATCCTTCTGTCTCTATTTTGTGGGATAGTTTGAAGAATATTGGTATTTACTATACTCTGAAGGTCTGGTCAAATTCTGAGCTGAAACCAACTGGCCCTGGGCATTTTGGATGGGTACTTTTGATGACTTCCTCTCTTTCCTTAGGGAAGATAGGATGTTTTATTTACCTGATCTTGATTTAACTTTGGTAAGTAGGATCTATCATGAAAATTGTCCATTTTATATGGATGTTAAATTTTTGTGATGTATACACTTTTGAAGTAAGACCTAATGATTCCTTTGATTTCTGTACTTCTATAATTCTTATCCTTTTTTATTTGTTCATTTGGATAGTGTCTTTCTGCCTTTTAGTTACTTTGGCTAAGAGGTTGTCTCTCTGGTTGATATTCTCAAAGAACCAGCTCTTGGTTTTGTTGATTCATTGAATCATTTCATTTTTAGTATGTTGATTTCAGCACTGAATTTTATTATTTCCAGACCTCTAATCCTCTTGGCCCTGTCTACATCTTGTTTTATTAGGTCTTTCAGTTGTGTCATTAGATTGCTTGTAAGAGATGTCTCAAATTCCTATATGAAGGTACTTAGTGCTATGAATTTTCCTCTTAGCACGGCTTTCATTGTGTCCCATAAGTTTGGGCATGCTGTGCTTTAATTTTTACTGAATTCTAGGAAATCTTTAAATACTTTCTTTATTTCTTCCATGACATCTGTCATTGAGTAGAGTTGTTTAGGTTCCATGTATATGAGTAGGCATTTTGCTCTTTCTGTCATTGTTGAAGTACAGATTTAGAACATGGTTGTGTAATTGGATCCAAGGGATTATTTCAGTCTTATTGTATATGTTAAGAATTTCTTTTTGCCTGAATATATGTTCAATTTTGGAGAAAGTTCCTTGATTTTCAGAGAATAAGGCATATTTGTGCCTGGGTGAAAATTTTTGAGGACTTCTATTAGGTATTTGATTCATGACCTATGTAAGCTTCATTATTTCACTGTTTGGCTTCTGTGACAATGATCTGTCACTTGGTAAGAGTGAGGTAATGAAGTTTACCATTATTACTGTGTTGGAACTGATGTGTGATTGAAGTTTTAATAATGTTTCTTTTACAAATGCAGGTGCCCTTCTATTTGGGGCATACTTGTTCAAGATATTGTTGTCCTCATGGTGGATTTTTCTATAATGAGAATGAAGTATCCTTCACTTCTCTTTTGATTAAGTTTGGTTGGAAGACTATTTTATTAGATATTAAGATGGTACTGCCATTTGCTCCTTGTGTCCATTTGATTGGAAAACCTTTTTCTAGCACTTTACTCCAAGGTAGTGTCTATCTTTGGGGCTGAAGTGTGTTTATTGTATGCAGCAGAATGTTGGATCTTGTTTCCATAACTATTCTGTTAGCATGTGTCTTTTTATTGGATTGCTGATTCCATTGATGTGGAGAGATACTAGTCATCAATGTATATCAGCTCCATTTATTGTGGCATTATTGTGGATAGTGTGTTTTTGTGCTTGTTTTAATTTTTGTTCTGAAGTTATCTATATTGTGTGTTTCATGGGTGTAGTTGATCTCACTGGGTTGGAGTTTTCCTTCTAGTAGCTTCTCAAGGTCAGGGATAATGCATAGGTATTGTTTTAATTTAGTTTTGTCATGGACTATCTTGTTTCCTCCATCTCTGTTGATTATAAATTTTGTTGAGTTCAGTAGCCTGCTCTGGCATCTGTAGTCTCTTCACATCTGCATGACATCCCCCAGGCCCTTCTGAGTTTCATAGCCTCTGTTGGAAAATCTGGTGTGATTCTGATAAGTCTGCCTTTATATGTCACTTGATCTTTTTCCTTTGCTGCTTTTGATATTTTTCTTCATTGTGTATATTTATTGTTTTGATTATTTAATGGCAAGAGGATTTTCTTTTCTGGTCTACTCTATTTGGGGTACTGTAAGCCTCTTGTATGTTTAAAGTTATCTCTTTATTAAGGTTGGAGAAATTTTCTTCTATGATTTTATTAAAAATATATTCTTTACCTTGGAGCCTGGAATCATCTATTTAGTCTATTCCTGTTGTTCTTAGGTTTCACATTTTCATGGAGTCCTTGAACTTTTCTGATTGTATGTTTTCTTTGAGAGATTGATCAGTTTCTTCAATTGTATCTTCAATTCCTGAGATTCTTTCCTTCATTTCTTATATTTTGTGGGTGATGCTTATCTTTGTGGTACTTGATCTCTTCTCTACATAGTCCATCTCCAGGTTTTTTTGTGTGTTTCCTTATTGATTCAAATTTTGTTTTCAAGAATTGAATAATTTTAATAATTTCCTTCACCTGTTTAATTGTGGTTTCTTGTCTTTGATGGCCTCTCTTTGTTTGCCCTGTATTTCCCTGTATTTCTTTGAAACATTTTTTTCTTTTCCTTTTTATATGTCTCTAATAACTGAATAAACATAGATTTAATGTCCTTTTTCTGTGTTTCAGCTGTATTACAATATCCATTGCTCTTGGGGATGGGTTCTGGTGGAGCCAGGATATCCCAGTTTTTTGTTGACTGTGTTTCTATGCTGGCCTTTAGCCATCTGGTTGTCTGTAGCCTTACCTGTTTCTTCCTGGAAACTGCAGAAAAGACTAGATCCTCTTGTCTTTGGAGTTTAAAGTAGTATTCAGGAAGATGTCAAATGTGCAGTGGCTCAAGAATGGATACTGGCAGTTCAGATGCAAGCACCTTGAAGGGCAAGGCACATGGCAGTGTATGGACACATAAACATGTAGGGACTGGTGAATTGAAGGACAAGAGTGTGCATGCACTGGAACCCTGAATTTTGGGGTGCATTTACTGGTGCTCATCATTATCAAGGTGCAGGTGCCCCAAGTGGCAGCCCTGGATTCCTCAGAATAAAGCTGGGCTGCCACTTACAGGCCTGCCCCAAATTGTGTTCCTTGTAATCAGATTCCTCTGAGATTTGTCTTCTTGGATCTGGGATCCCTGTAATTCTATTGCTCACCTGGTGTACACAGGGTGACCAGTAGAAAAGTGGCTTGGTGGCTTGGTTGCTCTCCCAGAAATCCTGAAGCTGCACTACAGGGAGCAGGAGGGATTTGAATTCTGGCTGCTTGAGCAAAGAGTCCCTGGATATGGGGATCCAAACTCACTGGAGTATGTGAAGGGGCAGGTGGCCCAAATTTTGTTTCTCCTGATTCCATGAGATGGCCACAGAGAGCCTGGATCAGATCGACTCCATTTCCTGCATGACCTGTCCAGAACAGGAAGCAGCAAAGTTGATGCTCTGGATCTAGCCACCTGTCCTTACACTGGTCTCAGAATCTCTGGATCTCTGCCCCTAAGATATGTTGCATACTGGTCTCCACCATATTTGGAGTCTCCTTGTTTTGATCTTTCATCATTTTCTTTTTTGGTGGCAGCCTTTTCTGATCTTTTGAATTTACACTTGGGTCTGTTTAGGTTTATTTAGGTTGCTGAATTATTGTTGAATATATCTTTGTATAATGGTTGCTTGGGTAAATCTAAAACATCCATCTCATGACCATTTTAAGCTGAATAGAATATAGTATGTTTTAAAAATATTTCCTTAGAATATTCTGAATTTCCTTGAATTCTGTAGTAATGTTTTTTTTTTCTGTAATTTCCTTTAATTTCAGTACTCAGTTTTTTCCTTAATTTACTTGAGATATAGGTCTGTCAATTTTTTTATCTTCAGAAAGAGCCAGCTCCTCCTTTGGTTAATTGTATGTATTGTTTTCTTTGTTTCTGTTTCACTCATTTCTATCACAATGTTACAATGTTTTTATTATATTATTAATTAGTTTGTGTACTATCACAGCATCTGCTCACATCTCTCCTCTCAGACCCTGCCTCTTACCTCACCTACCAACCTAATGTGCCCCTCTTCCCTTTCTTTAAAAAAAAAAAAGAAGTCCCCTATGGATATCCACCAGACTTGGCGTATAAAGTTGCAATAAGATTAAGCACAACTTCTGTTATTGAGACTACACAAGGCAGTAAAATTAGGAGAAAAAGAGTGAGAGACAGCTTTGGTCTTTCTGTTATGTGTCCTCATAAAGACCAAGCTTCACAACTGTTATGTATGTGCAGAGATCCCATATCGGTCCCATGCATGCTCTATTGTTAGGAGTTCATTCTCTGTGAGTTTGTGCCTGGAGCCTTTCTGTGGAGCAATTCTGAGCATGGAAAGGAGAGGTCTTTGCGTACAGTGTGCTCCAGAGAGCAGATGAGAGGTCAGCAATGAGAGGAAGTTAGTCAGCTGAAGTGGTCAGGGTAGTCTAGCAGCTGATGTCTAAAATTCAGACTTTTATTTGGCTCTGACTTATTGTTGACAAGACGCTTCATGTTTATACAAGTTTCACAGTGTGAACACAGATTAATGATTATACAAGTTGTACAGAATGGGTGTTTGATTTTTTTCATTATACAGAGATAAAAGCTCAGTTACAATTTAAAAAGTACACACAGAACATATATTTGATTATCATTATTAGCCCTATAACTCTACTCTAAATAATCTAAAGAATGTCTCCTTCAAAGAAAACATGTTTAATATGTGAAAGTCTGCTTTCAGGCTGGCATTGTTTGCAGTATGAGTTCAGTCCAGAGAAACAGAAAATACTTTAAGTGGTCTTTTTATGCACAGCAAGTACAAATAAATAGTTGCCTTTACTCTATGTATCACCATCTATGATACAAAGTAGAAAAAGTTTATTTAAGTCAATGTATCTTATTTACTAAGTTTTATTCTGTCAGGAGTGTACCCTCTGTGACCTTCTATCTTTAAACTACATTTTCAGGGAGCTCTAAGCCTATAATAAAAGATCTTAAACCTATATATGAATCTCCAGGCCTCTCAGGGTAGACACATTGCCTCTGTTTACCCTGCACCAATATACTGTTTAGGGGCATATACCCCAAGAAAACTCCTGAAATAATGGCCTCAACTCTCTCTCTGCTTAACTCTGCTTAACAATCTCCAGGTCACAAAGATTTTTAAACAGTGGATAGATAAAGTTAAGTTTAGTATTTTCATAAGGCTCAGGTCTCATCAGGGCTGGCTGTTTTGTCTTCCTCTATGGCCTAGTAAGGCTGCTCCCTGTTAAGGGGAGGTGATTAAAGAGCCAGCCACTGAGTTTATGTCAGTGGAAGTCCCTGGTCCCCTTACAATGCAGCCAGTCCTGATGAGAACTGATAGGCTAGGGTCAGAAGGAACAGGAGGAGGACCTCCTTATCAGAAGACTTGGAGAGGGGCATGGGAGGAGATGAGCATGGGAAGGTGTGGAGGGAATGAGCAAGGGTGCTACAGCTAAGATACAAGGTGAAGAAACTATAATTAATTTAAAATGCCTAATTAAAAAAAGACTCAGACATAATTTTTCTGTAGAAAAAAAAAAAACAGAAATTGAATCATAGTGCAAAAATTCCCCTGTAATGCAAAACACAATAAAAAAAATCAGAAGTTAGAAATAGAAGAACAATGATTGTAACAATCTGCTCAGCTTTTCTGGAATAGCACCAATAACTGTACTGGCTTCATGACTCTTAACAATTTTAGTGAATATGGCTGTGTCATTCTCCCTTTCTGATTTAACATTTTGTAGACTTATGGTATTTATGACATGTAGGTCAGCTTTTTAGTCTTAAGAATTTTACTGGAAGAACAAGAGTGAAAATTAAAACAATTCCCAGGATTATTCTGGACTTAATAATGAAAATCAAAGAGTCCTCTCCTGAGTCAAAGGATATCAAAGACTATAGAAAATTATTTGCAACTTCCACAGCTGAGATAGGTAAAGATTGGTCCGAGATTAGAGCCGGAGTTTGTTGATGCAAGTGTTGTATATTTATTGCCAAATCAGAACCTGTTCCATAGGTCATGGAGATGGGACCTAAATTATTCCCATGTTACCTTAAAAAAAATTATAGGAGTGGGATAACAAATATCCACTGAAACAGTGAATAACAAGAAAAATGAGAGGAACCCATGATGATGGAAACAAGGAAGTGCATTTTTATACATTGATGTCATCAAAATACAAAGTGCACATATTTAGAAACTCAAAGTGTAAAAAAAGCATTTGAAGGCTTACTTAACAGTATTACTTTATCTGAATATAAATAAAATAGGTTTCATTGCCCCAAAGAAACAGTGATAAGCTGTTGAGCAGAAAGCTTATTTTTAATTAAACAAGATAAACAATAGAAATGTGAATTATAAAGCGTTCATGTCCTTGACAGTTAACAGGATGCAGAATATACCAGGGTACACATATCATTGGAAAGCACTTTAATGAATTAAATGTGCAATGAATAGATACTTATATAAGGTGAAATGTTGATCCAATTTCTCCATACAGATCAGCAGGAGTGCATCCCTTGCCCAAGTCAAGAGTACCCAAACCCTGAGAGAAACCACTGCCTGCCCAAGGCAGTGACCTTCCTTTCCTTTGAGGATCCTCTGGGCATTGCTCTGGCCTGCACAGCTCTGTGCTTCTCTATCAGCACACTTGCAGTTCTGGGGATCTTTCTCAAACACCAAGAATCAGCCATTGTTAAGGCCAATAACCGGACTCTCAGCTACATCCTGCTCATCTCCATCCTCCTCTGCTTCTTCTGCTCCTTTTTCTTCATTGGACGCCCAAACACAGTCTCCTGCATACTGCAACAAATAACATTTGCACTTGTGTTCACCTTGGCTATTTCCACTGTTTTGGCAAAAACTATAACTGTAATTCTGGCTTTTAGAGTCATGAAGCCAGGAAGAACAATGAGAAGGTTGTTTGTCTCAGGAATCTATAATGGTGTCATCCCCATCTGTGTCCTGATCCAACTTATTCTCTCTGGAGTCTGGCTGGGAACCTCACCTCCCTATATTGACTCAGATGAACACTCTGAACATGCTCATGTCATCATTTTATGCAACAAGGGCTCAGTCACTGCTTTCTACTGTGTGCTGGCTTACTTAGGGACCCTGGCCTTAGGCAGCTTTACTGTGGCTTTCCTGGTAAGGAACCTGCCTGACACATTCAATGAGGCCAAGTTACTGACATTCAGCATGCTGGTCTTCCTCAGTGTCTGGGTCATCTTCATCCCTGTCTACCAGAGAACCAAGGGCAAAGCTGTCATGTCTGTGGAGGTTTTCTCCATATTGGCCTCTAGTGCAGGGCTGCTGGGGTGCATCTTCTTCCCTAAGTGCTACATTATTCTCTTAAGACCTGATAAAAACTCTTTGAGACATATTAAAAAGAAAAAATAGCAAATAAAAAATGATCATTTAGATGTATTAGTTTTCTTTTTTCTAATAAAACCCATTAGTATACTAAAATTAAATTATTTACCCACTTTTAAGTATCTTTTTCCTTAAATGTATATTTAAACAAAAATAAGAGCCCCTCACTTTGTCGCACAATCACAGACATTCTATTTCAGA
Organism: Meriones unguiculatus; assembly: GCF_030254825.1. Classification (NCBI taxonomy): domain Eukaryota; kingdom Metazoa; phylum Chordata; class Mammalia; order Rodentia; family Muridae; genus Meriones; species Meriones unguiculatus. The sequence goes on from NW_026843647.1 coordinate 3,708,524, forward strand.
ATAGAAGCTGTTGTTAAAAACATATTTTAGGAAGTTATGCATGTTATTTATTAATTTTGGACAATATACATATTGAAAATGTAACTAAATGAAAGTAATTGAGATAAATTGTACGTGAACAAATACTTGTTTTCTTTGTTATTTTGGGGAGTATACAGGGCTTTGGGTGATATCTGATTCTTCTATGGACCAGGCATGAAAATCAATTTCTGGAAAGGGGTTGGTGGTGTGTCTTTTAAACAGGTGAGCCATTCCAGAAATCAGAGTAGAGAATTTTCTAAACAGACATTATAAATCTGCTGCTTGACTCTGCTCTGTTTTCCTTGACATCCGTAAAAATGATTCAACATCTCACTCTACAAATACTTACTTGCTCAGTCACCTTCATTGCTATTCTGTTCAGAATAGGTAGGAAATGGAAACTCATAAATATGTTTAACATGATAAATATCATACATATAAATAGATGTAAGTAAAAAAATATAACTTAGGTAACCCATATCCAGAAGACAAATATATTTCATTCTCTAGTCTGGGGCAACTAGCTCCAAATTTATGAGTATTCATCGTAGAATAACTGTAGAAACAAGAAAGCATGGTAGGGAAGCAATACAATGGCAGAAACATTTGACCAATTGGGATAAACTGGGGGAAATACTCTAATTATGAAGGAGAATAAATATAAAAGAAGGAAATGGGTAAAATAACAGTAAATTTTTGAAAGAGTTTTAAGCAATCATACTATGAATTATCTACATAAAATCCCTGTAGTACATATAAATACATTCATGAATATAAACATGTTTTAAACTAGATGTTTTTAATATTGCATACAGATAAGTATAGTTCACCACTGACCAAATTTTATGCTACTGCTATATCTAACCTGGAAACTACAGTCCGTTTCCAGCCTGAACAGATGCTTTTTGTTCAGTCTGAAATACCTAAAAATAACAGGATGCAGAATGAGGAACTAGGAAAACGAAGAGGTGCCATGCTAACTCCTGAAAGTTTAATTTCCACCAAGTTTCAGATTCTTGGAGCATAACTTTGTAGTTATTCTCAAGTGCCTGCTTTTTCAACAATACATAAGACATTGAACACATGGCATGCATGCTTGTGAGTGCTCCCCTTCCCCTTAACCTTCACCACAGTCCACCAAAAGAGGAAAGTACACACCAACCCAGCCATACACCCTTCAGTCTCCAATGGTAACCTGCCTACAAGAATTGCTGGTGCGCTTGTGACACAAATTTTATGGAAGTGACCAATTAATATCTCGTTGAGTTTCAGGAGGCCCACTCCATGAAAAGGAACCTTGATCCAACATGGCTTGGGTGGCCAGGAGCCTGAGTCTACACAGGCCAGGGACATCAGTGAAATGTAAATGCTATAGTTGTGCTAAAAGAGCAACCATACTCACAGATCGGTGCCTTGCTCGGCCATCATAGAAAACTTCTTCCTGCAGCAGATGGGAACAAATACAGAGACCCATATCCAGTTGATTCGCAGACAGTGAGGGGCCTTAGACCATTTCACCCTAAATGAGATGTCTCCAGCAATTCCCTCCCCTAAGGGCTCAAGGAACTCTGTGTACAGAGTGTAAGTGCCAGAGGGGATGAAGGGCATGAGGGTAACAAGGTCTTGTAAACACAGCAGGACCAACACACATATGAATGCGCCCTGACCCACAAGCTAGCTTTTCTATCACATTCCCCTGTTGGGGCTACCTTGACATGCCACAGGGGAGGAGGATGCACTGAGTCCTGATGCGACTTGATTTGGTGGCATGGGTGGGTGGACACAGGGGCGGGGAGTGATTCCCTTCTCTGAGGAGCCAGGTGAGGGGTGATAGAGGAAACAGGGAGAGTAGGACCAGGAGGAGAGGAGAGAGGGGTCTACGACAGGGATGTAAAATGAATCAATAAAAATTAAAAAAATAAAATAATAATAAACGATGGGGGTGGAGAGACGTCACAGAGCTTAAGAGTGCACGTTTCTCTTCCAAAAATCCCTAGTTTGATTTCCTGTGGTGGCTCACAACCATCTATAGTGAGATCTGACTCCTTTTTCTGGTATGCAGACAGAATACTCTACAAATAATAAATTTTCAAAGAAAAAAACAGAAATGCACCATGGATCATCAATAAAGTTCCCTTCCCTCCAAGAAGAACACTCACTATCTCTTTAAATAATAATAATAATAATAATAAATTTTAAAGTTAGTTTTCTCCAAAGGGCCACAAACCAGACTAACTGGTTAGCCTCATGAGCAGAAACAGAAAAACTCAAGGGCATATTTGTGGGTTGTCAAGGCTACAATATATATTCAGTTCTTTTGTATGCATATGGCTTCTAGTTTCACAATTTTATGATATTTCTGTGTGAGCAAACATCTATATCTCTATACCCACGTTTCCCTCATGCTTTTTTTTTTTTTTGCTCTTTTTATTGATAACATTAAACACCTCAACCATTTTATTGATTTCTGGAAGATTGGAGCCTGACAATTTCCTCTTTATGAAATACAAAAGTGTGTCCTGTGACATAAATCCACCTCCCCAAACTAATGATCTGGCCTGTCATTTAGCGTTTTCTGGTCTAGGGTTTGGTGCATCTCTGTGCTTCTTTGCTATCACTGCTGTGGTTTAAATCAATTTGTGAAGTACTAAGCCTTTCCTGGCCATTGTCAAGGGCAATCCCAGAATTCTAAGCCATCCCTTGATTATCTGCTGCTACTGCTTCCTCTACTATTTATTCTTTATTGGCCACCACAGCACAGTCATCTGTATCACCCATCAAGCCACTCTTAGACTCTGTTCATGATTCATTTGGGGTGTATATGTTTGAGAGAGAGAGAGAGTAAGGGAGACAGAGAGATAGAGACAGACAGACAGAGAAAGAATACTGCTATGTGTGTGTGTGTGTATCTTGCTGTAATTCTGGAACACTGAGGCAGTTTCTGATATCAGTCACCTGTCTGTCCTTCTCATTTGCTCTTGGATTTGACTTGTTGTCTGTGGATTTCGGTGGGAATGTCTCTCCCACATTGACAGATTTGCAAACCCTGAACCTGACCACCTACTTCATAATAGGAAAGAGAATTCCCACAGAGGAAACATGTGGACAGATCTTACTGACCAATCAGAACTGGAGTGAGGTGGAGACAGTGTGTCCAGAGCCTAATAACAATTTCTCTTGGCCCTCTTTAGCCCCTATTAGCCATTCCTTGCCAGCCTCTTTGTTGGACCTAGTATCCTAGGACTGATGAATACCTGTAGGGTGGTGCTAACTAGAACACAAGCGTCTGGCAGGCCCAATGTTAAGAATTTCATCTGATGGCATTGGAGTCTCATAGCTGAGTTTTGTGTGCTTTGTCATAACCCACTTTTCTAAGGTCTAACTGAAGAGCATTTATGATTGTTCTGACAGTATAAATATTTCATGGGACTCCCTCCACATTGGAACATGGAATTTGGAGTGACCCAAATCTATGCTCTCAGGCCATGGCAATTGTCATATTCAACAAGGACACAACTCCTGCTTTCTACTGTATCCTGAGATATACCCAGCTGTCCCATCACTGAGGAGTGTCCACCATCACTTTACTGGCTAGAGCTTTACATATTTACAGAAGCCAGGCTTCTGACACCCAGCGTGGTGGTGTTCTGCAGTGTGTTGGCCACTTTCCTTACTAAACCCCATAGCACCGGGGGCAAGATCACGCTGGCTGCAGAGCGTCGCAGGATCCCAGAAATTTCAGTGACCGCCTTCTAGACTTATGGTCAATATTGTGAGAGGATATCTACCAATATGCCACAACACTGAGGACGAGATCATGGATGCCTTTTATAGTTCAAGGGCTACAGAGATGATTCGCGGGTTAAGAGTACTTGTTCTTGCCAAGGACCAGATCTGTTTTGCACCTGGTATCTCACCCCATCCATAAGTCCAGTTCCAGGGAATTTAGCCCCTATTCTGCCCTCTTCACATGCCAGGCATCCATCTGATACACAGGCACACTTACTCATGCAGACAAAACACTCATACATATAAAAACAAACAATCAGATGAGAATTACACTTCTTAAGAGGGGGGGAAGCACACCCTTCCATTAGTAAGTAAAGCTAGTTTATTGCATACACAGCCCCTGCCATAAATTTACATAATCCCAGTTTAAATGTGTCCAGTTTAAATTCTCCTGTTCAGCCAGGGCCCAGCCAGTCCCTGCCTGGGGTCCCTGGCCCCCTTTCTTTTAGTGAGTCCTGACTCTCCCAGTCAAAACAGGCCTGGCCTTGGGAAAGTAGACAGAGATTATAAATTATTTTTAAGGATTATAACAAAAATCCAGGTGTGGGGTCACATGCCTGTGACCCTCAGTGGGGCAAGCAGAAGCAGGTGTGAGTTCCAGGTCATCTGGGTTTACAAAATGAGTCCAGGACATGCAAGGCCTCACAGAGAAAAAGGCCTCACTGTCTCCAAAAGCAAGGGCTTGTGCCCCCTGCCAGCTCTTTACACTCACAACTCTGGACATGTTCTAAGTCACATAGTATGACTTCAACCAGGCTATAAGAAAGTCCTGCCAAGCACATTGGTACACACATTTAATGCCAGGACTTGGGAGGCAGAGGCAGGTGAATATCTATGAGTTTGAGGACAGCCTGGTCTACAGAGAAAGTACAAGACAGCCAGTGTTACACAGAGAAACCCTGTCTCAAAACCCCATAATAATAAAAATAAGAAGATTGAAATAAAAAAAAAATCAGAGCTATGCCTGCTGGCATATTACCAGGTTCCATTCACAAGGAAGGCACACAGTAGAGTTTATATTTTAAAAAAAAGCAGATGGAAGAAAGATTTGAACCTTCATTTTATCTCATTTTTAAAATCTCCATCACAAGAAATTTTTAGTGGGTTTGAGAGCCCAAAGACTTGCAAATCGGTGGGTATTGTTTTAAAGTTTAAAGCAAAAGCCCAAAGGAAGGCTAGCTAGGTGGAGACACATCCAGCCACCTTCCGGGAAGAACTAACCTTAATGCCCTGAGGGGACAAATTAGCCTTACTGCACTTTTTCCTGCCCACTAATTATACAGTTGCTAGGAAACCAGCCCATAGAACCAGGCCTTAACTGTAGGAAGTCTTGGTGCCTAAAGTGAACCAATCATTTCAAAAGTCAATTTCCCTTACCCAATCATGAAATGCCAAAGCATGAAAGTCCCTGCTTGTAAAACCACTCTGGAAATCAATCTGGTGCTTTCTCAGACAACTAGGAATAACGCTTTCCCAAGATCCAGCCATACCACTCCTGGGCATATATCCAAAAGGAGCTCAAGTACACAAAAAGACATTTGCTCAACCATGTTTGTAGCAGCTTTATTTGTAATAGCCAGAAGCTGGAAACAACCCAGATGCCCCTCAACTGAAGAATGGATGCAGAAATTGTAGTACATCTATACAATGGAATATTACACAGCAATGAAAAATAAGGAAATCATGAAATTTGAAGGTAAATGGTGGGACCTGGAAAGGATCATCTTGAGTGAGTTGTCTCAGAAGCAAAAAGACACACATGGTATATACTCACTCATATAAACATACAACATAGGAAAAACCCACTAAAACCTGTGCATCTAAAGAAACTAAGCAAGAGAGAGGACCCTGACTAAAACGTCCAATCCCCATCCAGAAAGGCAAAGAGGATGGACATCAGAAGAAGAAGAAAACAGGAAACAACCTAGGAACCTTCTACAGAGGGCTTCTGAAAGCTAGAAGAAGAAAACAGGAAACAGAGTAGGAACCTACCACAGAGGGCCTCTGAAAGCCTCTGCCCTACAGACTATCAAAGGAGATGCTGAGCCTGATGGGCAACTGTTGGGCAGAGTGAATGGAATTTTATGTAAGAAGTGGGAAATAGTAAGAGCTGGAGAAGACAGGGTCTCCACAAAGAGAGCAACAGAACAAGAAAATTTGAACACAGGGAACTTCCCAGAGACTCATACTCCAACCAAGGACTATTCATGGAGATAACCTAGAACCCCTGCACAGATGTAGCCCATGGCAGTTCAGTGTCCAAGTGGGTTATATAGTAATGGGAAGAGGGACTGACTCTGACATAATCTGACTGGCCTGCTCTTTGATCACCTCTCCTGGGGGGGGGGGGGAAGCAGCCTTACCAGGCCACAGTAGAGGACAACGCAGCCACTTTTGATGTGAACTGATAGACTAAGATCAGAAAGGAGAGGAGAACCTCCCCTATCAGTGGACTAGGGGAGTGGCATGCATGCAGAAAGGGGAGGGAGGGTGGGATCAGGAGGGGAGGAGGGAGGAGCCTATGGGGGGATACAAAATGAATAAAGTGTAATTAATAAAAAATTAAAAAAAGAAAATAAAGTTTAAAAATGCAGGAAAAAAAAGAAAGTCCCTGCTTGCAGTTTTGCCCCATAAAAATCTTGCTTCCCTATATCTCAGGGCTACAATGGAAGTTTGTGTACCATGTCCGAACACGTATACAATTTTAAAAACCTCATGTATTTACAGCCGAGTGTATTTCTGGTTTTTTTTTTTGGGGGGGGGGTTCCTTAACTGGGTATAACAGTTTCTCTCTGAATAAGACCATTAGTAATTTATAAACATCTCCCAATGACAATAAACACTTGTAGCCACAGAAAACAACCCAAAACCTACCCAAACCCCCTTAAGGAAAATAGGACATCATTCTCATTGATTTATTCTAGCTGACAGTTTAGACATGCAGAAATCCTGTTGGGGACCCAAAGAAAATTGGAATAATGTTTAATTAAGTAAGCAATATTTGTGGTCCAGTCTTTGAATGTATAGAAAATAATAAAAGTCCTGTTTAGAACGGACTAAAATGCTGGACCAATTAAGATTTGTAGCTTTCTTCAAAGCTCTCTTGGGAGCAGGCCGTGATGAGAAACAGCAATTGAAGCAGTTGAGGCAGGAACAGGCAGAAAATTAAACTGTGAACCAATTTTATCAATGCCAATTAAAAGAATGGCATAATAAATTTTGAGGATATTATAGCCAAGGATTTATTGGCCATGTACTGTTGAAGTTCCGGTTAGAGACATTTTTTATGTCTCAGTCAGTTTTAGAGTTGTTCCCATGTGAAGGGATTAACAATTTATATTACCTGTTCTGTTTGGTCTTCTTGATTTCTCTCTTCATGTGTGTGGCCAAGGTCTTCAGGTGGTCTTCCTCTGTGAAATCTGATTTTTATTAGTTTTGAAGGAACCTATAATTTCTCTTCTCCTGTGTGAACATATGCAAAACCTCTTCCCCAGTAAACACATTCCCTACTATCCATTGTGAAGTTACGGTATCTTTGAAATATATAGGCTGAAATAATTCAGCAGTTTTTTCTATAACCCAGTGTCTCCTTGCAGCTGTTGATTGCTGTTCATTAACATTTAAGAAATTTAAGGTCAATAATTCATTATGTAACCTATCTCTGGGGGGTCTTAATACCCATCTCTGTTTGTTAAGCATGTCCCTTAAAGTATGATTCAAATTTTCAATGACTGCTTGACTGGCAGAATTGTGAGGTATACCGGTTACATATTTTATCTTAAAATATGTAAAAAAAATCTTTCCATTTTATTAGAGACATAAAATGTAGTATTATCAGTCTTAATTTGTGTAGGAATAACCATAACTTCCATCACCTCTAATAAATACATAATAACTGAATTAGCCTTCTCAGAACTTATGGCTTTTGTTCATTAGAACCCTGAACATGTGTCTATAGTATGGTGCACATATTTCATTTTACCAAACTCTATAAAATAAAACACATGATTTACCAAATTTCATTTCTTTGGTTACCATTAGGGTTACTTCCTGTAGGTAGTGGAGTTTAGTTATATAAAGAACAAGTGGGACATTTTTGCACAATTTTTTGGCTTGTTGCCAAGTGATAGAAAACTCTTTTTTTAAACCTTTGCTGTTAACATGGTATTTTTTAAATGAAATTCTGAGGCCTCTAATATGTTTCCTGTAAATAGTTGATTAATTTCATCATTGCCTTGTGCTAGAGGGCCGGTGGACCCATATCAGAGCTGATCTATGTTATATACAATGGATTATTTCTATTTCTGATTGCTCGTTGTAATTGAAGAAACAGTGAAGTTAAGTCCAAATTATCCTGAATTAGATAAGAAGTTTCTATATGTAGAACAACTCTTTCTGCATATTGAGAGTAAGAGATTCTTGAAAATTTGAAAACACCAAGAGAATTGCATATAATTCTGATTTTTGAACTGAATCATAAGGACCCCCCACCACTTTACTCAGATTTTCTGACTTAGAACCTGCCCTTTTTGATTTATTGACATCCGTATAAAATGTGGGAGCTCCAAAAATTGGAGTTCCTTTTATTATATGAGGGAGAATTCAATTGTTTTTTTCTATAAACTGAAGTGACTTGATTTTGGGGTATCTGTTGCTGATTTCTCCGAAAAACTCACAACAAGCTCTTTGCCAATATCCATTCTCTGCCCATAATGATACAGTCTCACCATTGGTAAAGGGCACCACAATTTCATCTGGATCTATTCCAGCCAACTGATGAAGTCTCATTTTTCCTTTTAGGATCAATTCAGGAACTTTTCTATATATGTTTTTAATTTTTTATTTTGCTTGTGTGCCAAAAATATCCATTTTAAGACACAGTCAACGTTCTGCAAAAGAATTCCTGTGGGAGAATGAGTGGAAAGCAAGATAACCAAAATACAGGTGCACTTTGGATCAACATCGTCTATATATGCATCTTGTAATTTCCTTTCTACCAGAGCCAATTCACTTTTATCTTCAGTTGATAATGTTCTTGGACTTTTAAAGTCCTTATCCCGTAAGGTTTGAAATAAGTTATTTATCTCTTGAGTGGCTAAACCAAATGTAGGCTATAGCCAGTTAATATCTCACAGCAATTTTTGAAAATCATTGAGAGTTTTTAATTGAGTTCTTCTAATTTGTACTTTTTGTGGTTGAGTTTTCTATAGACCTATTTTTTATCCTAGGTAATTAATAGAATCTCCTCTTTGTACTTTTTTGGGAGCAATCTCTAAACCCCAACAAGGCAAAGTTCTATTTATTTCATCAAAAATATTTTCTAATGTTTTTCTATCTGAATCAGCTAATAAGATATCATCCATATAGTGGTAAATTGTGGATTGAGGAAACTGCTTATGAATTATCTCCAACAGCTGTTGTACAAAATATTGACACAAAGTAGGACTGTTCAACATCCCCTGTGGTAAGACCCTCGAGTAATATCTCTTTATTGGACAGCTTCTATTCAAAGTGGGTCCTAAGAAAGCAAACCTTTCTCTATCATGCTCATGTAAAGGAATTGTGAAAAAGCAATCCTTTAAATCAATCACTATAATAGGCCATTCCTTAGGTAACACAGAAGGCAATGGGATTCTGGATTGTAACCATCTCATTGGTTGAATAATTTTGTTAATGGCCCTGAGATCTTTTAACATCCTCCATTTGCCAGATTTCTTTTTTATGACATATACAGTAGAATTCCAAGGGCTGTTGGACTCCTCTATATGTTGAGCCTCCAGCTGTTCCAGGACTAACTGTTCTAGTGCCAGTAATTTTTCTTTACTCATAGACCATTGTTCAATCCAAATAGTTTGGTCAGCCAACTACCTTGGTAAGGTTGTGGGGGGTTTATTAGCAGTGGCTTCCCAACATGAAGTTGAAAAGAATGTCTTTGTTGTATTTTGTTTATGGACAGCCTGGACAGCCTGTAACTCTTTTTGATGGCATTTTTAAATAATTTTAACTTGTTTATCAGGAGTATTACCTGTTTTGCCTTTGAATTTGGGGGTTGTTAATTTGGGTCTCTCATTGTTGTAACAGATCTCTTTCCCATAAGTTTATGGCTATCTCAGCCACATATGGCCTTAATTTTCCTATTTAACTTTCTGGTCCTATACATTTAAGCCATCTGACATGTTTTACTTTACATAAAGTTCCAACTCCTTGGAATTGGATATCCACCTCTTGAATTGGCTAATTTGGGGGTCAGAATTTAGGAGTGATAATTGTGACATCAGCCCCAGTATCCACCACGCCTTCAATTTCAATATTATTTAAAATTATCTTTAACTTTGGCCTATGATCATTTATAGAGGTTTGCCAAAATATTTTTGGTTCCTTTTTTTTTTATTTATCCATAAAAGCTACATTGGCCTCGCTGTTGAAGTTTTTAATGTTTATTCCCAGAGAAGTGGTGTTTAACTTTCTTGTGTAGGAGGATCCCTGTCCAGTATTGGGGGCTGAGAAAGACCCCCTCAGGTAATTTTTGATAAAGGATTACCCAATTTATCTGTGCTATACATTCACTAATCCAATGTCAACCCTTGCCACATCTCCTGCATATTCTAGGAAGTATAGGCTCCCTTTTTGAATTATTTTTTTTTTCTGGTAACTCCGTTTGCAGCAACCTTGCCCATCAAACTTAAGACCTTTCCCAATGTCTTTAGGGGCAGCTTCCCTTATCAAGGCCAAATTGGGTGAATGAAGTCTGATGTCAATTGTATTTATAACCCATTCATCTATTTGTGCACACCTTGCTTTTAATGGCTGTATTACTGCTTTGCATTCAAAATCTTTGCATTTTCATAAGCTAAAGATTTTATTAGTGCTTTTCTAGCTAGTGGATCTGATATGCTTGTATCCCAGCTGAGGTCAATCTTTGCAAAACCTTAATGAATGTTTCACTTGGAGCTTGTATGACCTGAGAGAATGGCTCAAGCCTTTTTCCTGATTTCTCAACCTTGTCCCACAGTGCTAGGTGACATAATGCTAAGGTTTCTTCATTATATACAGCTTGTATCTCTGTGTCAGCCTATTGGCCATCACTAAGGAGCTGTTCCTTATAAATACCAACAGCCCTGGCTCTATTTTTGTATGCTATCTCTCTAGCCTCTTTTCTTCACCATGATAGCCACTGTAAATATGGCTCAGATTCTTTTATTGCCTTTGACATATCCTTCCAGTCCTTTGGGATTACTCTACTGATTGGCCAGGAAGTCAGCATTTGTTTTACAAATGGTGAATGCATTCCAAAATTGGTGACACTTTCTTTACATTTTCTCAGGTCTAGCACTTCCACAGGGTGCCATTCAGCCTCATGGTAATCCTGTGGGGGAATCATCATCTGCTGGTCTCTGTTATACAATGACTGGATGAGCTAATGTTTGTTTTCTAACCACCTTTGTTTGGCTTTCTTTATTATTATATTTGCCTCTGCCTGAGTATTTTCTTTACTTAGTATTCTAAACTCTTTTTTTAAGTCTGTACCCATATTTCACACCTATCTCTCTGCTGTTTGTTTTGTTCAATAATCTCTTCAATCTCTTGTTTTATGCCTCCCTTCTAACTTTTAATTTTTCTTTATAGTGTTCTAGTTGTTTGTGTTTTCCAGTATCTTTTCTAAAACCTCTGCCATATTTTCCTGTTGTTTCTTATGTTCTTTAAGTTTTTGTATCTCTTCTTTTATGTCCTGTTTCTAACCTTCGTTATTTCTTTATATTGTTCTACTTGTTTTTTGTGTTGTTACAGTATCTTTTCGAAAGCCTTTGCCTTTGAGAACACATAAAAGGCTAAATCAGATATTAAAGTTAAATTGAGGAATATGAATGTAACCATAGTCATAATTTCTAAACTTTCCTTTATTTCTGTCTTAAAACCATAGAAGAGATTATCAGCCAAGCTCAAAGAAGTCTGTTTTAATGTTTCTCTCATCTTGTTAGACTGTAGTGGCAACCAGTTTTGTTCAGTCTCAGGTCTGCCCACAGTAGGCTGTCTTTTGCTCTGAGGAATGTTTAAGAGTCTCTTTTAAAGAGCCAGTAATTTATCTGGGAGTTTTTAGGTTTAAAGTTAGGGTTGTATCACTGAATGCTTATTCCTCTCCCCCACCAAATTATATTAATGTAGGATCTAAAGTGTGTGGATACTTAGATTATTTGGGTGCCATTTGTTGTAGATTATTAATATTTACTATTGATAAATTTTTTAGTTAAGCAGTGGTTATTCCTAAACAGCCGTATAACCAAATCACCATAAAGAGACTAGGATTTATTTAATTAACCTAGATCACAATGCTGGCCAACAGTTACTCCATCCTAAACCTCTAAGCCCACAGAGTTTCCTACCATTCAGATTCACCCATCATATGGCTTTTAGTGATATCTTAGTTCCAGTTCATTTTTACATGGGGTGCCAAGATCTCTCTTGCAGATTCTCCTCCTCTCCTCTCCTGTCTCCTTCCTCTTCCTCCCACTCTGGACCAGGATGTCTCACCTTATCCTCTCCATTACTCAGTATTGGGGCTGGTTGTTTTAATTGACAATATAGAGAACAAATGGTGGCATATTTATGCAAAGTTGAGACAGGTGATGCTTAGAAAAAGCATCACAATGCAATATCTGCAATGAAACCAGGCAGTGGAGGAGAGAAATCAGCATTTGAATGAACAAGGATAAATTGTATACATCCAAAAAAACAACATTATACCAATATAATTCCTTGTATCATATTAGAATGGCATGGTCTAAAACTAGACCTCAATAGTAACAAAAAAGTAAACAGCCTATATATGCATGGAAACTGAATTCTACTCAATGACAGCTGGATTATGGAAGAAATAAACTAATTAGACTTTCTAGAATTTAAACAAAACTGAAGGCACAACTTCCCCAAACTAATGAGACATAATGAAAGTAATTCCAAAGGAAAGTTCATAGAAGTAAGTGCCTTCATAAAGAAATCTGAGGCATCTAAAATCAACATAACAACACATGTGAAAGACCTAGTCAAAAGGAAGCAGACATACACAAGAGGAGTAGAAATCATCAAACTTAGGGCAGAAATCAATAAATTAGAAACAAAAAAATTATTTCAAAGAATAAACAAAAGCAAGAGCTGTTTCTTGGAGAAAATGACAAAGATAGACAAATCTTTAGCCTAACTAAAACACAGGGAGACACTATACAAATCAGCAAAATCAGAAAATAAAAGGGGATATAATTACAGACAGTGTGGAAATTCAAAGAATCATTAGGTTTTACATTAAAAGTCTATATGCCACAAAATTTTAAAATCTAAATGAAATGGGATATTTTCTTGATAGATTCCACTAATCAAAGTTGAATCTGGATCAGGTAACTAAATGAATAGACCTATGTGCCCTAATGAAATAGAAGTAGTCATCAAAAGTCTCCCTGCCAAAAGAAGCCCAGAGCCTCATGGCTTCAGCGCAGGATTCTACCAGACCTTCAAAGAAAAGGTAACGCCAATACTCTTCAAATAATTTCACAAACAGAAAAAGAAGGAACATTACCAAACTCATTCTATGAGGCCACATTCGCCTTGATACCTAAACCTCACAAAAGCTAACTAAAAGGCAGGGATATACTAAGAAAGATAATTTCAGACCATTCTCTCTTATGAATATTGAAACAAAAATACTCAATAAAATACTCACAAAATGAATCAAAAAAAATCTCATCTACCATGACCAAGTAGACTTCATCCTAGGCATGCAATGGAAGTACAATATACAGAAATCCATCAGTGTAATCCACCACATAAACAAACTGAAAGAAAAACCACATGATCATCTCAATAGATTCTGAAAAGCATTTAATAAAATCCAAGCTCTATTAATGTTTAAAGTCTTACAGATTTCAGAGATAAAAGGCACATGCAGTAAAGATAATATACAACAAGCCTATAGCAAACATCAAACTAAATGGAAAGCAATTTAAATCAATCCTACTGAAATCAGAGACAAGTCAAGTCTGGTCACTCTCCCTTTCTCTTCAACATAGTCCTGAAAGTTCTAGCTAGAGCAGTAAAACAACTACAGGAAATCAAGGGGATACAAAGCAGAAAGGTATCAATATTCACAGATGATATGATAGTATACATGAATGACCTTAAAAATTCTACCAGAGAACTACTACAGCTGATAAACACCTTCAGCAAAGTGGCTGGATACAAAGTTACTAAAAATATCTGAAGCCCTCTTGTATACAAAAGACAAGAGGGCTGAGAAAGAAATTAGGGAAAAAAACAACCTTGAAATAGCCACAAATAAGATAAAGTGGACTGGTGTGACCAGCCAAGAAAGTGAAAAATCTGTATAAAAAACTTCAAGTCTTTGAAGAAAGAAATTGAAGAAGATATCATAAGATGGATTGATCTCCCATACTCATGGATCAGTAGGAATAACAGCAAAATGGCCATCCTACCAAAAGAAATGTAGATATTCAATGCAATTCCTATCAAAATACCAACACAGTTCTTTACAGACCTTGAAAGAACAATTCTCAACATCACATAAAAACACACACACACAAAAAAGCCAGAATAGTTAAAATAATCCGGTACAATTAAAAAAAAAAACAACTTCTGGAGATATCTCCATCTTGGATCTCAAGCTGTACTACAGAGAAACAGTAAAAACAGTGTTGTATTGGCATAGAAACATATTGGTGGATCAGTGGAATTGAATCAAAGACCCAGAAATAAACCCACACACCTACAACACCTGATTTTTTACAAAGAAGCCAAAACCATTCAATGGAAAAAAGAACATCTTCAACCATTGGTGCTTGTCTAACTGGATGTCCACATATAGAAAGATACAAATAGGTCCATACTTATCACCCTGCATGAAAGTAAAGTCCTTGTGGTTCAAATACCTCAACATAAAATTAACACTCTTAATCTATTATTAAAAAAGGTAAGGAAGAGGCTTGAACTCATTGGCACAGGAGACAACTTCCTGAACAGAACACCAGCAGCACAGGCTCTAAAATCAACAATCAATAAATGGGATCTCATAAAACTTAAAAGCTTCTCTAAAGAAAAGGACACTGTCAGCAGAACAAAATGATGGCTTAGCTTACAGACTGGGAAAGGACCTTCACCAACTCTACATTTGACAGAAGGCTAATATCTAGAATATATAAATAACCCAACAAATCAAATAATCCAATTTAAAATAGGGTTCAGAGTTAAACAGAAATTCTCAACAGAAGAATATTGAATGGTGTAAAAACACTTAAAAATGCTCAATGTCCTTAAAAACCTAAGAAATGAAAATCAAAACAACTCTGAGAATCCACCTCACACCCATCAGAATGGCTAAGATCAAAAACTCAAGGGACAACACATGCTGGAAAGGATGTGCAGAAAGGAGAACCCTCCTCCATTACTGGTAGAATGTAAACTTGTACAACCACTTTGGAAAACAGTCTGGCACTTTTTCAGAAAACTGGGAATACTGCTACCCCAAGACTCAGCTAAAAAACTCCTAGTCATATATCAGAAAGATACTCAACCATACAACAAGGACATTTGCTCAACTATGACAATAACAGCTTTATTCATAATAATCAGAATCTGGAATCAAACTAGATGTCCCTCAATTGGGGAATGGATACAGAAATTGTGGTACATTTACACAAGGAAATACTACTCAGGTATTAAAAACAAGAAAATCATGAAATTTGCAGACAAATGGATAGAACTAAAAAAGATCACCCTGAGTGATGTATCCCAGAAGCAGAAATACATGTATGGTATATATTCACTTATAAGTGGACATTACCAGTATAATATAGATTGGACATACTAAAATCTACAGACTTTTAAAAGCTAAAGTACAAGGAGAAACATAGGGAAGATGCTTAATTCTCATTCAGGAAAAAAAAAAACAGGATCGACGCCAGAACCCATAGAAGAGAGAGAACAGGATAAAAGCCTTCCATGATGTACACTAAGTGACTCCACTCAACAGGTGATTGAAGCAGATGCAGAGACCCACAGCAAAATTTTGTATAGAGCACAAAAAGTCTTATTGAAGAAGTGGGAGAAAGAAGGACCTAAAAGAGTCAGGAGTCACACAAGGACACCAACAAAGCCAAAAAATCTGGGTCCTGGGGCCCTGCAGAGAGTGATGCATCAACCAAAGAGCATGAGAGGACTTAGACCCCCTGCTCAGATGTAGCCCATAGACAGCTCAGTCTCCATATGGGATCCCTAGTAAGGGGAGAGGAGGCAGTTTGTCTGCTTCTTGATGACTTCTCTCTGGTGGGACCACCTAGTCAGCCCACAGATGAAGAGGATACAGGAGTCTTAATGGAACCTGATAGGCTAGGGTCTGATAGGACCTTTCCTATCAGAGGACTACATGAGAAAAATAGGGGAGGAGGAGGGAGGGATAGTGGTACATCGAGTAGATGAGGGAGGGGGCTACAAGTGGAATTCAAAGTGAACAAAAATGTAAAAATTAATGATAAACATGGGTGACAGAATGAAGCATAAATAAGACACAATTTACTGAGAAACTCACAAAAACTACTCACCATCTTTAATCATTGATCTAGCTAGAAAAAGAAAACTTAGGCAACCAATACCTCAAATTACAAATAATGTGTTTAGTGTCCTTCTTGGCACTATAGTAAAAGAGAATGTGATAGGATGCACACAATATCATTGGAAATCTTTCTTCATGCAATGAACATGGAGTGACTTGTAGGAGTTGAGATGTTGATTTACTTTATCCCCACAGATCAAGAGTGTATCCCTTGCTGAGTTCAAGAGTACCCAAACCTGGAGAGAAACCAGTGCCTGCCCATGGCAGTGACCTTCCTGTCCTTTGAAGATCCTCTGGGCTTGGCCCTGGCCTGCATGGCTCTTTGCTTATCTGTTAGCACAGCTGTTATTTTGGGGATCTTTCTCAAGCACTATGACTCACCCATCATTAAGTCTAATAACTGGACTATAATAAAATACCTTAGTGTCTTCAATGAAATTATTTACCCCTACGCTTAGTAAGTTTATATAAAATGTATATCTAACCGTAACCCAAAGAGTTCTCCATTTAAGCAATGTTATATAGATACACTCTATTTCAGAATAGAAACTACTTCTGAAAACACATTTTAGTAAGTTATAGATGTTACTTTTTAATTTGTGGGCAATATAAGTATTCTAATTTTAATTACATATTAGTAATTGTGATAAATAATACAGGTACTATATATTTTCCCTTAGTATTTTATTTTTCCAGAGGAAATAGGAATTAGATTGACAGTTGACATCTTCTGTTGGACAGGCAAAAATCTGGATCTCTGGCAAAGGGAGCTTGCAAAATTGTACATCCACAGCAGAAATCAGTGTGCAGAATTCTCAAAATGATAAAACTAAATCTATCATATAAGCCACTTATAACTTTCCTTGACATACAAACAATGGACGTAACATAATTCCATCCAAAGTATTTTTTCAACCATGCTCGTTGCTATTTTACTCAAAATAAGTACAAATTGGGAACACATAAATATTCTTCAACTGATAGATAACTGAAATGGTATGCACATAAATAGGTAGAAATATAAATGATGGTATTGATTTAGGTAACTCAGATGCAGAATACAGATATCATATGTCCTGTCTACTCTGAAACATGTAGCTCTAGATCTTCAGTTGTGAATATTCAACCAACCATGAAAGAAAAGAAAGAGGGTGGCAAAAGACTGGGGACCAGCCTCAGTAGTTGATAGTTTCCAGAGAGGAGCGAAGAATAAGGCAAGGCAGAAATGAGTCAGGCATGGTTGTCCATAGAAACTTAGAGTCTTGACTGACTGGCAGTCAGAGTACTTCTTTATTTAGACAGAGGAGTTTAATAATAAAAGGTAGATTCACATTGTTCTAAAACATAGATGGTATCTTTTTTTGTTCCCAGACAGGTGTTTTAACTGTCTCTTGGTCATAAATTTAGTCATCATTGATAAACCTTATTATTTTACTATCATTTTTCTTCATCAATGCCATAACCTGACATTTTTGAGAATCTGGAGGCATATTTGCCACTTCCTGAAACCCCATTCTCAGGTTGGAAGCATTCTCAGATGCAATGGCAATAGATAGAAAATCTTCAAGCCAGCCTGGGCATATTGCTTTGCCCCAAGAAGTATATTATCATATTTTAATGGACAGCCTCAAGAAAAACAATTTACGCCAAAGCAGCAACTATTGTTAATAAATTCCTGGCATAATGCATTGTCTATACCTCATATCTTTGTAGAATTTACTTATGTGCTAAATCTAAGTATTCTTTCATTGGTCATACAACACCACAATGATACTGTGAAAGCTGATATTTCTAGGAAAAGGAGGTCCTAATACTTTAAAAATCATTTTTAGAAAACATTCTTTGTCCATCATTATAGACCCTAGTGTAAGGTGAACATGTCTCCAGCCATTCATTTACATCTTTATCTAATCATTGAGGGCATACCATATGTAACTCCTAATCATATATGCCAAGTAATCATCTGAGGATACAGCAGTACAAGGTATTTAATCTCAAACATTATCAACTCTCCTGGCTCTAGAAACTTTGTTTGCCTATTTAAGAGTATGTTGTTCTGATTATTTTCTTCATGAGGAAGCACGGGGGTAGATTTCACAAGACTATCTTGGAGCTGAAGTCTCATAAGGAGTTTTCTGCCATTTTTATGTGAGTTACAACTTCCATGAGAAAGACATTAATGTAGGGCCAGATAATTGATATTTCTCCTAAAAATGAGAGGAGCAGTGTGCTCAGGATTTTTCTGGGGAAGCTTGGAAGCAGTACTCCAGGGTGCAGGCATAAATGATTCATGAAAAAATTTCCCATTGTTCCAATGTCCCCAGGTTGTACATGTATTGAAAGCCCTCTAAGCATGTAGCAAGTGGAGATCAAGACCAAGCCTGAAAGATAGTATGAACGCTATTGTAACATGCAACTCAGCTATGCTGGATCTTTGTCAAATAGCTGTGCTGACTTCAAGACTTTAATTGTATATAAACTTTGGTGAGGTTTTAATCCATTTGGAGGTGACTTTTGAGTGAAAATAAGCATCTATTTTCATGTTTCTACATATAGGCATCTAGCTTGGTCAGCACCATTTATGAAGATTTTGTCTGTTTTTCCAGTGTGTGTTTCTATTTTTGTTATAGTACTAGTATATTTACATAATCATCTATTACTCAGACATTTAAAAAAATCAAATCTTGAAATGTGAAGGTAAATGCACATTTGCAGGTAACTGAGAGTGAGAGAACCTAGACCCCAAAAGAGAAATAGGGTATGTATTTGTTTTACATATATATTAGTTGCAAGATGTATGATATGCAAGCAACTGAACATATTACCACAGGGGATACATACAGATTAAGAACTGGAGGTTAGGGGAGGCAGAGATTTCTCCATAGGAAAGGGAAATAAAATACTTGGTACAAATGGAAGGTGGGTTAAAAAGATAGAATTGAAGGGGATTGGGAAAGGAAGAGGGCAATGAAAAGGTAACATGAGGAAAGACAGGTAAAATTAAGGGTCAATTGTTTGGTATAGTGGAAACCTAATGCAATAGAAACTTTCTAAAATATATACATATAAGAAGCCAATATAAATGAAATCACCACACAAGAAGAAAGTCCCAACTGGAAATCTCTTGTCACTAAATTAAGCATCCAGTACTGGTAATGGTTTATATTTAACTGAGGTATTGGCAAAAGTATTGTGATCGTAATGCCAAAACAATACAGGCTTTTGCCAAGACTATAGGCTGCACTCCACAAATTGAATGCAGTGCCCTCTTGCTGGAGACAACACTTACACTTACATGGAACATAGATAAATAGAGCTTGTGCCTACATATAACCTTCACACTTACATTCTAGCAATTTTGATATGGGAAGTACACTGCAACTACAAGAGGAGAAATACAAACACTAAGCCGGCTACCAAACTTTTGAACCATGACATATTAGTACAATAGTTGTAGGAGTAAATAACCAATCTATAGTTTGACTTAAGGCCCACTTCACATGATGCAATCCACACCTGACACTGGATTATTGATCAAGAAAAATAAATTACATAGCCCAGGGTTTTAGGAAAAAAGCAAATACTACGTTCTATTAAAAGTAATAAAATGACCATTGACACCATTCTGCTATACTCATAGACCAGTATCTTGTTCAGCCATCAAAAAATGTCATCCTGCATCTGATGGAGACAAATTCAAAGACCCATAGAGAAAATAGACAGTCAGTGAGAGACTTCAGAATATGCCCTTCAGGCTCTTCTGTAATTCAGCCAGAAGAGTGTAAGAGCCAGAAAGGATAGAGGATATCAAAGAACAAAGCACTATAAATTAAGAGGACTGAAGAATATATAAACTGTGAGAGACTGAGGCAGCATGCACAAGGCATTTAATGTTGTCCCTAGCCTTATCTCTAATTGACAAGTGCTTGCAAATGAAAATGAAGTTTTCTCCAAGGTACACTCATTTTATCCAAGGGACTACTCTTATTTGTACTTTTAAGCATACATTCCAAAAGGTAGATGGCCAAAAATTTCACTCACTAGCACGTTTGGATTTTCATGTCCTGTAATTCTGGCATGCATTTTAAAATTTTTATCACAGTTTTCATTTTAATTTGCTGAAGTGTTTTTACTAGTTTTAAAGCTCCATGGACCCTCTGTGTGTACTACTGTTTCGTGTTTAATATTTTATGAGATTTCTGCATGTGTGAACAAGTCTACATCTTCCCCCCCCCCCTTGGGCTCTTTTTCTTTTGTTTTTTCTAATAAGATGTGATTGTTTTTGTCTTTTCTTTGTTTTATTTTCTTATTATACATTATAGCCCTCCTTGTTTTATATGAGGGTGAATTTAAACAAGATAGAAGGGGAGATGGGAAAGAGTTGCCAGGATTAGAGGAAGGGAAAACTTTAATCAGGGTGAATATGTGAGTAAAGTGACTATTTTGAAAAGAAAAAAAAGGAGAAGGGGGAGCAAGAACAGAAGCAGGAGGAGAACGAAGAGATGAAGATGAAGATGATTATGAACAAAAAGAACAAAAAACAACTGGATAATTGCATCAAAAGAAATGTTAAATAGCCATGCACAAAAGATCTAGAATATCTAAAAAGTGCAAAAAATAATTTATGAATAATAGTAATAGGGGAAGAAGACAAAACTCACATCCCAGAAATATTTTCAGCAAAATAATAGAATATATCCTTAATTTAATGAAGAATGGGTAGCCTATAAAAGTACAAAAAGTATAGAAAACAACAAAGCATACCAGAAAAGAAATTGTGCTCAGCATATAAAATCAAAACCCTAAATGTAAAGAAAATTATATTAAATAAAGAAGGTATATTAAAAGTTGCAAGTTGAAAAGACTAAGTTGCATAGAAATTCAGGCTCTTTAGAGTAACTCCTGATCTCTCAAGAAAGATTCTAAACCTAGAATGGTTGAGACAGATTTTATATAATCTTTAAGGGATCCTTATTACTATATCCAGTATACTTTCAATAATAAATGGTGAATAAAAATATATTGCACAATTAAACCAAATATAAGCAATATCTCTGTAAAACTCCTTCACTACAGAAGCCAATCAAAGCAAAACTCCTATCTAAAAATGTTAACCATACCCAATAAAAGACAAAAAGTGAATAATCCCAAGCATCAAATAAAATGAGGCAAACCCCCCCACCATAACTACAAAATGAAGGGAAATAATAAACATTGTTCATTGAAAACTCTCAACTTGGATGTTCAATTCTCCAATAGAAAGACAGGATATATCCATTCTTCTGCTGCATCTACTGAACACTCTTTACCATCCAGGTTAGATAGCATCTCTGTGTAAAAGGAGACAGTAGAAGAAAGTGGACCTAGAAAGAAGTTTATGGGATCTTTATTTTATCCAGTTCACACACAAAAAATACCTAAAATTCTTGAGTCAATTTAAAGAGAATATATACTGTACACTCTGAATGAGGAGTTCCACCATTATCCATATGAAAACAACAAACGACTTGGGTAGGTCCAGCACACATTTATCCTCATGTTTACTGAAATACAGCTGACTGTGTGCTAAGATAGAATAGACTTGATTGTCCTGAATCACATCAGTGCAAAATATTATATTATTCAATTTTTTTCATTCATGGAAAACATGTACATTTGTTTTATGAGATTTTAATATAATCACATTTTTTATCATTTCTTTGTCCTCCCTACAAAATCTCCCATACAGCCCTCTTTTGGTTCTTTCAATTTCAGGTCTTGTGTTGCCAATAACTGCTATTACATGTATCATGCATTATGTATGCGTGTGTGTATGCATGTGTGTGAGAGAGAACATTTAACATGTCAAGAAAGTCAATCATTTTACTTTGAAATTGTGGATGAACTAAAAATGTATCATCAAAAATTGTGACCTTAGCTAGACACAGAAATCAAACATTGTCTGACTTCACTCCTTATTGTACTATAAGCAGTCAGTACCCTGAAATAAGAATTGAATGATCAGTATTAGAGCCTGAGTGTCAGGGTGTTGTGGCATGACTTGTTAAAACAACACATTTCAGTGACAAGAGAGGAATAATATAAAGAAATACTTCAGGATAAGTACAGAATGGCTAGTAACAGTAACATACATTGTTTACTTGAAAAGTATTCTGTGTATATTTTTAAAATCTCAATAACCAAATGTAGTTTATGTGAAAGTGACATTAATTTATTTATATATTATTTTATTCTTTTATCATTTTTCCTTCCATTTTCACTCTCCAGAGTTTTGAGTAAACACTCTTTGATCTTTTGAAAATTCAAGCCACTTTTTCATAAACTATTTTTACACACTTAACATGTCAAAATTTGATTTATAATACATTATACTGTGTTACAATGCCAGGAATATGTAACAAAACCCTGGATTTTATCAAGGATATTTATTATATATAGTATTACAGGAAAAAGAAAACTGTGTAGAGATGAAATACTATTCTTCCTAGTTGTTTTTAAGAGATAGTTGCCTGAGTCCAGCCATCTCAGGAAAAAAAAATCATTTTTTCTTTTTTATTGATTATTACAATTTATTCACTTTGTTTTCTGGCTGTAAGCCTCTCCCTCATCTTTCCCCAGTTACAACCTATCTTCCTCTTCTCCCGCTATGCCCCTTTCTTAGTCCACTGATAGGGGAAGTCCTCCTTCCCTACTATCTTAGCCTAACCTATCTTACCAAGTCTTACCAAGAATGGCTGCACCAACTTCCTCTGTGACCTGACAAGGCTGCACACTCCAGGAGTAGGTGATCAAGGAGCCTGCCACTGAGTTCATGTCAGAGACAGCCACTGTTACCCTTAATAGGGAACTCAAATGGAAACTGAGATGCTTATGAGCTACATCTGAGCAGGTGTTCTTTATGCATGGTCCTTGGTTGGAATAGGACCCTCAGAGCCCATATTTTTTTGGCTCAATTGGCCTCCTTGTGGAGGGCCTCTCCTGTCCAGGTCTATCTATCTCCTGAATCTTCCATATTATTCCATGCTCTCTGCCCAAAGTTTGTCTATGAGTCTAACCATCTGCTTCAATAACCTGCTATGTAGATTCTTTCAGAGGCCCTCTGTGGTAGGTTCCTGCCCTGTTCCCTGTCTTCTCCCATTGCTGACGTCTATCCCATTTGCCCTTCTAAATGAGGATTAAGCATCTTCCCTAGGGTTCTTCCTGTTGTTTAGATCCTTTAGGACTATAGATTTTAGTATTTTAATCTTATATAACTAATATGCACATATAAGTGAGTATATAACATGAGTGTCTTTCTGCTTCTGGATATCTCACTCAGAGTGATCTTTTTTAGTTGCATCCATTTGCCTGCTGATTTCTTTGTTTTTAATTGCTGAATAGTATTGCATTGTATAAATATGCCACAATTTCTGTGTTCATTCCTCGGTTTTGGGACATCTAGGTTGTTTCCAGATTCTGGCTATTATCGATAAATCTGTTATGAATAAAGTTGAGCAAATGCCCTTGTTGTATGGTTGATAATCTTCTGAATATATGCCCAGGGTTGGTATAACTGAATATTCTAGTAGAACTATTCATAATTTTCTGAGAAAACACCAGATTGATTTCCAAAGTGGTTGTACAATTTTACATTCCCACCAGAAATGGAGAAGGGTTCCCTTTTCTCCACATCCAGTCCAGCTTGTGTTGCAGATGATGTGATAGTATACATGAATAACCCTAAAAATTCAACCAGGGAACTCCTACAGCTGATAAACTCCTTCAGCAAATTTGTTGGATACAAAATTAAATTTAAAAAAATATGAAGCCTTCGTTTATACAAAAGACAAATGGTCTCAGAAAGAAATTAGGGAACCAAAACCCCTTCACAAAAGCCACAAATAACATAAAGTACATTGGTGTGACTTTAATCAAGTAGGTGAATGACTTGTATTAAAAAAAAAAAAAACTTAAAGGAAGATATCAGAAAATTGCCCATGCTCCAGGATTGGTAGGATTAACATAGTAAAAATGGCCACTCTACCACAAGAAATCTAAAGATTCAATGCAATTCCAATCAAAATACCAGCACAACTCATTGCAGATCTTGAAAGAACAATACTGTTTCATATGGAAAAACAAAAAAAAAACATAATTGATTAAAAAATGCCTGTACAATAAAAGATTTTCTGGAGGTATCTTTATCCGTGAGCTCAAGTAGTACTATAGCACAACAGTAATAATAATAATAATAATAATAATAATAATAATAATAATAATAATAATAAAACGGCATGGTACTGGAACCTGTACTTTAAATCTTAAAGGGGTGTGCATCTACTCATAAATCATTTTTATTAAATCATATCAAGAAGCTGAGGGGAAAAACAAATATAGGGGAATCAACTGCTGTCTCAGTTTTAGACCCAGTTTGAGGGTGCCCAGACAGCCAATGCTACCTTGGGCTGTTGTTTTAGCTCATCAACTTTAAAACATCCATGGCTTTACTATTACTAGTGTACTTTTCTTAACATTAAATTGTTCTCTAAGATTTTTTACATCAGAGCCATTAGCAAAAACATCTTCCCTGTCCTTGTTAAACAATCTATTTTTCCAAATTGTTTCTAAGTATAATGGTCATTGCTAACAATCTACATCTATGGCTCCTTTCAAGGGCACTGGTTAATTCATTAATCTGCTCCAGGAAACATGTGAAAAGAGATCAAGCATTGTTAATTTTAAATGTCAGTGATATTGCCCAGTGACAAACTAGAAGCCTTCTTAGAGTTTTCATACAACTGATGTTATAAGGATTATGGACATCATAAGGGCAACAAGAAGAGTTATGCTACATAAGAACACAAAGTCCTCTGGAAAATCAGTTCTTGGGATTATGCTTCTCCAAGACAAACTCACCGTGACTATGCTAACAGGGGTGCCACATTCCATGAGTTCTATAGCTGTTTTTCTGTTGCTCCTGCATGGCTCTTGACAGGGGCCAGGTAGCCAAAATAGTTTACCTATAGATGGGTAATGGGGGTTGAGGTTAGCTCAGGCCTTGGGAAGGAGAATTCAGGGTATTGCATGGGCTGTGCTAGCCTGGAGGATCAGATAACATGGAAGGACTGAAGGATTGCTGGGAGAAAATGGCAGGTAGTTTTTATTTGATATGTTAACTACGAACCTCTGCTATTAGTTCCAGGTTCGAATCCTACTTCTATGGTAACATAAACTTCAGAGAGAGAAGCATGGTCTCCATTGGATAATGATTATCAAGTGAGCCCACAGGGAAGAAAGGTGGCAAAGACAAAGATTCTGTTTTTTTTTTTCTTTCTATATATCTTCTTTCTTCTCTTTGAGGGAGGGCAGTTATCAAAACTAGACTCAAATTTTTGCTTTTTTTTCCTTTTCTTACTATATTTTATTTTATTAATTGTTTTTATTTTTCACAATTTATTCATTATATATGCTGATTGAAGGTCACTCCCTCAACTCTTACTGGTCCCACCCTCTCTCCATCTTCCCCCATCCCCTTTCCCTAGACCACTCAAAAGAGGAGTTTCTCTCCTCTGCCATCTACCCATACATTATCAGAACAGTACTCAGTTATTAAAAACAGAGAAATAAAATTTCTGCTCTTATTTCTTTTCCATGAGCCACTGTACTCACCTCAGAAGATTTCATACCATGAAGCTTACCTGCAACCTTACCGTGAACTAAACACTAAATATAATTCATTTTAAAGAGTCCCATCCCCAGGCACTGTTTGATTGACCATTTCACATCCAGAAACATGTGAAATTTGAAATGCTATGAAGTGTGAAACATTTTATCACAGGCATTTCAGAGAATGTGATTTTCTTGCTGCCTGGAGGGCTGTTTCCCACCAGCCCAGGAAGGCATGAGGGGCAGAAGATGAAAACAGAAAAGAGAGGTTTATATCCCTTGGGGAGTGCCTGCAATGCTCCAAGTATATGTGTAAATAATTGTTTAATACTAGGCAATTCAAGGATGCTCGATTTGCATTAAACAGCACATTCCTAGTATATGAATAAGAAGAACAAGAACACAGAACCAAATTATCCTATATTTGAAGGGAGGGGAGAGTTATCAGGGATCTGTGTCAAAGGCCATCTATCAAAATTGATTGGTGGTGTCGATTGTCTAAAGACACTCTCCAGATGAAGTCAGGCAGAGAAAACTCACCCTTGACATGGTTACACATCTAGGCCAGCAGCAGGGTCATACATGGAAAAGAAAGCCTCATCCCTCATATCTCAAAATTCAGTGTGGGTTGTGATGTTTTTCAATAGTACCTCTGGAACAATACGTATGTGTACACAAAGAAACTTCTACAGGCTACCACCATTGTGATACTCTCAGAGATCTTCCTGGCTGGTGTTAGTTGACCATTCCCTACATATCCATCCACTGGACTAAAAGTTTCTTGTGTAAAGTGAGGCAATTGAAAACAGTAAATGTTGAAAATCAGGATTATCAATAAGTCTTCCGTAAACAGTATTATTATATAATACTGCTGAATGTAATTGATATTCACCATTTATTGTATTCTTTTTAAAAAATAAGTTTATTTACTTTAAATTCCAATTGTAATCACCCTCCCTTCTCTGCCCCATGACTACCCTCCATTCCTATTGCCCCTATTCCCTTTCTCCTCCAGAAAGGGGAGGTCATTTCCATTGAGCTAGTTTTACAGTTCTGTTGGATCTCAGTGGACCAAAGTGCACAAAGGCCTTTCCACATTGCTTATACTCAAAGAATTCCTCTCCAGTAAGGATACTTTTATGATGATGATGACTCTAGATTTGTGCAAGGCCTCACCATTTTAACACATTCATAAGTTCTCTTCAATATGAATCCTTTCATGATGATGAAAATTATACAAATATGGAATGGTTTCACCATGTAAAAAGCAGTCATAGGCTTTATGTCAATTAGGATTTCTTTCATGAGTGTTTAGATGATTCTGAAGTGCAAAAGTTTATTCACATTGGTTGCAGTCAGACAACTTCTTTCCAGTAGGTGTTCTTTTATGTATTAGGAGATGTTACGTGCAAAGGCTTTGCCACATAGTTATATTCATATGGTTTCCCTCCAGAATGTGTTCTTGTCTTAGGAGATGACTATTACATGCAAAGGTTTTATCACACTAATTACCCTCACGAGGCTTCTCTCCACTGTGTGTTTTTTCATGTTTTCGGAGACTACTCTGCTGTGCAAATGCTTTACCACACTCATTACATTCATAAGGTTTCTCTCCAGTGTGTGTTCTTTTATGCCGTATGAGATTACTGTTTTCTGCAAAGGCTTTACCACACTCGTTACATTCATAAGGTTTCTCTCCAGTGTGTGTTCTTTTATGGCATAAGAGAGTATTGTTTTCTGCAAGGGCTTTACCACACTGGTTACATTCATAAGGCTTCTCTCCAGTGTGTGTTCTTTTATGGCTTAAGAGATGATTGTTTTGTGCAAAGGCTTTACCACACTGGTTACATTCATAAGGTTTCTCTCCAGTGTGTGTTCTTTTATGCCGTGTGAGATTATTCTTTTTTGCAAAGGCTTTGCCACACTGGTTACATTCATAAAGTTTCTCTCCAGTATGTGTTTACACCGCATGAGATGACTGTTTTTTGCAAAGGCTTTACCACATTGATTGCATTTGTAAGACTTCTCTCCTGTGTGTGTTCTTTTATGCTGTATGAGAACAGTGATATAGGGGAAGGCTTTACCACATTTAAAGGGTTTCTCTCCAGTATGACTGCTTTCATGCCTGCAAAGAAAATTGGCACATGTGAAAGATTTACCACAGTCATTTCAGTACACTAATAAATATGTTTATCTATATGAATTAATTTCATAATTTGGTCTAATGGTAAAGAAGAATCAAATTTTAAAGTTTTATCACTTTATTTACATTCATGGTATTCCCCTTCATTATGGGTATTTTTGAAGATCCCTGTGATGGTAAGAGCATTGGTTATGTGGTGCACTTTTAGAGCACCATTTTTCTATAAGAGGTTTTCTCCTATATATGAAGAGTATTTAAGAATTCAGAGTTTTACCACAGCAATTCCATTTTCAAATTTTTGTACTCTATGAATGATACTTCATTTACAATGTAAATGACCAGGACCAGCAGAAGTTCCAAATTCCTAGTATTCATAGGTATTTTCAGCAGTATGAGTTTGCTGATGAATTCTCAGTGAAGATGAAAAACTAATTAACAGTATCCATTTATCACATTCAGAAAATTTACTAAAAGTGGGTGTACTACAAAATCAATTTTTCTTGGAGAAAGACAGGGACACTATTTCTTTCAATATCCCTATGCTCATGTGTCTTAGGAACATTTTCACATATGATATACCAGTTTAATTTACAAGAATAATAAAAGATTCCCACATTGAATTAATACAGTTTGTTTTCTGTTCATCATAAACATGTCATATAGGGATTAAGGTTTCTCCACAACAATATTCTTGATTCTCATAAGCTGCTCCTTTCAAAAAACTTTACAATGTTACTGCATGAAAATGAGTAACATTGGTTGTACTATGAAATTTTTGCTTATTAGAAGGTTTTGGACACATACTGATCACCAATTCAATGTGTATACCTCTTACAATATCTGAGTAGATAGAATGATACTAAACAGATTGGCAGTTCAAGTCAGTAGCTGTAATGTCCATATGATTCAAATGGTATTTTCTGTTACAACATTATTTTATTTTCTTCTATCTTAGGGGAGTGCCTTGCAAACACAAATCAGATACATGTCATTGAAGTACATGGAATTGTGAGATTTTAATGATCATCAGTACACTTAAAGCAGTGCTGTTTTTATGCTGTTGATTTTCTTTAAAACTTCCAGGACACAGCCAGGTGTGCTGGTACATGTCTTTAATCCCAGCACTTGTGGAAGCAGAAGCAGGCAGATCTGTGTGATTTTGAGGTCAGGCTGACCTAAAAAGCAAGTCTAAGTCAAGCCACAGCTACACAGAAAACAAAAAAAAAATATTTAAAAAAATGAAAATAAAAAACAGCCAACAAACAAACAGGCAAACTAACTTCCAGGACACATTAAAATTTCTTAAGATTCATATCTGTATCAGCATGCAAATAAAGTTACCTTTTATTACTTGTAAAACTTTGAAAATGTTCTTCAATATTATGGTCTTCCCAATTGTAACCTAAAATATAGTACCAGAAAATATATATTATTGGAAATATATTATGATTAAGGCAAAACATAAATCACTATCTTCTGTGACCCTTAGAAGCATGCCTTATTTATTCACTTCATTCCTCCTCAGTCTCAATTGGAATTACAGAAGAGAATCAATAACAAAGTAAGAGTTGTCTCCTTATTTTAAAAGTGAAAGAAAATTTGCAGCCTTACCTATAGCAGTGAGGTTTTTACAGGTCTCTAGCATCACATCTTTGTAGAGTTGCTTCTGGGAAGGTTCAAGCAAAGCCCACTCTTCTTGGCTGAATTTCACATGCACATCATTGAAGGTCACTGAATTCTAAAATATGCCATACATTTGTATGGCAGAAACAGTGGCAACAATATAAATTTATATTTCATTGGCAATATAATCATATAATTCTAGTGCTTCTTCCATTTATATTCTGACACAGAAGTGCTAGTGTTATACAGTCGAGTGCTGTGCATCAGGTGAAGGAGGAGAGAAGAAATAGCCTAAAGGTTAGATTGTAAGGGAAACCAAAGGCATGCTTTGAAAACCTGTGTTAAAGGAGTTTCATTAGTTTGTAAGACATGAATATGAATTAGCCATGAGCTGGGTTCTTGAGTGATCTATGAATTGTCTTCAGTTACTTGGGCGAGTAGGTCAGGACCCTGTCATGAGACAGGTGGAAGGAAAAAACACAGTCATGATATTTTATCTAGCAACAAATGAGATGTGGCTATCAGGAGACAGTGAAGAGATGGGTGGCGTCAGTCAAAAGACAACATGGCACTGAATATCATGTTCTAACCATGCCTCAGTGAAGTGGCATATCAGTATGTGAAAAGGGGGGGCTCATATATTTGTGGAAGGGAAAGTGGAGTACAGTAAATACATGGATAAAAATAATGTGAGGTGGCAAACAACAACAATCATAGCTGATAAGATCATATTTGTGAGTGACCAGATAAAAGACATAGAACCCATGATTTTTATTTGAAAATTGTTTTGTATATTCTCCTTTCCAACTCATGTATAGTCTATAGTTGAAAAATAAAGATTAAAGCTTTTATATTAAAAAGGAAGTGCTAATGTTATCCATAAGTAATTCTTAGAAGAAAACTGAATAACTGTGTCATATCTGAACTTTTATAATAGGATATAGCCTTGGAATAGACATGCCAATTAATGTGGACAAAGACAAACAGAGAGAAGAGAGTAAAATAAAAAGAGAAAGATAGAGACAGAGACACAGAGAGAAATGAATAGATGGACAGTACTGAGTACATATCAGAGAAATTCATGAACATTTGTTAACTACAAAAAAATGATGGACTAGCTGAGTGTATTCAGTTATGTCTCTCATTCCATCACTCAGGAGGCAGAGGCAGGTGAATCTCATTGAGTTGGATGCCAGCATAATCTATGCAAAGAGTTTCAGGACAGCCAGACCTATATTGTAAATGTCAATCAAACAAATATAATAGTTAGAAAAAACTCAGAGATATTTACTGAAGCTCCTATAAGGAATTATACATTCAATCCAAATCTTTATTAATCTTCCAGAAACCAGCAGTGCCACAGCTTAAACTATAACATTAATAAGATCTTACTAAAAGGGAATGCATGTTTAAACAGGTAAAAATAGAAAGAGAAAAATATTAGCAACATAAATGCTGATGATAAATAAGCAACATAGGCAGGAGAGATGGCTCAGCAGTGAGGAGCTCTTGCTGCTCTTGCAAATAATTGGGCTCAATTGTCAGTGTTTACATGTAACCCACTACTATTCATTGTTCTAGGTTCATGAGTTCTGATGCGATCTTCTGAATACTGAGGAGCAGGCAAACAAGAGTTGCATAGTCATGCATACAAGCAAAATACTCATATTCAGTAAAAATTAAAAAAAAAACAGATCCCAGATGGCAGAGCTGATTGCACACTGTGTATGATCAGCAGGGTAACAGAGAATGCACAGTGACCAATAGTTGGAACAGTAGGCCACAAAACACCACTGACTGTGTTTCCCAGGTGAAAGGAAACCCACTGGTGAGGGAAAAATTGGTTCCAACCTCTGATCATTGAGCTAATCCCTGGAAAAAGTTCCTGGGCTGTTGAAGCAGGAATGTGGTTTTCAAGCAAATGGACACAAGAAACAAGCAGGAATAGCGATTCTAATATCTAATAAAACAGACATTCACCCAAAATTAAATGAAAGGGATGAGGAAGGATACTTCAAACTCATAAAAGGAAAATTCCACCAAGATGGTGTCTCAATTCAGGGCAACTATGCCTCAAATTCAAGGGTACCCACATTCGTAAAAGAAACATTAATTAAGTTTAAAGAACATTTCAGTCTCCACACATTAATAGTGAGAGACAACCACAACTTAATATCATCAAAGAATAGAGAAGTGAAACAGAACCTAAAATGAGATATAATGACACTATGGATATCATTAACTAAATGGACCTACCAGATATCTAGAGAAATGTTCACCCAAACAGAAAAGAATATATCTTCTTTTCAGCACCTCACGGACCCTTCTCTAAAAATGACCATACAATAGGTCACAAACCAGGCCTCAACAGATACAAGATTGAAGTAATATCTTGTATCCTATCAGACCATGATGGAGCAAAGATGGATCTCGACAATAACAGAAATAGCAAAAAGCCTACACATACATGGAAACTGAACAACTCCCTACTCAATGAAATCTGGGTCAGGGAAGAAATAAAGAAATTTCTATAGTTCAATGAAAATGAAGGCACATCATACCCAAACTTATGGGATGCAATGAAATCAGTCTTAAGAAGAGCTTTAATAGCACTAAGTGCCTTCATAAGCTATTGGAGACTTCCCATACAAGCAACTAAATGGCACACCTGAAAACGCTAGGAACAAAGAAACAGACACACCCAACAGAAGTAGACCAATAGAAATAACTAAAGTTAGGGCTGAAATCAACAAATTAGAAACAAAGAGAACAATTCAAAGAATCAACAAAACCAGGAGCTAGTTCTTTGAGAAAATAAAAAAAAAAACATAGACAAATTCTTAGCCAAACTAAGAAAATGGCAGAAAGACACTATCCAAATCAACCAAGTCTGATAAAAAGAGAGATATCACAGACAATTAGAAAATCCAAACAAACATTAGCTCTTATGTCAAAATCCTATATGCAACAAAATTTGAAAATCAAAATGAAATATACAATTTTTGATTGTTTCCACTTACCAAAGTTTAATCAAGATCAGGTAAAGAAATTTAATAGTCTTACATCCCCTCAGTGAATAGAAGCAAACATCAAAAGACTCCCAACCAAGGGCCAAATGATTTCAGGGAAGAATTCTACCAGAGCTTCAAAGAAGAGAGAATATCTATATTCTTATAACTATTTTATAAAATATAAATGGAAGCAACCTTGATAAATCCTCAAAACCCAAAAAGAAAGAGAACTTCAGACCAATCACTCTTATGAACAATGATGCAAAAATACTCAATAAAATACAAACCAAATACAAGAACATATTAAAGATATCATCCACCATGACCACTATCATATAAATAAATATAAAAAAACAAGAACAACAACCACACAATCATTTCCAGAGATGCTGCAAAAGCATTTGACAATATCCAACACTTATTCTTGTTTAAAGTCCCAAAGGGACCAAGGATATAAGGCACATACCTAAAAGCAGTGAAGGCAATACACAGCAATCCTATAACTAACATCAAACTAAATGGAAAGAAAGTTAAATCAATTCCACTGAACTCAGGGACAAGGCAAGGCTACCCACTCTCTCCAAATCTCTTCAATACAGTATCTGAAGTCCTATCTAGAGCAATAAGACAACAAAGGAGTTTAAGGGGATACAAATTGAAAAGGAAGAAGTCAAAGTATCACTATTCACAAATGAAATGACAGTATAGATAAGTGTCCCCAAAAGTTCTACCAGGGAATGCCTACAATCGAAAAAACACTTCAGTGAAGTGGTTGGATACAAAAAAATCAGTAACACACCTGTGTACAAAAGTCAAACTGCCTGAGAAAGAATTAGGGAAACAACACGCCTCACAATAGCTAGAAAAAAACCATAAATATCCTTATGCTCATGGATCAGTAGGATCAACATAGTAAAAATTGCCACATTACCAAAAACAATCTACAGATTCAATGATATCCCCATCAAAATATCAACACAATCCCTTACAGACCTTGAAAGAACAATTCTCAGCTTCATGTGGAAAAAAAAAAACAGAATTGCTAAAACAATCCTGTAAAATAACAGATCTTCAGGAAGTTTCTCCATCCCTTATCTCAAAATATACTATAAAGCAACAGTAATAAAAGCAGCATGGTACAATTACAGAAACAGAATGGTGAATCAATGGAACTGAAGCGAAGGCTCATAAATAAACCGACAAACCTATGGACACTTGATTTTTCACAAAGAAGCCAAAACCATGCAATGGAAAAATGGCAACATCTTCAACAAATGTGCTGGTCTAACTGGAAATATACTTGTGGAAAAATGAAAATAGATCCATATTTATATTCCTGCACTAAACTAAAGTCCAAGTTGATCAAAGACTTCCAACATAAAGCCAGACACACTAAATCAGTTAGAAGAAAAAGTGGGAAAAAGCCTTGATCACATTGGCATAGAAGATAAAACTTCCTGAAAAGAACACCAAGAGCACTGGCTCTAAGATCAACAATTAATAAATAGAATCTCATGAAACTAAAACCTTCTGTGAATCAAAGAACTCTGTCAATAGAACAAATCAACAGCCTACAGCCTGAGAAAAGCTTTTCACCAACCCTACATACAGCAGAGAGGGCTAATAAACAAAATATATAAAGAGCTCAAGAAATTAAACTCCAACAAACCAAATAATCCACTTTAAAACTGAGGCACATAACTAAACAGAGAATTCTCCACAGTGGTATATCAAATGGTGGAAAAACATTTAAATAAATGCTAAATGTCAATAGTCATCATAGCAATGCAAATCAAAATGACTTTGATATTCCATCAGAATGGCTAAGATCAAAACCTGAAGAGAAAGCACATGCTAGTGAGGATGTGGAGAAAGGAAAACACTCCTCCATTGCTGGTGAGAGTGCAAACTTATATGACCACATTAGAAATCATTCTGATGCTTTCTCAGACAATTGGAAATAGTGCTACTTCAAGTCTCAATATATCATTCCTGGGCATATTTCCAAAAGATGCTCCACCATTCAATAAATACATTTGCTCACTTATGTTCACAGCATCTATACTCATAATAGCCAGAATCTGGAAACAACCTACATGTCTCTCAATGGAACAACAGTTATAGAAATTGTGGTACATTTACACAGTGGAATGCTACTCACATATTAAAAACAGGGAAATCATGAAATTTTCAGGGAAATGGATGGAACTAGACAAGATCATCCTGAGTGAGGTATCCCAGAACCAGAAAGTCATGCATGGTATATACTCATTTATAAATGGATAATAGCCATAATACAGGACAAGCATACTACAATTCACATACCTAAAGAAGCTAAATAAGAAGGAGGACCCTATGGAGGATGCTCAATTCTCATTAAAAAGTGCAAATAGAATTGATACCAGACATGACTGAAGAGAGGGAACAGGATGAGAGCCTAACATACATGTCCTCTGAAAGACTCAACCCAGTAGGGGATTGAAGCAGATGCTAAGACTCACAACCAAACTTTGAGCAGAGCACAGCGAGTCATAGGAAAGAGTGGGGGAATATAAAGTCTCAGAGCTGACAGGAGCTCCAAAAGAAGACCAACAAGGCCAACAAATCTGGGACTGTGGGGACATGCAGAGACTGATGCACCCACCAAAGCCATTCATGAAGAGGACCCATACCCCTGCTCAGATGTAGCTGAGAGGCAGCTCAGTCTCCATGTTGGATCCATAGTAAGGATAGTAGGGGCTGGCTCTGACATGGACTCTGTTGCCTGCTCTTTGATAATTTCCCCATGGTGGAGGAGGCATTGGTATACCACAAAGGAAGAGGATGTAGGCAGTCCTAGTGAGATTTGATAAGTTGGAGTCAGCTGGTAGGAGAGGAGGGCTCCTCCTATCTGACAAAATTGGAAAAAGGGGAAAGAGGAATGGAGGATGAGACAAGGAAGAGACAAGGGAGGAAGATACAATTGAGATGTTAAATTATTTTTAAATTTTATTTATTACAATTTATTCACTTTGTATACCCACTATAGCCCCCTCCGTCATCTAGTCCAAATCCCACCAACCCTCTTTCTTTTCTCCTATGCCCTTTCCCTAATCTGATAGGGAGGAACTCCTCCCCTTCTATCTGACACTAGCTTATCAGGTCTCATCAAGGATGGCTGCATCATCATTCTCTGTGGCCTTGCAAGGCTGGACCCACCAAGAGGAGTGATTAAAGAGCCAAGTTCATGTCAGAGAATAAATTATAAAAAACAATTTTAAATAAAAAATAAATTAAATGTGAAAAAATGCATGAATAAAGTTTTAAAAAACAAACACTACACCCCTGCAATTCAATGACTCAGAAAGCTCAGACAGTGTTAATGTCATGAATACATGCCCCCTAAAAAGTTAAATATACTCTCTGCCAAATTTCAAATACATGATGTGGATGAAGATCACCACAGAATCCTATGCTTACATAGACAAAACTAAACTAAACTAAATAAAAACCCAAAACCCCTACATTCCAGACTCACCAGCCAGTGATGATGATGTTGATGCCAGGTGTCTTGGCCTAAATTTTACCCCAACACTCAACAGGAGTCAAACCTGTAAGTGTAAAACCTGCCTGGTGTACATACTAACTCTGAGGACAGCCTGGGATACACAGAATCTTTTTCATTCAACGTCAAAACCAAAAACATCATCTTCTCTGGGAGCTTTTTTGATTTAAATCAAATAATTTATGACCAAATTCACTACTGACTTATGGCCATCCCATGATGAAAATGTAGTCTAACTTCAATGATCCTAAAATTTGGCAATAACTCATACACTGTTTAATTGTCCAGTCTCTTCTGACATATAAGAAAAATCTCTTCACCGCCACATCAGAAGTAAGTTACATCATTCCAACATAGATGCACAGAATACCTCTTCCCATTCCAGTAGATAGGAATGTATACATAGTGAGGGAAGACTATACCAAGGAAAGAAGACCAGCAAGGAAAACAGCAAATCCTGTTGCTGTTTCAAAAGGCTTAGAGGGTCCTATCTATGTAACGTCTCATACATTTCTCATATTGGTTACTTCCAATCCCTATAGGCAGCTCTTTATGACAGGTGTCTCATAACTTAGGTATCTCAACATCTTGTAGTGTCAAGATGCAACTCAGGCTTCACCCTCATGGCGCCATGCAATGAACATTTACAGTATCTTCACTGGTGATCTGACTCTGCCAAACACAGAAGGCTGACACAGTGCTGATTAGAAACCACAAAGAATCTATTATGCTAAATTTTACATATTTCTTGTTTCCAGAAAAATCACAACAGGGTGAGCCTGTTAATTTGGATTCAAAATTTGGATGGACTGTGCCACACTTGGTCCATTTGGAGCAGGCTTTATATGAAGTTCATTCCTGGTGCTAGGAATCACTTTGAGTCCTCCTTCCATTAACAGAAGAATTAGCAGGAAGGAATTTTCTCTAGGAATATCATTTTAGGCTTCAAATCTAGAGCTAGGATCTTTTCTTTGATGGTGATAATCTCCTTGAAAAATTCTGTCTCTGTTTCATCACATGACTGCCATCTGAAACTACCTAGTACTGTTTTTCTATACAAACCAAAGACTTTACAATTATTTCTACTCCACTTGTCTGTCTTTCACTGTGGTCCTGAATGTCTCTCTAATAATAACCATTCAACAGATTCAATATTCCATCTAAGAAATCCCATCCATTATTTTTTAAATTCTGCCTTACTAAATTTCAAGGCATGAGCAGAATAAGTATGATGTGCAGCTAAAATATCACACAAATGACCTCTAGCTTAATTTTCCATGGAATCTATTTTCCACTGAAATCCTATGGCCTGGACTTTCTCTGTCTGCATTACTCTCAACACTCTTTATCTTCTAGGTCCTACCAGAATAGCTGATGAAGCTGTGTATACAGATTTTTAATGTTTTTGCCATCTGAAATCATGATGATTTCCACATACCTTAAAAAGAGAACATTCCAAGATTCTGTGCCACAGCTAAATCACTCTTTGCATATGATTTTTGTTCGAATTTGCTTCTTTGTTACTGTGACTAAATCCCCTAACAAAAGTGTCTCAGGTCATGAATGGGTTTACTTGTTTAGTTTGGTACTGTCAGATCACAGTCCACCATTTTGGGAGCTTAGCATAGAATGTCAAGCTTGAAGAAAATTAGGGCAAAAGCGATGGGCAAATGTTTCCTGGGTTGGTCTCTTCCTTCATCACTGTCTCATGCTCAGGTAGTTATCTTATGCAGCCCAGGCCCACTTACTTAGGGATATTGCATCTCTCAGTGGAAGAGCCTCCCCACATCAAACATCTATCAACACAATCTCTCACAGATATAGCAAGCAGCTTTTCTGATGAGGGCATGCCATTTCTTGAGGTTCCCTCAGATTACTGTAGGCTTTGAAATGTTGACAACTGAAGCTAATTAGGACACAGAGACAACAATATATGAGAAAGTCTTAAAAACTCAAAACCAATGTGTTAACTCTATGAATCACTTAAGCAGAAAAATTTGAGACATTGATGATTGCAACAATTTGAAAACACATATATACTAAGAAATAAGGAGAGACAAGCCTTTATGATCAAGAAAAGAACAGTAAAATTATTTCTGTAAATCAAGTCTACAAATCAACAAAAACTCAAGGAAATATACCATAAATTTTTAAAAGGCAAAAATAGGTGAAGGTCTATCACTTTCAAGAGACACAATAGAGTTATGACTAATCAAACCACACAATATACATACACCCCTGTCAAAAGGAAATACAAAGACATGCCTATAAATATAACACAGTCCTATAAGCAAATACAATAGGATTAGAGTCAAAGAATTCCCTGGCCAGCACTGAACTTGTACATTCTGGTTCTTTCCTTTGCCAACAATAAAAATGAATTAGAGGTGGAGGGCTATTCCAATTGAAGAGATTCCATTAAAGCATACAAGTGTTTCAATATTAGAAAATATGATTTTGTCTACTAAAATTATCTCATACTCTTACAATAAAGAAAAATATATGTTAGAATCACTTGGAAACCATATTATTTTCTATGACTGATGGTTGGATATAGGTCTGCATCAGTGTAAAATGCAAACTTCTCAAGCCAAGTGGAAGAAATCAGAATTTTAAAGAAGCAGTGTGTTTGTACTATACGCTTAAACATCTCCTTTTGCACTAATTGCTTTAATTACCAATATCATCTTTGTGTATTTTGTTTTAAGATCTTTTTCTTGTGCTTTCAGCTATGTTTATATATTCAGGATGTGCTGTGGTATGTGGTATGAATAAGTTCCATAAAGAAATCCAGGCAAATAATAATCAAACAATTGGAGGAAACCAATAAATTCCTTAAATAAAACCATGAAACAACAAACATTTGAGGGATGTGAGGCTTTGCTGGATTAGGGTGAAGTCTGACACCTCTGGATAGCCACTTATTTATATTCAGTCTTTGATGGTGAACTCTGTTTTCTCAGTGAAGGGCCTAAAAATCTGCTTCCTGATCTATATGACCCTGAGTCATATAAAGAGCCTCACATACCCCTAGGGTAGATTATTAGGCAAACCCTTTCCTGTGAAGAAAACTGCTAGAACAAGCATCTGGGAATTCCTAGAAATAGATCACCCTGCTAAGGATCTTAATCTTCAGCAGGGGCTTTCAACTGTACTCAGAGATTTTTTCCCCCACATCTATAAGATAATTGAGTACTGTGTTCTCCTTCTTGTGATAGGACCATGCTACTGCATGGAAAATGAGTCATGGTAGCACTATATGTGAGCCAATTATCCTTGACCCC
Organism: Meriones unguiculatus; assembly: GCF_030254825.1. NCBI lineage: Eukaryota > Metazoa > Chordata > Mammalia > Rodentia > Muridae > Meriones > Meriones unguiculatus. The sequence continues at coordinate 3,748,197 of NW_026843647.1, forward strand.
TAGACCCCAGCAAATCAGACATTTATCCTCAAAATCCTTCCCTCTGGCCAAGGTTTATAAATTCTGACCTCAAACTAACATGCTGGGAGTGCATGCGTGCTGGCTGGATGTATGCCACCTGATACAATCAGCCTTCCATCATGGCCTCTGAGATTCATCATTTATCCCCCTCTGGGCTTGCTCACTGGCCCACTTGGCCTAGGCCTCACTGGGTCTGTGTCTCACTAGGCCTATGTCTTGGTTGCAAGCTAACCAGGCATGGACTTTTACTTGAACCTCTGAGGTGAAAGTCCTCAGAGCAAGGCATAGCAGCTTATCCGAGAATGGTAACACTTTGGTATTTCCATAGGCTCTGGAATACCAGAATTTCCACTACCACTCATGATTTCATTCTAAAAGAGCTAGCTACCTGTAACAGTCAATAGAAAATTATTTCCATACCCCCACCTAGTGAACATGGGTGTTGCCCTAAAGTGTTTTAGCTGCCCCTGAGAGATATGGAACCACTGTTCTCCATCTGGAAGCTGAGCTCCAGGCCTCTGCTGAATGGAGAATGACAGAATGAAACACATTCTGGAAATATGTAAATATAATCAATAAAGAAAGCAAAAACAAGCTGACCATGGTGGTGCACACCTGTGATCTCAGCACTTGGGTAGGAAGAGGCAGAGTGGTGGAGACAAGCCCCGAGAAACTTCCGACCTTTTCTCACTCCCTCCCACCCTGCTGCACCTGGTTGCTTGACAGTTACAGAGATGTGTTAACTGTGCCTTGACTTCCTATAATAACTGCAAAGTGTTCCAGGACCCGGGGCAAGAAGATTCTGTAACTTCCACCCTGCCCCTTCCTGAGCTGAGAGGTTCTAAAGTAGGCCTTTCCAACCTGCCCTGAGTAAAAAGGATTCTGCACTACGCTCCTCCCTCGCCCCGCCCCTATCTAAGGTTGGCCTTAAAAGCCTACTTCGGTTCAATAAAATTTGACTCTTGACAAGTGTACATTTGCTTGAGTCCTTCCGTTCTCCCGCTCATCTTTTACAGGCTGCGACCCCCTTCGCCCCCACGAATAACTAGGTCCTGCGGGTCGGGGCAGCAGAGTGACTTTGAGGCTACCCTGGTCTACAAAGCAAGGCAAAGACAGCATATGCTACACAGAGAATCCCAGGCTCAAAAACCCAAAAGAGAGTTATTTTTTAAATGCAGAAATTCAGGGAATCCTGGAAATGAAAAATTTAAAGACTACAGCAAAGAAATACAGAGGCAAGGTTCACACAGAAAACAGAGATCAAGGAGATAAATTTATGCACTAAATACAAAATAGAGAAATTGAAGACAGGTGTGTTTACACATTACTTTAACACTAGAACTCAGGGAGGCAGAAATAGCTGGACTGTTGTGAGTTTGAGGCCAGCCTGGTCTACAAAGTTATTCCAGGACAGCAAAGGCTATAAAAAGCAATCCTGTCTGAAAATAAACAACAAAAACAACAACAACAACAAAAAACAGAAAAAAAAGCTGAACTAGATACACGTGTCAAAGAAAATGTTAAATCCAAAAGTTCCCTATCACAAAACATCCAAGAACTCTGAGACATTATGAAAAGACAAAACATGTTGATAATCAGATTAGCAGAAGGATGAGATCAAGGGTCCAGAAGATATTTTTAACAAAATCATACAAGAAAAATTTCTTCACCTAAAGAAGAAGATGTCTATCAAGGCACAAGAAGCATACAAAATACCAGAGACCAGACCAGAAAAGAAAGTCTTCTTAGCACGGAATAATCAAAACACTAAACAAGCAGAACAAAGAAAGAATATGAAAAGCTGCAACTGAAATCAATCAAACAAGCCAAACTAACCAACCAATCAGACAAACCCAAACAAAGAAAAACTAATCAAGAAACAAAAAAAGGCAGATCTATTGGAATTAATCCTGTACTCTCAATAAAAATGCTAGAAGTTGAAGGGCTTAGACAGTGTGCTTCTGACTCTAAAAATCTACAGAAGCCAACACAAATTACTAACTATGCCCAGAAACTTTCAATCACCAAATGGGGAAAATAAGATGTTCCATAAAAAGGTCAATTTTAAATAATATGTATCTATAAATACAGCTCCATTCAAGGTACTAAAACCACCACCACCACCAAAATAACAATCACTGTTCAATGATATCTCTTAATAACATTGACCCAAATTCACCAATAAAAAGACACAGACTCACAAAATGGATGATAAAATAGAATCCACCCTTCTTCTAAATACAACAAACACAGCTTCACATCAAGATACACATTATCTCAGGGTAAAGGTTTGGAAAAAGATATTCTAAATAAATGGACTAGAGTATCAAGCTTGTATAGCAATTTTAATATCTAATGAAACAGCTTTCAAAAAACTAATCAAAAGATGGCAAAGGACATGATGTATTAAAAAAATCCAGCAATAAAACATTTCAATACTTAACATCTATGCCCCCAACCTAAGAATACCCAAGTTATAAAAGAAACCCTTCTGCAGCTTGCATCACATCCTGGCCCTCATAAACTGATAGGGAAAGACTTCAATATATCACTCTCACCAATGGACAGGTCCTCCTGACCAAACTGAACAGAGAAATGCTCCAGCTAAGCTAACATCAAAAATCTAAATATACCCAAATAATATTTACAGAACATCCACCCAAGCACAAAAGATTGTTCCCTCTTCTCAGCAAATCATGTATTGCTCTACAAAATTGATGATATACTTGAACAGTGGAAGCCTCAAAAGTTATAAGAAATTTGCAATAACTACCTGCATCCTATCAGACCACTAAGGTTTAAAGCAGCACATCACCAATAACAAAAACAATAGAAAGCTTACAAACTCATAGAAATTCAATAACTCTCTACTGAATAAAAAATGGATCAAAACTGAAATAAAGAAATTAAAGACTTTCTAGAAGTCAATGAAATGAATACATAGCATATCAAAACTCATAGTACACAATGTAAATGTTGACCCAAAGACAGTTCATAGCACTAAGTACATTCAGAAAACATAATCAGAAAGATCTCTTAGTAGCAACTTAACATCACACCTAAATACTCTAGAACAAAAAGAAATAAACATAACTAAAAGGAGTAGACAGTGAGAAACTACTGAACTGTGTCTTCACTGGTAAAACCGAATGTTTCTACAGGAAAAGAAAGGTGGATCCTATCAAAATTGATAACGATTAGATTTGAATAGTAGAGATCTTCTGAATTAGCAGAGGTAACTGTTCATCAGAGAGCTTGGTCATTGAGTCCAAACAAACTTATAAAGACTAGTGATTTCTTCTTAAATAAAAAAGGATACTTTTGTTGTTTCATATTAAAAACAGTTAAGAGGTTTAAAATGTTTGAAGTAAATTCAAAGGTATAAACTTGTTTGAGTTGGAATAATTTGGAGTGAATATAACATACTTGAACAGTGTGGTGATAGACCATGCATTTAATCCCAGCAGAGACAAGCAGTTCTCTATTAATTAGTTGTTTTCTAAATTCAGGAGTTCCAATGGCAAGGTGTTGGTGGTTCATATCCCTAATCCCAGCATGTGGGAGGCACATGCCTTTTACATACCACCTGGGAGGCAGAGGCAGGCACATAGGATTTATAGTGATTTTATTTAAAAGCTGCTTGTAAAAGGCAGGCTGAAAATCAAAATGAATGCCCTTTATTATCTAGAAATAAATAGACTTTAAAGTATATTTGTAAACTTTCAAAGATTTTTTAACTTTAATTGAGATATTATACTTTTTCTATTTCCAAAAAAAAAAACAACTATTTTGCTCTATAAAAGATATAACATGCCCAAAATGGCACAACCCTCACCCCAGAATTAGGGATGGGCAAGGGTTTTAATTTAATCTTTTCAGGAGAATAAAATCATCCAACTAAAGAATATGGAGAACACTGGACACATGAAATTTCTGAAGAAAATGACAGATCACCAAAAGAAAATGTCAAAAGAGAAGGAATAAACTGGCCAACTGGTATCACTCACCTTCATGTTATCTCTTCCGCCTTCTACAGACATAAGTGCAAATTGTCTTTATGTGATTGCTAAAGAACAATTCAAAATCTCTATCTCATATAAGAAAAGCCACCTGGTAAGAAAAGGAGGAAAACAGAAAAATAAGGGATGATTCTATTGTCATGAATCTCATAATCTTCTGGCATGATGTGACTTCTGTACTTACCACAGACTTCAATAATCAAGAATGTGTACAGTGTTTGTAAAAGAAGGAGGGGGTGAGAGAAAAAGAAAAAAAATAAGCCTAAAATATAGCCAAGTTTACATGAAAAGATGTAAGTAAACTCTAGTATGAGAAATTTGCACTGGCCCTGAGATACCTTTGATTTTCTAATTAAAACAAATTAAATAAACACAGATTTCACAACTGCTACAAGACAAACACAAAGTGATACCTAAACTGTTATATTTCTGACCCTCCAGCTACTACTAACTTCCTTTACAGAGAGTCCTTTTGCTCTGGAAATCTCTTAGAAAATGGAGGTGATCATAAGCTGAGCTATGTCTTGCAGTCCCTCATGAACCCTCATGTGTGTTCAGGCACAGTCCAGCCCTTGCTGAAACTCACACACAAAAAATGTTGGAGAATAGTTTAGCATCTGTTCCCTGCTGCATGAATTATGTCACAAGATGTGGAATTTGCCCTATCCACTGATTTAAAACCAGGCACCCCTGACAAAATTCTGCATCTCAGAAATTTGTTTTGTACCCTGGAATTGAATTTCCCTAAACCACGCCATTGTGACTGGTGGAAGTTAAAAGGTTAAAAAAACGTACTCAAGTATTGCTGAAAGATGACGACCACCACCTCTTTTCTTCCAGTTTCAAAACTATTTGTAAAATTTGTTACACAAAGGTGTATGTGGAATACAACATTCATCATTTCTAGAAATGAGACCTTCAGTTTTCCAATCTGTCCACTGAAAAACCAATGCCTGATATTATAAGCACCACAAATTTCTACTGCCCAGGCCACAAAATCCTCACTTCTTTGGACAATCAACTCTCAGGAAGGGTCAGAGGCCATGGGTCTCTGACAAGATCACCACATGGAGACCAACAGAACTACAGCCTGAACCACAGTCCATCTCGTTCAAAGCAGATCAGGCTGTAATAGCTCAGCAGCCTGCTCTTCCTGGCCTGGGGACAATTGCCCCACACTCAGCATGACATGGTCTCGTCTCACTCACAGCTCTTTAGAGCTACATCAGAGGAAAATCCCAGAACAAACCCATAAATCAACTCCCACTATTGCTCCTGACTGCTAGGCCTGCCCAGAGTCCCTCATTAGCTTGAACAATAGATCTGAGTCTCAGGACAGTAGTAGCTCCTTTACCAGTGGATCAAAGATCAAATGATGCTAATAACAGAGGCATTCTAGCTTTGCCCTAACCCCTATGGGCACACAGAATCCTAGTGTTGTTATAAAAGAATGAAAATCCCAATTATACAATTTTAAAACGTGCTAGCTCAGAGAGGCAGAAAAAACACCCATCTGACCCTGCTACTCACCTCACCTCCAAGAGAAAAAAGCCCCAAAAGCTCACCAGCTCAGATGACAGCTCAGGGGGGTACCCAAGGCCAAAGACTTTCTAGCTCACAGCTCAAAAAGCCCCAAATCTACCAAGCTAAAACTTCCACTTTTACACTCTGTCTTAAATACATTTCAGCTGAAAGTTCCACTTACTCTTTAATCCCTGTCAGCTGGTTTCTTGCTTTGCCTCTTGACCTAGGGTTAACATTATTTAATCCTGTGCACAGAGAGCTTTTGAATTAAAGGCATGTTCTAGGGCTGGTGGATCCATACCGTAATCACCTGTTTACAATAAATTGTAAGTTCTTGGAATTAAGGTTTGTGTTAGGGCTCACCCACATCAAACAAAGCACGGGTCTTTACAGTTCACAATCTCGGGGATCACACTGGGATCAAATATCCTGCAACATCCTCATCTTGGAAATGTTTTAAAATAAAATCTTCCACTTTCACAGGGCACCTGCTCATCTTCCCAGATACAAGCCATTCATGTTGCACATTCCATTTCACACTCAGTGTCCAGTGCAGTCACCTCTACCTCATAGTTGGGAAGTCCTTCATTGAAACTTCAGTCAAAGTCAAAGAGTAATAACCATTAAAGAAACAAATGTCCATGAATTTGAAATAAAGGAGTAGTTAATGCGGGCTCAACAAAAATGAGATATAAACCAAAAAGGATATGGCTGTACCTAGGAATGTTGGGGTAGAAAGTTTATTATAGATAGATGAGAGAACATAGTCAGACACAGGGACATCTGGGACAGTCTAAAGTTGACCTGACCCTCAGCTATGTGAGATGAGAGGAGAGAGGAAAGTGGAGAGCCAGAACAAAAGGCCAGGAGGATAAATGATAAATGAAAAATACCAGGTAACCAAAATGTTTGGAATACATAAGGAAGGACAGCTGGGAGGAGGGCAGATCAACTCCTGGGCTAGAGAATTGTGATTGACACCCATACCTTGTAACAGGTAAGGACTGAGGGATGCTGGGAGAACCTGACAGCCAAATCTGCTGTGATTGTTAAGTAGCCACCTTAACAATTTATCCCATCATTTGAGACGTAAGAGTAGAGAGGAATGAGAAGGTTGAAATGATTTCATCATAATATTAAAAATTATTTTTAAAAGTTGAAAATGGCTTTATGGTCCAATATTCTTCAGGTACTTCAAGTATGTATTAGAGCACACAAAGTATTACTCACACCTTTTCTCTCAGGTTGTTCATTTTCAATGGGGGGGGGAGGAAACATGCCTGTTAGTCACTACCACAGCAGTTTATCCAGAACTTCTGTGTTGTTTGAACTCGTGCAACTATAGAAATTTGCTTCCCAAAAACAAGTTCAGCAACTAATCCATATTCTTGATTCCCTTTGTGTATGACTCCCCCCAAATGTACAGTTTTCACTTTTATTGACCATCTACCATTGATTACCTGACTCATTACTATCTTCCCTCCTCCCCTCCCTTTCTGTGTTGTGACTACACCAGCTTCAAAGTAGGTCAGTGAACTCAATTCTTACACAAGTCCCTCTTTATTTGTAATTGCTCACCTCCAAAAAAAAATATCAGAGTGCTCAGTGGACATTCATTCACTGGTCTCTTTTACTTCACACTCATCAGTCAGGGTCCACCTAAAAAGAGCTGCAGGACAATGTTCTAGGCACTGGGCACTAGGGATAGCATTCAGTGCTCAAAGAAAGTCTCAATTACATAAAATGTGAAAGGTTGATCTACAGGAGACATTGCTTTAAACAAAAACAAATATCAAACCACTAGAGACAAATGAATGAAATTCTTAATGACTGGGGATTATCAGAGAATATTAACTAATAAGAGACTAGAGCAGGGATGCATTAACAAAATAAATTTGAATAATACCAACAACTAACTTTCTAAAAAGTATATTTATTTATTATGTATACAATGTTCTGTGTGCATCTACACCTGCATTCCAGAAGAGGGCACCAGGTCTCATTATAGATGGTTGTGAGCCACCATGTGGTTGCTGGGAATTGAACTCTTGACACCTGGAAGTGTAGCCAGGGCTCTTAAACTCAGAGTTGAAAAAGCACATAGGCATATTTACTTTGAAAAATAATAGGCCATTCTGTGGTAGAGGGAAATCCATTAATAAGATACTGTTAGACCTTGTCCCTTTGTGCAATGTTAGCTGCTTAGACCTGTAACCTGACAGACACATATTTAGCTAATAGCCTTTGTCTCAATTTGAACTGACATAACAAAAGAGTGTCAATGAGGATTGTACATATGGGCATAGGACAGACTCTTAATTCGAAATTAAATATTCACTGGATCAAGCTACCTGACCCAAACTGTACACCCACCAATGTGGTCCATTTTCCTAAATACATGTTAGGAAATTACAGATAAAAAACCTCCCCCTGTCTCAATTTGGCCCTTCTTCATAATGCTTCCCCTTCCAGCTGACTCCCTTAAACTTTAGTTTGATCAAGCAGGGATTGGGGGTATGTACTTTAGTTCCAGCACTTTGGAGGCAAAAGTAGGTGGACTCCATGAGTTCCAGGCCAGTCTCGTCTACAAAGTGAATCCAGGATAGCCAGGACTACATAGAGAGATCCAGTGTCAAAAATAAATAAATAAATAAATAAATAAATAAATAAATAAATAAATAAATAAAACACCAACAACAAAACGCTTTAGTCTGTGATTTAGTCTATTGCCTATTCTGTTTCCCCCTGAAGTGTACATAATAGCTGTTCCTCCTATCTATTCTGGTCTGAACACAGAAGCCCCACTTGGAAATCCTTTTCCTGTTATGAAATGGAGAGTTCATTAAATGATCCATATGAGTAATTTAAAAATTGAGTTGTGGTACAGCCCTTTAACTAAAGACTTTAGAAAGTTTAATGATGAAGAAACATGGTCAATGCCTTGGGAAAAGACAAACTGGGATCAAGGTGACTTGAGTCAGCTTAGTTTGTCTCAGAAACATTTTTCTATGAGGCTGAAGATGCAGCTGTTCTATATGCTTTTCCAAGGAGAAATCATTGCACACACAATTAAAAGATTAAAAAAAATCCCTTTAATGACAGCTCACTTTCAGCTCTGGATAATGCTCAAACGGAGCCAGATGAGAACAGACTTTACATTCCACATATCCTGTTACCCTAAGTCACTTTCAGATTTAGGTCCCAGGTTGTGTTTTGAACAATTTAAATACGGCCTGGAGACTAAGTGGTCTCGCCACTAAGACAGTTGGGAGATTTGCACAGCAAAGATATTACCCCAAATTATTTCTTAAATAAAAACAACAGGTCACTCCTCAGTGAAAAGATCATAAATGGAATATCTCAGAGAATGAAAAAATTAGAAGGTCAAAAAGATAAAAGCTACAGTGGGAGGTCTGTTATTTTTTTTTTTTTTTACAACATCTCAAATCATTCAATTTTACCAATGAAGACCCTGGAGCCAGAGAGTGAGGTGAAAGCCTGCTAGCTCAGAGAGGCAGATAATCATGCCCTTGACATTCCCAGGCCTAGGTCCCAGAATTAATCCTGTTTCCCTAGGCCTTCTAAAATAACCTCCTCATTACTAAATTTTCTCCTAATTCCAGGGCCTCTCTCTATCCTTCCTCCCACTCCCACTTACTTTTTCTATTTTTCCTTAATAACCTATGTTCACTTCCTGTCACCTGGATTTTGCTCTGCAACTTGGCCTACCATTGACTTCATTTAATCCTGCTTACAATATTAAAACTGAAAGCTCTTGTATTAAGGTGTTTGCTATGGTTCAACCACACCACAACTTCCAGTAATTAACACAATCTTTGGGTTGAGAGTGTGAGCAAATATCCTGCATAGTCTTTTACAAGCTATGTCCCATGCCAAGTAATCTCATTAAGCAAAACAGCATATTGTATATTTTCAGGTGAAAAATACAACGGGGAAAAATGAATAAAATGGCTTCTATGAAGTCAACACAAACTATCACACAATGGGTTAAATTCAGGAGGCATCTAATAGAACAATGCTGTACAAAGGGAGCATAGGGCATCTCAATAAATTTATTGACCAAGCCTATAGTGGCCTTGGGACTGTCTACTATAGCTCTATGTGTTGGGAAGAGTGGGGTTGCCAGGTTCTAAAGCAATGCCTTCCCAAAGGCCTTGGACCCAGACCATTACCAGTTCTCAAAAGTAATACTTACTTTAGAGAAGGACCTCTGTTTTGCTCTCTATACATTGGGGCTAATGGAAAGCTCCCAAGTCCCTAGGCTGTTACTGGCTCTATCAAGCTTGTTGTTGGTTTTGGGAAGGAGCTATGCAATTCTCCATACATGAGAACCCCAGGAAAATCCTTGCTTGATCAGGCTAACCCTCAACAGAACAGAGTTTTTTCCTTTTCAAAGAATTGTCTCCCTGTGTATTCTTGCCCATGGGGCAGAACTATGTTTTTATCAAGTAGAAAATGGACCTTTATGACACACCAGGCCTTAATGTTGGTTGTGACCCTGTAATATCCCTTTGAGCAGATTGTTAGAGGCAAATCCTTTGATATGAATATGGACCTCATGGTTGGTTTTAAATCAGTTTCCCTTTTGCTTTTGTTTAGAGCCACGTTTCTGTATAATCCTGGTGAGGAAATGTGTATCCTGGAATCTTAATCACTAATAGGCCTGGTAGCATACTACTTATCTGTGAAGTGTTTTACAGGCAGTCTTCCCTCAGCTAAATTCTAACTGATGCCACTAGTTTTTCAGCAATGGTAAATCCTTTACATCATCAGTTCTACTCATCTATATCACAACTTAATACTGGAGTACTATCTGACACAGGACATACCATTTGCAACCCTCACAAAATCCAAATGGATCTTTTAAAATTGAGAGAACCAGACCTGACACCCCCAAAGGTCACCAGGAATTATGCCTAAAAAAGGTCACCTAAAGGTTACCCAGCTAGTGACTCTACCCCAAGGTCACCAGGAACTAGGCCATGGGTCAGCAATTCCAGAAACAAGGTTATAAGATTCCCTACCCAAGGAGCAGCTTGAGGATAACCACAAGAATGGGAAGGTATCTTATCTCAGGGTGGGGCATTTGTGCTGAGCAGCCCACTAACCTTGTAGTAGAACCATTTCATGACACAGAAATTACCCACCATTCTTGTGGCCTATATATAGCTCACTTTGAAGGGGTGTATCTGCAAAGGGAGTTTAACACCCAGTTTTCTGTGATCTCTTGATCTCAGAGGGGATGAATGTCCCCCTATCTGTAAAGGGCGGTAGAGAATCCAGTTTACTGTGATGTCTGGATCTTTGGATAAGGACAAGGCAGGTAGCTCCTGCTGCACAGATTCCCTGATGTCCAACTTACAGTTTTTTCACTGCATAAGTGGTGGGATCTGTTGTCTGGCTCTCTTTGTTTTTCTGCTGTGAAAGCAGTGGGATCTGGATGTTTGTGTATTTTTGTTTGACTGTCTTATCTGTTGCTGCCTGTTTTTTCTTACTGGGACTGACGAGGACATGGTACAGAATCCTTCTAACCTCCTACACTTGATTCTTTCCCATTTCAGTAAGGCTTGAGCCATGCTCCACAGGCTCTGTTGACAATGGCAAGGAGGTGCCAAAGGATGGATACAGTATGGGGAGCCCCATGCTTGGCACCTTTGTAACTGTTCTCTGGTCTCTCGGCTGGCATAGCTTAGCTGCTGCTCTGGCCTCTGGTCTGGTAGAGGTCATCAGGTATGTTGTTGCTCCAGTCTCTGGTCTAGTGGAACGAAAGGCTGACATTCAAATCTCTGGTGTAGTTGGGTGAAGACTGATTCTGGGGTAGGCCACCACTATTGGAACAGGATAGAGGGCCCATAGAGGGACACACAACTGTTCTGAGTTTTGGTATTTTTTTTCTTTTTCATTCTCTTTGTGCACATTGTGCCCAGTACCTTCTTTTATTGTGGTGTTCTTTTGTGGTTTTGTTTGCTTGTGATGGTCTCAGTGGGCCAGTGATCAAACAGCTTTGATCCATGGTGACTCCTCCTGCCCCATCCTCCCAGCACAACAATCTGGGACACCTCTGGTCACCAGTAGGAGCACACATTTCCACATGGTTGGCTGGGAAGGCTTGGTTAGAGAGGGGTCTGTGTGCAGAAAATCCTGCGGGGCTGGACCTCATTTTGCCTCCTTGCTTCCTCTCTGAGGAAAGTTGGTGACCTGAGGTTAGCTCTGGCTTGGAACAATGATCACCAAATATGCCCTTAGCCAAAATGTATTGTTGTTATTACTATTATTATTATTTGGTTAGGATCCCGTATAGCCCATCCTGGCCTGAAACTAAACAGCTATAGATGACCTTGAATTTCTGATCCTTCTGTTCCACCTCTTAACAACTGTGCTACACCCCCAATCCCTCAAACTCCTTGTTTTGATCCATAGGTGGTTTCAACAAGTAAGTGGACTGAACCCAAAAGGAGAAGGCTTGGCTCCACTGAGCTCCTGGGTCTGTCTAAGTGTACTAGCACCGTGCCAAGAATGCCCACCTGAGCACTTTGACACATGACTTAATAGCGTGAATGAACATATGAGATTGTTGCTTGAGAACAAAGCCAATTCTTCTTTAGGCGAAGTCTTAGACTAGCAAGTAGAAGAATTTTGTTAGAAAATCCTGGAGAGCACATGTATGATTATGGTTTGCATGGGTGGGGAACCTCTGTCAATGTGCTCTCCAAAATAAGCATGGGGGGATAGATGAGGAATTCATCATGTCTGGGCATCTTCACCTTCCCCCCAGAGAATACATTGCTTTACTTAATCACCACTGCATGAAAAAATAGCTAAAATGTATTTGTAGTTCAAGGTCTAGAAATGAGGCATCAGGGGTCCTTTAGGCAATGTTGTCACAGAATTATATCCAATCAAGTGCAATGTTTGTAAATTCACACTGACCAAGAAATAAAGGAAATGGAGGGAAGAGAAAGAAAGGACAGAGGGGGAGAGGTGGGGAGGGAGGGAAGGAAAATGTTCAAAATCTTCCTGGCAAGAAAAGAGAAAGGAAAAAAATCCTGCTTAATGAAGTTCCACATTTTGTGTGTGTGCCCAAAATTTCTTGCTGTGTTTATGTGGACATCCTTTCATCATATTTACATATATGTGTGTGTGTGTGTGTGTGTGTGTGTGTGTGTGTGTGTGTGTAAAGATATATATAAAAGCTTGCTGAATAATGGTGCTTCAATATCTTCCTCACATTTCAACTGAATTAATTTTGGGCCCTAAATCTAAAACTAATTCTTATCAATATTTGGAGGTTTTGCTTGTATTGAATGTGTGGTTTTATTTTCATAGTTAACAGTGTGTACACAGTCCCTTACACCAGAGTCATTATACTTGGGTCTCTAAAAAATGAATGAAAAACAATAAATAGTACTAATAATGTTAATTACTAAAATGAAAGTGAGTGCATTTTACAATGATCTCAGATGCTCACTTCAGACAGGACATTTTATGATGAAATATTTTTCATGAGGCACAAAATGCCTGTTAAGCTTAGGGCTTGTTTACAACATTCTCTTGAAAACAAGGCTCAAGATGCATCCTGAAGTCATAACATCAAATGATGTACAGAGAGGACACAATCAGCTTTGTTGAAATAATCTCCTTGGGATAAGTACGGCGGGATGCGAAGCCCAGGACATTTTCTGAGGATCTGATCTCTCATAAAACTTAACGAAAACATAGATGCTTTGCAGAAAATGAACATGTACATAAAACCAACTACATATAAAGCAGGTACAGATTGATTGTCAGAGAGGGACCAGGTTAAAAACTAACACCAAATAAGTAACACTATTGCTGTATCTGTAATTTCTATCTTATTTGGAAGGCAGAGACAGGATGACTGTTAACCCCTGTATTTAAGCAGAGCATCTGCATAAAGAAAAGTAATGCTTTGCTTCTCCTGTTCCTTTTCTTTCTTCTCCTCTTTCTCCTCCTTCTTTACCTTGTATATGTGAAGCAAATATTCTACCTCTGTGCTGTATTCCTAGCTCCTGTACAAAACAGGTAGATAGAGATAGTCTTTGCATATGATAAAGCCAGATGCTAAACCTCACTAAAGCTTAAAGGAAGTGATTTGCTCTTGGATAAATGCAAGAAAACACAGAGAAGGTAACAGGGATAGAGGAGGCTATCCTAGTAACAGCAGTAACAGAACAAGATAAAAAGACTTCAGGAGAAGTTTATTACAGATGGCACAATGGTTGGCCTTAACAAAATGCTACATATTCCCATGCTCTAGGTGGGAATTGTTTATTACTATCGGATTATGAAAACTTTCCTAAAGGCATTTACTGTTTAAAAGATTATTTGTCCTTCCACAGATAGTTCCTGTTTGTGAATTAGGTACCCAGTATTGTGCTAAGTCCTGAACACACAAAAAATGACTCATGCAAACACCATTCTTTCTCTACAAGCTTACAGTCTTGTGGGGTAATCCACCATAGACCATGCATAGAAATGTATACATCACTATAAAATCCACTATGAAACCTAAAGAAAAACAAGGGTGACCTAACACCCTAGAAGGGATAAAGAAAACATGTATTCAAGGGCCCAGAATTGAGAACATTTTAGTTCAGTAGGGGAAATGAAAGAAGGTGAATTTGTTTGGAATATAATAGGGAAGAAAATAATAATAATAATAATAATAATAATAATAATAATAATAATAATAATAATTAAAAAGGAAGCCAGAGGGGCTGAAGACATGGCTTAGTGATGAAAAATAATTTCTGTGGGGCTGGAGAGATGTCTCAGAGGTTAAGAGCACTGGCTGCTCTTCCAGAGGTCATGAGTTCAATTCCCAGGAACCACATGGTGGCTCACAACCGTCTATAATGTAATCTGGTACCCTCTTCTGTCATGCAGTTATACATGCAAACACAATATTGTATACATAATAAATAATAAATCTTAAAACAAAACATTCTCTCTTTTTTTCCTAGAGTTCCTAGCATGTACATGGTGGTTGACAATCTTCTGTAGCTCCTGTTTCAGGGAATTTGATGCCATATGACCTCCTGGGATATAAGCCACACATGTGGTACACTTACTTACATGCAAGTAAAATACTCTCATCACTCATCTACATAAAAGATAAAAATACCCCCTCAAAAAAAAAAAAAAAAAAACAGGTCAGTGGATGTAGTGGCACACAGTGGATCTCAGTGTGTTCAAGTCCATCCTGGTCAATAGAGTGAGTCCAGTCCAGGCAAAGCTATACAGGGAAACACTGTACTGAAAAACAAAACAACAGCAAAACAAAACAATATAAAAACAAACAAACCAAATCATAAAGCAAGTGTGGTGACACATGCCTGTAAATGGAGCATTAGGAAGTTCAGGAATGAAGGTTAATCTGGACTATATGAAACTCTGTCTCAAAAACAAAACAACAGCAACAACAACAAAACTGCACAAGAATCTGTGTGCCTGGGATGCTTTGGGACATTCAAGTTTTTATCTTAATTCTTGGCTCCATAGGAAGCTATTGAGGAGTGTAGTTGTTTGAATGAAAATGACCCCTATAGTCTCATATGTTTGAAAATATGGTACCCTGTTGTTGGAACTGTTTTGGAAAAATTAGGAACTGTGATCTTGTTGAAGAGGTGTTCCACTGTGGGTGGGCTTTGAAGTTTTAAAACCCCACACCATTCTCAGATAGCTCTTTCCGTCATACTTGTAGATCAGGATGTAGGCTCACAGCCACTGTTCTCTCTGGTTCTCTGCCTGCCATTCCTGTCTGCCACTATGCTCCCTGCCGTGATGCTCCTGGACTTACCCTCTGAAACTCTAGGTACCCAACCACCTCTTTCTTCTAAAAGCAGCCATGGTCATGGTATGTTAGCACAGTGATAGAAAAGTAACTAAGACAAGGGGTTTGAAAACAGGAGAGAAATGCTTGGATGTACACTTATCTCAAAGATCCCTTTGTCCTGTAAAATTAATAACAAGATTTCAGAAATTTCAGGCCGCACAGCGACCCGACCCAGAAATCCGAGCCCATTCGGGTGGGGCGGGGGAGTGGCTTGCGCGAGGCGGAGCGCAGGCACAGTGGGCGCAACCATTGTCAAGCATGACGTAAGCGCCGTTGCTATGGCTACAGACACTGAAGGGAAAACACAGAGCTCAACCCGGGCCTGGGGGGCTGCGGCGGCGAGGGTTGGCAACAGAAACCTCCTTCCTGGGCGTGGTGGCAGCAATCATGGCTCGGCTAGGTGAATATTTCGTCTTGGTAGACTAAGACCAAGAGAAGCCAGGTAAGGGTGTGGGGCGGGTGCCGCCACCGGGCTCTGCCTCCCTCTGCCCCCAGGCACCGCCTCCGACCCCGGGCTCCGCCTCTGCCCCACCAGGCTCCGCTTCCCTCTGACCCTGGGATCTGCCACCCCCCCTTTCCGGCTCCGGCTCCGCCCCCACTAGGCTCCGCCTCTGCTTCCCCAGACTCTGCCTCCCTCCTCCCCCGGGCTCCGCCTTCACCTCCCAGGGCTCCGCCTTCCTCCGCTTCCAGGCCCCTCCCCGTCCCCGCTCCGAGCTCTGCCCCCGCCTCCACTAGGCTCCGCCTCTGCTACTGCGGGCTCCACCTCCCTCCTCTTCCGGGCTCCTCCCTCTTCCCCGCCCCGGGCTCTGCCTCCGCCCCCTCGGGCTCTGTCCCTGCCCTGGGCTCCTCCCCCTCCTCCACCTCTGGGCTCTGCCTCCGCCCCTAGCAGCCATCCATTGGGCTAGGTGGTGCTTGGCCTGGCGTCCCGGCTGGGAGGCAGGAAGGAGAGAGGGTTGGGTCCCGTGGTGGAGGAGCAGCGGATCCACGGGTGTTGGCCTTCGCGGAGCGGCTGAACCTGGCTGGCTGTGGGCGTGTGTGAGGGACCCGCCGACTGCGGTCTCAGGGCAAGGCCGGGGCTGTGCAGCTGGGGGCTGGCGGGCTAGGCAGGTCGGGAGAGCCTGGCAGAATTCTGCCAAGAGCTTCTGTGGAGGCTGCTTGTACCCAGGACCGCGCCCTCGGGCGGCCGGGGTTGGGAGGGCGGGAGCACACTGTGCGGAGTTCCTAGGGATACACTTGTGTCCTGCATCCTGAGAAAGAGTGATGCTGGGGCCAGTCCCCCCGGAGAGGAAGTACAGAGAGTCCAGCGCTGCCTCCTGCCTGCCCTTGGGCTCGTGGGGTGGGGGAGTTTGGACATCTGGTTCGAAAGAAAGCAGGTACTTGGAAAGTCCACAGGATCCTTGAACATTTCTAGGAACATTGTATGAGGACCTATGTGCAGGCATTCCAGAATGAAGTGATTCTTCTTAAGTAAAGACAGCCACTGCAGGTGCTGCCTCTTACTTAGCTTTCACCTGATTTTATTGTTCTTTTTATTCATCTGAGAATTCTTCATAAGGAACAGTTTGGCAGATACATTGCTGTTTATGGACTTGCACAATCAGGAGTATGCAGGGTTCATGCAGGCTTATTTTTATTTCTTTGTGTTGTTATTTATAGATAAACAGGATGTAATAACAAGGTTACTGTAGAGCTGGGAAAGCTCTTTTATTTCGGGATAATTCCAGTTTTACACTTGCAAGGAATTTTAGCTACCAGCCCTCCAGCTCCTTGTCTCAGGAGGTACTGAGGTTATGTTTTGCTGATTGTTAGTTGTTGGTAGCACTAGGGTACCACTGTTCTAGTCTCTTTTTATTATTTACTCATCCCTAAGAATTTGTTTAAGAGAAGGGATCGTTCACATTTTTTTCTCACTACTGCCTAATTGAGGTCACTTAAGAGAATTGCTTGCAGGTCGGTGAGATGGCTCAGCAGATAAAGGCTCTTGCTGGGCAAGCCTGGAGAGCTGAGTTCGATCCCTGAATTTATGAAAAGGTGGAAGAAAAGAAGTGATTGCACAGAGTTGTCTTCTAACCTTCCTATGTGTTCCCTACTATGCATGCTTCACCGACATCATGAACACACACACACACACACACACACACACACACATGCTAAAAAAAGAAGACATTGTGCTGTATTTAGAGAGTCTTCTTGCTGCTCCAAAATGTCACGTCATTTCACTTGTCATAGTCTTGATGTAGTCTTCCCCAGACTGCTAGTGTGAAGAATCAGTTTTGTTTTAATCTTGTTCAGTTTTCAGTAACATTATTCTTCCCCCTACAACAATTTTATTTAGTTTTGCTTTTTTTTTTTTTTTCTTGAGACAAATTCCCTCTATAGAGCCCTGGCTGTCCTGGGATTCCCTATGTAGATGAGGCTGGCATTGAACCTACAGAGATCTCCCTTTCTCTGCCTCCAAAGTGCTGGGGTTAAAGACCATGCCCAGCTTCCCCCACAACAGTTTTGAAACAATAACAAACTTGATAAAAGTTTCAAGTATGTTACATAATTAATGCTGTTTTACTTTGGATATTTTGAGAGGAAGCTGCTGACCTTATGCCCTGTCACTCAGAATAGTTTAGTGTCAATTTTATACAAACAAGAATGTTGTCCTACATATTGACAGTGCAGTTATCACAACAGGAAATTCACACTGACACAGTGTTCCCTTTAATTTGGTTTTTTTCTCTATGTTATTATTCACATAAATGTCAAAAGAAGTTCGTACATTTAAGTGTTCCATTGTTTCTTTATCTCTTTAGTCTCTTTCAATATGGAACATTTTCCTAATCTTTTTCATGATCATGTCACTTTTGATGACTGTGGGTCAGTTATTTTTTTCTTCATTAATTTATCTATTTGTTCATTTTATATCCCACTTACAACCCCACTCCCTCCTCTCTTCCAAGTCCCACCTCCCTTTTTCCCTATAACACCCCACCACCAAACAACCTACCCTTGCACATAAAGTTACATCAGGATTAAGTATCTCGTCTTTCACTGAGGCAAGACAGGGCAGCCCTGCTAGGGAAATGGGATCCAGAAGGAGGCAACAGAGTACAAATCAGAGACAACCCCTGCTCTAGATGTTAGAGGACCCACTTGAGGACAAGCAGCCCATCATTTTCATATGTGTGGGGCCTAGGACTAGTCCAGGCATGTTCTTTTGTTGGTAGTTCACTCTCTATGAGGCGCCATGATTCCAGGTTAGCTAGTTATATAGATCTTCTTGTGGTGTCCTACCCCTTCAGCTTCCTCAATCCTTCCTCTAACTCTTCCACAAGACTCCCTGAGTTCTGCCTAATATTTGTTTGGCTGTGGGTCTCTGCAACTGTTTCCATTATCTGTTGGTTGAAGCCTCTCAGATGATAGTTATGCTAGTGTCCTATCTACAAGCATAGCAGAGTATTGTTAATAGTGTCAGAAGTTGGGGCTCTCCCATGGGTTGTGTCTCAAGTTAAGCCAGTCATTGGTGTCCATTTCCTCCATCTCTGTTCCATCTTTTATCTCTGCATATCTTGTAGGCAGAAAATTTGGGTTGAGGGTTTTGTGAGTTCATTGGTGTCCCCCTCCCTCCTCTGACTACAGGATGTGTCCACTTCAGTCTCAATATCCCTGCTGCTATGAGCCTCAGCCAAGCTCACCACCCCCATATCTTCCCAGGCACCTCCAAAACTTTAGTCTTCATCTTGTCTCAGAGATGCCCAACACCAATTTCCCTTCTCTCCCAGCCATCTCACCCTCATCCCCACTTTTACCACACCTGATCCCCCATCCTGTTTCTCTCTTCACTCCCTTCTCCCACCCACTTCTTCTCTCCCTCCACTTCCCATGTCTGTTATGTCTATTTTATTTTCTTTTTTAGTGGGAATCATGTATCCTGACTTGAACCCTCTATGTTACTTAGTTTATTTGAGTCTGTGGATTGTACCATGATTATAGTGTACTATATAGCTAATATCCCAGGTTAGTTATTTTTGTAGACTGTCCCTCAGCTGTCTGTGCTCTCATGGATCAATACATGCATTTGGGCAAGGGTATCACAACAAGTTACACACACTGTGTCTTGTTAGGTGGTACATACTTTTACTTTGATTACTTGTAATTAGTAGCTGCAAGGCTTTTCTACTACAGAGTTAATACACTGCACCCCCATGAGTATCTTGACACTCTGTGTTTTGGTCCTCATCAGAATGTTAAAGCATTTGCCATACATTTAGATCAATATGGATTCATGATTTATGTGCCTTTTGTAGTGGACTGTACTGTTCTTGTATGTTTTAGTCTGCTGGGGCTGTTGCAATAAATGATTTATAAAAAAAGGCCTTTCACGGTTACTTTTTACCTTTCACACTTGTAAACTCTGGAAAATCTAAAGTTAAAATATGAGGTCTAGTTGGGGGCATGCTTGTCTACAGTCCTGTTCTCATTTTGACCTCAGTGCCCTAAAGGGGCACATGATTTTATAGGATCTCTTTAATAAGGTTATGAACCTATTTATAAGGACTTCACCTCCAAGACCTGAGTACCTCCAAAAGACCTCATGCAGTTTGTTTGTTGGGGTCTTAGGACTTCAACATAGGAATTTTGGGAGGACCTAGATATTCAGATAATTTTGATGTTTAAATTATTTTGTCATTTGAGCAATGAGAACTCTGTGCCTTTTTTCTTTAAGAATGTATCTTATTTTTACAGTGTTCTGCCTGCATGTGTGCCTGCAGGCCAATAGAGGGTAACAGATCTCATTACACATGGTTTTTAGCTACCATGTGGTTGCTGGGAATTGAAGTCATGACCTTTGGAAGAGCAGCCAGTGCTCTTAATCTCTGAGCCATCTCTCCAGCCCCTTCTGAGTCTTTTTGGCATGTCCCATTTCTATCATTCTTTGAGCATCATTGTGTTTTGACCTAAGGTATTTCTGTCATACATGCACACCCATTTTTTCTCCTTTATGGCATTACACCTCTGATATGGGGCCACGTACACAATAAGCAAGCGTGGCCCTGTAATCAACTATTCTTCTAGGGATCCCTGCTTTCTCCCAGTGGAGGCTAATTTACACTTTCCCTTGTAGCTCAGGCTAACTTGAAATTTATGATATAGTCAAGGATGACCTTGATCTTGAAGTTATCATTTTTCTGCCTCTATCCCCAGTGCTATGATTATAGTTGTGGACCCTCATGCCCAATTTATATGGTCCTAGAAATGGAATCTTGGGCATTCTACATGGTAAGCAAGCACTCTTATCAATAGAGCTGCATCTCCAGCCTTAGCAATAACCTTTTTTTGTTTATATCGAGATGTAAAATACAATTTGTTCATTCATTCATCTGTTGGTGGATACTTATGTTTCCAGATTTTGGTTACTCAGAATAAAATAGATATTTGACAGGATCTTTGAATATTGGCATGTTTTTATTTTTCTTGGGTTAAAAACAGAAAAAAAATCTTATATCATGGGCAAATATCTGCTTAAGTTTATATGAAACTGTCAACAGGTTGTCCCTTCTCATCCAGGAAGCCTCGGAGTTGATGTTCTGGCTTCAGCTGCTCCTCCACTCACCAATTTTGGCATTTCAAATCCTGTGCACCTCAAATCTGGTGTGTGTTGATCACTACCATCTTGGATTACCATCCTCTGCACTTTCTTATGACGAATCTTATAATGAATCCATGGAGCATTCACTCTGAAATTCCTCAGGGAAAAAGAATAGGCCAAGAATCAATCTTCTCATATGTAAAGGCAAGCCAATAATCAAGCATTTTATTTGAACAGATTCTCACAATTTTCTTCCATATCTTGTTCTTTTTATTTTAGTCCTTAATTGAAATAATAAGCAATAACCATTACTTGTGTAAATTTGATGTCTTCATTTCCTGTGCAATAGTAATTGGTCTGTTACTTTTTAATTCATTCTTACACAATTTTTGAAGACAAGAACAGCATACAGTAGTTCTATAGCAACGTGATATGTATGACAGCTAGATAATCAATGTTCTTTCTGTGCAAACATGACAACATAAATTTGATTCTCATAACTTAAAGAAATGTGAAATATATGTGTTAAACAAGATGGCCTCTGCCTTCTACGTGTGGCTGTCATTGCCTTGTGCAAAGACACCATGAGGTTAATTACTTAAACAAGCTTAAGCATGTGTAAATGTACTGTATTATTTATTGTGCTTTCACACAGGAATGCGTCTAGAAGTGCACTAAACTAACAAGTTTAGTGATGTATGAAAACACCTTAAGCAAACTTTGCTAACTGCCTTCAGTTCATGTTATAAAGGAGTTTATTACCTTGTGCAGACACTCCATGTGATAAATTGCTTTAAAAAGCTGTGTGATGGTAAACTGAAATCTTAGGAATGGATTTTAAACATGTGGGATAGTGGTGAATGAATCCAGTACCTCTTGAATGAAGGGACTACAAGGTTTCCTTGAAGAAGGAGCCTGACAAATCCCCTAAAAGTTTTACTTTTAGCCTTTCTGCAGTCCTTGCCCAGAAGGACCCTACTACCTTTTACAAGAGTAATTTCATCCAAGGGTAAAGGAAAAATCAAACTTTCTTGTATCTATTATATGCTAGGTCTGAATTAATATGGATTCCTGGAGATACCAAGAAATATTGCAGCACTTCACATAAAGTAGGGGCCTTTGGAGGTCAGGTGTTTAATAGAGTTTTGGTCAACACCCAAATTACAATTGGTCCAGTGATCCAATGATATTACCCAGTCTGAGAAGGTATAATGGGGTAGTTTACATAAAAGGTAGCAGAATTTTCACATTGGCACCTGTACCTGTGGAGGTGTTATAGGTTCAGGAATAGCCACACACTAACCACTCAAACACCAAACTCAGACTGATGGAAGTTATTGAATGCTAAACAAAAATTGACCATTCAGGACCATAATCTGGAATCAGGAGCCAGAATATGATGCTGGTTTGTTTCTAAGTTAGGCTTTTTATTCATAAAAACATAACCAGGTAACCAGGTATATGAAAAAAGTTTGAGCCACAGACATGGGAAATCTTTCCAGTTCTTTTTTTTTTTTTCATAGACTTAAAGTTCTTGTCATACATGTCTTTCACTTGCTTGGTTAGAGTTACAGCAAGATATTTTATTTTATTTGTGACTATTGTGAAGGGTGTTGTTTATATAATTTCATTCTCAGCCTATTCTTTTGTATACAGGGGGACTACTGATTTTTTTAATTTAATTTTGTATCAATCACTTTGCTGAACATGTTCATCAGCTGTAGGAAGTCTATAGTAGAATTTTCAGGGGTCATTTTTTAAAATATCATATCATTTGTGATTAGTGATTGTTTTGACTTCCTACTTACCAATTTGTATCCCAATAATCTCCTTTAGTTATTTTATTGCTTTGGCTAATTTTGTCTATAGAGCTGCTTTGTACACATAAACTCTTTTAATAAGTTTTCTACCATAAAAGAAAACTCCTTCAATTTGGTACATGCCTTTGCTGACTAAAACATCTTGACTAACAATTACGATGTTTTGGGAGTTAGAGTATATCTTTTGATTTCCTTCTTATGTTAAAGTTAATGTCAAACAGTTTGGTATTATTCTAATAGGCTTGCAGCGTGAGTAAGTTACTTGATCTTTGTCAATGCACCTTTTAATAACAGTTTTTAAGATTTTGTGTTTCTAATGTTTTAACTATAATACATTGTTAAGGTTTGCAAGGCAATCCAGGAAACTGACCAGGAAGAATTATTCAAAGGAAAAGAAATAGGGGAGGGAGCCCAGTATTTCTTCTCTAGAATTAGAGACTGGCTACACAGCTGCTAAGGAGGAAAACTAAAACTGACCACTTCTTTTTCCCTTACTAAAAAACAAAACAAAACAAAAAACAAACCAAAAACAAAAACAAAAAAAAAAAACAGCATCTAGCCAAAAGTTCAAAGGGTTATAAAACAGGGGCCCTTTGTTCTGAGATTAGCTCCTGACATAATTAAAGGAGACCCAAGGACCCCTTCTCCAGCTACCAGGGACTGGGCATTTTAATGTAGTAACAGGAGCAATAAAAACAGCAGCCAAGCGTGTTAACTTATGGGACAGGGGGCGAGGAGTAGACGTCACAAAGCTCCTGCCCAATTGTGATGCCAGGGACAGTATGGTGTGAGAGAGAGATTTACAGACACCAGAACCAGGGGAAAGGCTGCGTAAGGTCTGAGGACAAAGATGTGCCACAGAAGCCTTCAGCACCTAGAAGATGCTTCCAGAACCTATTTCCAGGGTCCTAGCCAAGCCACCAGGTGAGAAGCTTAGGAACAAAGGCTTATGATGGTGGGGACAGCACGCAGGGGATTCTGGGATTTGTAGGCAACACCTGGGCCACAGTCCAGACAGCCGACAGGGAGAGACGCAGGCTCGCGACTACAAGCAATCCCAGGATGCATCGCGCCGCCTGGACGCCATTTTTGTAGTTCTCAGATACAATTCCAGAAGTCCTAGCTCCGAAGCCTTGTTTGTAGTTCTCAGGCAGGGGGTGGAGGGGGTCTCTGGCGTGAAGCATCTTGGGATCGTTGGGACTTACGTGACCAGCAAGAGCTCCGAAGTGAGAAACAAAGGGGTAAAGTTCTGTCTGTGACTAGAGGGTTTGCATTTACATCCCCGCGGCGGAGGCCAGGGAGATGGTAGGGCGGCCTCGATGCCTATGAGCCTGGAAGTCTGCGGGGCGGATACGGAAGCGAAGCCATAAGGGGCGGGACTTCCGCCAGAAATGCCCTGCTACCCGGAATGGTTTCCCCAGGTCAGCAATCGTCTTATCGCAAGCAGTTATGAATACATAGTCCTGCTCACACGTGGGGTGGGGGCAGGGAAGAAGGGGAGTAGGAGGGATTTGGGGTTCCCCACCTTCCTCTCTTGTCCACCCCTCGCCTTCCATCCATCCGCCTGGAGTTCCTGAGCGGCCACGCAGGCAGGGGCATGGCGGGAAGAGAAAAGGCACAGTCCTCTGCTCCCACCAGGCCTGCGTGCTTCCTGGGGGAGATGGTGCACCCAGCCCGGGGTGAGGCTGTGCACAACCTTGTATGTGTTGTTCTGGCGTCCTCTGATGATGAGGAAGAAGAGGAAGGAAAAAAAGAAAGAAAAAGAGAAAATAAAGGAAGAAAGAAAAAGACTCCCAACTAATTGAAACTTGGGTACTATTTGCTGAGTACCCAAGTTTCTGATGCCCTCTGCTGGGCCCGCGGGTGCACGAGCGAGGTGGGGGGGCTGGGGGTTGAGTAGGTAGGGTGCACTGGGCTTAGTTGATAGGGTGCTGGGGACTCAGTACAGAAGGATCTGGCCACCATCTGCTGGTCTAAAGGCATATACATATGGGCAAAGAGAAAAAGTAAGAGATGGAGGAGGAAGAAGAGGGAAGGAAGGAAGGAGAAGAGAGAGACAGAGAGAGGGAGGGAGGGAGGAAGAAAGAAAAAGAAAGAAAGAGAGAGAGAAAGGAAGAAAGAAAGAAAGATCTTTGTGGCTTTGCAGAAAAACAGCCAGCTAATTGAAACTTGGGTACTATTTGGTGTTGATTTGCTGAATTTGAACCAACATACACAGGTAAAAGTACTCACAGGTATTCTGTACTCACATAAGGAACTGAAGTTTTTCCACATGGTAAATAAATTATTTTCAACCAGAAGGAAGGTGTAGAACATGGCAAACCAACACATTTTATTTTGAGTCCCTATCAAATAGGAATGACTTGATGAACTTTTTCAGAGGAAGCTTCTCATATTTGAAAACAAGAGCTATCCCTGGCTTAATGAGCTATTTCTAGTCTTCTACAGCCTCCCAGTACCCAGGAGATTTTTACTTCCATAAATTCTGGATTGACAGGTTTGATTGCATCTCCTGCTTTTCTATGAGAAAATCATGACCCATGCCCAATTTCTATAGAGATTAAACCAGAAGAAAATGATGTGGTGACCCTTTCTGAGCCCAGCTATTCCATATGGAATGCAGTGTCCTGTGCCCTCCATAAAATGCTGTTGAACAAATTTGAAATGGGATCTAAAGCATACAGAAACATGGACCGGCTTTTTTCATGCCAGGTAAGCCTCACTGGTAAGCAAGGGTAGCATCATATATTATTGGTAAGTAATTCACTGTTATCAAGCCAATAAAACATTTTCACCTTATAGTTGAAAGTACAAATTAAAATGGAAAAAGGTTCTGTCAACGTGTATGTGTATATATCTGTATCTTAAATGATTTGGAGACTGAAAGCACTCATTTGAAGACATTTAATTTGAATGTCTTTCAACAAATGCTTTCCTAGTGTGAGATGAAATCCTGTAAGATATATGTGTAAATATGTAAAAATATGGCAAGTTAAATAACCAAAATTTTTATGATTTCATGGAATATGTCCAGTGCCATAAGATATATATATATACAAGAGGACTGTATCCAAAGCAACCATTTCAAATAAAATAGAATCTATATTTATGGCAAAAAAACATAAAAAAGATTCTTTTGTGGAAAATAAATAGCCTGTCTTAGAGTCAAAAAAAAATTCTGCTCAGTTCCCTCTCTTCATCCACTTCTGCTGTCTATTCCGTTTTCTATTCTGGGTGACATTCTGGCACCCTCCTGTGGACCCTCCTTGTTACTTAGCTTCTTTGGATCTGTGGATTGTAGTACAGTTATCTTGTATTATAGGTCTAATATCTGCTCATAAGTGAATATATACTATGTGTTTCTGTCTGTGTCTGTGCTACCTCACTCAGGATGATTTTTTCTAGTTCAATTCATTTGCCTGCAGTTTCCATGATTTCTTATTTTTAATAACTGATTAGTATTCCATTGTGTAAATATACCAGAAGTACTTTATCCATTCTTCTAGATTTGAGGGACACCTAGGTTGTTTCCAGTTTCTAGCTATTATGAATAAAAAGCTATAAACATAGTAGAACAAATGTTCTTGTTCTATAATGGAACATCTTTTAGATATATTCCCTGGAGTGGTATAGCTGGGTCTGGAGGTAGAACTATTTCCAATTTTCTGTGAATGCATTAGATTGATTTCCAGAGAAGTTGTACAAATTTGCACTCCCATCAGCAGTGGAGGAATGTTCCCTTTTTACCACATCCTCACCAGCATGTGTTGTCACTTGAGTTTTTTATCTTAGCCATTCAAGTGGTGTAAGATGGAATCCTGGAGTCATTTTGATTTCTGTTTGATGACTAAGGACTTTGATGATTTCCTTTAGTGCTTCTCAACCATTCGAGATTCCTCTGTGATGAATTCTCAGTTTAGCTCTGAACCCCACTTTTAAATTGGATTAGTTGATTTGTTGGTGTTTAATTTCTTAAGTTCTTTGTGTATTTTGGATTTTTAATGCTCTGTCTGATGTAGGGTTGGTGTTGCTATTTTCCAAATCTGTTGGCTGCTGTTTTGTTCTTTTGATAATGTCCTTTGACTTACAGAAGCTTTTCAGTTTCTTGAGATCCCATTCATTAATCGTTAATCTCAGAGCCTGCGCTGATTTGTTCTATTGTCTCCCATGTTACTGAGTTCCAAATATTTTTCTACCTTGTCTTCTAAATGATTTAGAGTCTCTGGTTTTATGTCAAGGTCTTTGATCCACTTGGACTTGAGTTTCTGCATGGTGATATACAAAAGGGTCTATTTGCATTTTCCTACAGGCAGACATCTAGTTAGACCACAACTATTTTTTGAAGATGCTGTCATTTTTCCATTGTATGGTTTTGTCTTGTTGAAAGTAAAGTTTTAGTAGGAGTGTGGGTTTATTTATGTGTCCTTATTCCAGTTGTACAGGATTTGTCTTCTCTCAAGGGTGTTTTTTGGTTCTCTGACCATTATTTCTTACCTTTTTCAGACCCATGAGACTTTGGGGATTTGTGGGCACTTCTTGCACAAACAGCCAATGTGAAGGTATTTGGGGGAAATCCTAATTAAAAAACCTATTGTTTTCCTGAGCATATCTTAAATGATAATATAGGAACCATATGCTGAAATTTGGTTGACCTCACTGTTTGTCCTTGTGAAATATTGAAGACTCTGGAAATCAAGGCAGGGCCAGCATGGCTCCTGTTATTATGCTTTGCCATACTTGATTCACTTTAAGACACCATCCTAGGGAATTTACTCTTTTCCATCTTCTCTGGAGAGGTGCACCAGCTTCGGTGACCCCATCAAAAAGGAATTCACCAATTCCATTTTGATAACTACGTTTGCTCAGGAGGAAACAAACAGCTGTTGGGTTATAACATTCATTTTGGTTTGAGAAGATATTAGGATTGTAAGAAAGGAACTTTGGGACCTAGAAAATCATAGCTACACTGAGAATTTGCTGTGATGAATGAGAGAGGAAAAAAAGCAACAATACCAAGTTACATTGATGCTTCCTGTTGTGTGTTTTGGAAGATGTCACATTATTTAAACCTTTTGTATGATCGTGGTGAAAGCCATGCAGTTACTAAATCCAGGATAATAACAGACATTTTCCTGGCTGGTTCAGTGATGTCAAGCACCCATCAGGAAGTGTTCATGTTCTTGGAACTGTTGGAGATGCTTCACTGTCATTTGGAGCTAGCTGGAAGGTAGGGGTGCTGATTGTATTCTGGGTTTAGGCTGAGCACAGTTTGGGAGAATGTGAAGATTGGCAGGAAGAGCTGAGCTTCATGTCTCTTTCTGTGGCTGGCTGCTGGGAGTGATGCTACCCTCACAAGCACAAGTCACCATCACTGACTCACCTGGACAGTCTACCATGCAGAGTGATTATTGGGTTAAAGACTATAATTTTATTTGAATTCCACTATAACACTGGTCAGTGGGCAGCCTCTCTGTGATGGTCTGTTTCATACTGGCCATTTTGGTAGATGATGATGGTCATTGTATCAAAGGTTCTTATACTTCATGAAAGGTGCATGTGTTCTGGGTGCTAGCTAGTGAGTTTTTGGCAGTGTAGGCTCTTCAGAAATTATGATTTTGTCAGACATGGGAAAAGAATAATGCTGGTTTTTTTTGAGTGTGTGAAAGTGGTGCATGTAGGGGAGGGAGAGTCATTTTAGAAAACCTTCCACATGTTCCTCAGAATATGAATTTTCACCAGAGATGAAATTGAGTAATAGGAATAACATCATCATTTGCTATTTAAAGTACACTAAATAATATGATAGTCTTTTAAGAGGCCATGACTGAAGGCATATGCATCCTCAGATATTCCTCAAGAAATGGAGATCAGTGGGAATTTGGTCTCATTTGATACCAATCAGGAGCCAGAACCAAATCCCTGGCCAAAGTTTTATCTGTATGTGGGCCATTAAAATGAAAATGAAACAAAACTTGTTCAAAACTACATCTGGACCTGGATCCCTTATTATTTGAGAAGGAATGAATGGGTACTCAAATGTGTGTGTGTGTTTGTCCATTTGCACATCCGGGAATGGCTTTTTTGGTCCTTATCCTTTGTATCAAAGTTGCTGCACCTTGCTCCTTTATGTACCTGGGTGGCTACACCTGATCACCCTATGTGTCATTACCTGTGGGATCATAACTGTCACAGCACTGCAGAAAACTCAGAAACACAAAACCAGCCCAAAGCACAGCCATGTTTTCCTCCAAGAGTGAAGTAGCGTCATGTACAGTATAAGCCTTTTGTGTATATGAGCAGAGGAGAGGAACTGAAATTGTTGTGCATGTATAATACAGGTCAATTGCTTGTTTGTATTAAAATTTGGAACAAATTCTCTCGGGCTTTTTTGTTTGCTAAATTAAGGGAAAACCTGTGTCCTCCATAGCCCGCAGCAACAACTTTTAGAGGTTGTATAGAGGTTGTATACAGGTGCAAGGGCCCAGGTAAATTAGTATCCCCCTCCCCTCCACTCCGTTGAGCTTAAGTCTGGCACAGGGTCCCTCCATGCTTAGGGCGGAATAAGGCCTTTTATCTTTCAGTGGTTCATCCAACGATGCCACAGGACTAGAGCATGTGGGCTCTCGAGACAGTTCTGTCTTTACTAAATTAAAATATATAGTATTAAAATTAACACATATA
The DNA here is from genome assembly GCF_030254825.1 of Meriones unguiculatus. Classification (NCBI taxonomy): domain Eukaryota; kingdom Metazoa; phylum Chordata; class Mammalia; order Rodentia; family Muridae; genus Meriones; species Meriones unguiculatus. Next base: position 3,777,717 of record NW_026843647.1, read on the forward strand.
TAAATCTAGCTATTAGGTGCAGGAGCGCTCTGTCTTCATGGACACGTGCGCATCACCGGAGGGAACCAGACATTCGTGCACCACCCTGTTGTCCCTGGGGATCCAACCTGGCACCTGGGAAAGAAATAGGGATTCTGTGTCCCTGTCTGTCCTGGAATTGCTTTCTGGAGCACGCTGGTCTGGAACACACTGAGACCCACCTGCCCCTGCCTCCTCAGTGCTGGGATCCTAGGTGTATGCCACTGGGTCGCCTTTTGTTGTTGTTGTTGTTTAATCTTTAAAAATATTTATCAGGGTGAGCGCATTTCTGCCTTCCCGAGAGAGCAGTGCTGCTTTGACTGGGAGGGCCGCAATTACAAAAAAAAAAATGGGGGCCGAGACCCCAGGATTCCTTTTCCATAGACCAGCTGGAAGGCCTCTGAGCAGGAAAATGCAAATTGCACATTCTTTCTCTACACAAGCGACTTCCAGGAGCTGGTGTTTACTTCCATTACCAGTGGGCGGGGCTATGCCGTCACAGAGATGCTCCTAGAAAGGTCTTGTTTCCTAAGACGGTGAGGGGCAAAGGGAGGGGACATTTACAGAACCTTTGGACTGGGGGAAACGCTGTGTGCCCTGGTCGGTTGGTGACTTCCCAGACAGGGGCCTCTGCAGTGGTGGAAAAGAGCTTCCAGGCGACTTCTGGTCCAGGCTACCCTACCAGTGAGGGAAAAACGACCCAAGATGGCTTGTGATGGCATAAACAGTGCCCACAGCATTCTGGGAATTGTATTTCTGCGCCCACACCACGTTACAGCTTGGCCATAAGCTGAGATGACTGCAAACAATTCCAGAAGTCTTTGCTCTGCAGCCCGCCATGTTTGTAGTTCTCATTGAGACATGCTTGTAGTTCTCACAGAAGCTTGCTGTGGGCACAATGCATTCTGGGATTGTTTGTAGTTCTCTGACTTTGGTGAGCTCTGTATTGATCAACGAAAGGAGTAAATGGCTCCTGTGCTTTGCAGGTTTGTGTTTACAGTTCAGAAACATGGTGGCCCGGGAGATAGTGGGGAGGCCACCGAGCCAATGTCCTAACTGCTGAGTCATCTTCCCAGCTTTTTGTTTATGTCTCAGGAATGCCACGGAGTGAATATGCTCATAGTTTAAAAACCATTGACAATGGAAATTGCATTACCTACCCAATTTCTCATCTGCACTCATTCAATTTAAAGCCGAACAGTACACACCATGAGCATTTAAAAATTCGCGTGTATCTATGCGGTGTCCTGTGACAATCAATTGTGTCTGCAGTGCTCCTGTTGTGCCAAATGCATTCTTCGGGAGTCTGAGGACACCTGCACTCATTTGCATAGACCCTTCTGGCCTCAAACTCATACATGCTGCCTGAGCTTCCCTCTTTGCTAGCTCTTCAGTCTTGCCATTTACAGTTCAGGGGAACATCTACTGACACTTGCGGGGAGACATTGACTAGAGAATGCATTAGCAGGGCTATGGGTCCCTGTGAGTCAGGATGGCAATTTCACCACTCATACTGATTTCCAGGGCAACAGAATTTCTTAATCTATAAACAGATTTGGGATTCACAGTGTGACTGTCTTAAGGTAGTGGTATACAAATAACACAGAATTTAGGCTCATTCTGGCCTTTTCAGTTTGTTTGTATTGAAGGAACTGAGGATGGCAGGGGTGGCGCCATTTAGTTTCTCAGACTCTATCTTAAGTTGACTGACCTTGGAATGATTTGGTCACCACCTTTGGGTTCCGAAAAGGGCCACATGGCCCTCCATCCTGCAGGTTTTGTGGAAACCACAAAATGTGTAAATAGATAATTATAACCAGACCTCCACCCCACATGTTATCATAAATGCCACAGAGTGTGTTAGTGGATCCTCCACTGCACCCAGCTGGCTATCATACAGATTGCTATCTGTTGGTTTGGCCAGGTGGCTTGGAACAATTAACCAAAAGGTCAGTTCGATTACTGAACCCCCTACCTAAAACTTATCCTTCTCTGTAACTCTAAGGCTTGGAATCCCCCACTTGTCGTTTTTTTTTTTTTTTTTTTCTTTAAAAAGTCTGCCTCCCTGAGATTCAGGGCCTCACTCTCTAACCTGCTATGTTGGGGAAGATTGGTGGCCTGAGATTTAGCTTGAATAAAATCCTCGTGTGATTTTCAATGGACTGGACTCCTAGTAGTCTTTTGGCATTTCTCAAATCAGGCACATCACACCTACCTTGTCCTCATAGAAAACTGGGTGCTCTCCCACCCTTTACAGATAGGGGCGCATCTGTCCCCTCCAAGATCCAAAGATCACAGAAAACTGGGTATTCTATCACCCTTTACATATAGGGGCACATCTTTGGTCACTCAAATGGGTAACTGTCTAGGAAAGAAATAGTCTGAGATAATCATTTTGGAAAATTTTGGTAAAGTCTGCCTCTGTAGCAAGAGGTAGGTGAGGTCTGCCTCCACAGCTAACAAAGAGGTCATTAACAAATTCCACTCCCAGCCTTTTGGATTGAATGCAGGTATTTGATCTAATGCACTGAGAAAGAGGCCTCTGCATGTTTAACATTCCTGGTTTCCCTAGTGATCTGTGGGTACAAGGACCTTTGTGGTTCAACATCTTGTTGTTCATTGAAGAGTGGAATTTTCCTGAAAGTAGGATAATTAGCATCAAACAAGGATGAGCTCCCTAATTTCTTTTCCAATACAATATGGTCAGTCCTGAAACCATATATACACAATCAACAGAAAGGGATTCAGCAAGTTTAATTCAAATATTTGAGCATGCTTATTCACCCATACTTAGCATGGAAGAAATCACCTGGGAAGAATAAGAAGGGATAGAGAAAGGACAAGAAATGGGTAAAGCAATGTAATATATTTTAATTAAAATATATAAAAATACATATTAAATTAGAACATGGCTATAGAGATAGTTTAGCAGTTAAGAACAATGGATATTGGTACAGAAGATAGAGGTTCCATCTCCAGAAATCACATGGTAGCTAGCCATTTGCTCTAATTCCAGTCAATGTCATCTCCTGCCATCTTCTGGCTTCTGTTGTTACTGAACATAGACACACACAGAAAAACACCCAGTATATAAAATAAAAATAAAGCTTAAAATTGTAGTAATCTCTACAGAGATATCACAGCAGTGAGACAGACAGCAGCCAGGGCTACTTAAAATGAACTCTTTCTACTCCTGTATGAAAGTAGCTGCATAATTCCTCTGAACCAGCCATCTCATAGGCAAAATCAGGCTCATTGTGAGGTTAGACTAGCTCAGCAAAGCTGTTTCTCTAAGAATAGTGTCCATGGTGCTGATTGGTGACTTCCTTGATATTTTCTGAATCTGTATTCTCTGTCTTTGTATGTGTGAGAAAATGGCCTTGATACTTCTATCTGTGAAATCATACAACATGATTGACAGGTAGCACTGGCCGCATGCAAACGATACCCAGTGTCCCTTATTTTCATCTAAGACCTTGTGGTACAAGATGAATATTCCAGAGGCATTTCTGTCCACTTTTATAATTTACGTATGTTTCTGCATGACTTTGAGTCAAGATGCATTTAAATATATCTCCTTATCTACTACCACCATGTTACGAAAAGGATTTAACTTAGCATGCTTAAACATAGGCAAACCTATAATTGAACTTTTCCAGATTCCCTAAGTAAAACATCAAAGCTTCCTTTGTTGAAGAAAATCATGCTTTGGAAAAGACTCCCATGCTCTCCTTTCCTGCCACAGGAAAAAAAAAATCTCAGCTCTTCTGTTTTCACTGTTATGATGGCTATTCTAGGCAGCCAAATTGACTCTGTGTCTGGAATTAACTAAAACCCAAACTGTTGGGAAGTAGAAAAATTCTTCAATCTAGATATAGATTTTTGATGTGATAAAACCCACCTTTAATCTCATCCACAGTCTCTGATGGTAAGATACATACATATATATACACACAAAATACATACATATAATATTGGAGATGGTAGCTCTTTTTCTTTGTCTGCTGGCCCTACCTCTGGCTAGCAAGCTCATTTTTTTAAAAACTGGCATTAAAGCTTATTTCTTAAGAATTATGGTATATACTGAAGACCATCTGAGACATCCAGTTACATTGGCTGAACCATTACTATATTTTTTTTTGTTTTTAAGCAAAATCCAAAACATTTGATGTCACCAATAAAGATGCTGGAGTCAGATGCCTGGGTGAAAACTTGCTATCTCAGGGAGGCAGCCTACCTTCCTACTCAGCCAAAGGCTCAGAAAACAAAACAAAACAAAAACTACTTCTCCTTCCATGCTTTTTAAAAATCCTCTCAAACTGAATGTCCCTACATTCCACTTCATGTGAATCTCTCCCAACTGGTTGCTTGCTTGGACTCATGACCTATGGTTGAGTTTATCCAAGCCTGTTTTAACAGAGAACTTGTGGATTAACGGTGTATGCTTACACTAAACCACTCCACAACTAGAGACAGATTTTTCCAGGATACCATCTCAGGGTTCACAGTATAACTAAATAATCCTGCAACATGGGTTCTTCAACTTTCCATTGGTAGATAGGTATTGTTGGACCAGTTGGAACACAGCCTGTGAGCCATTCTAATAAACACACTTTCTACATATGTACATTCATTCCATTTGTTGTGTTCAGCTAGAGAATCTTTACTAATACAGATGTTTTGTTTTGTTTACCTTCCCATTTGGGAAGCTATGGCTTCTAAAAACACTGCTCCATAAAGTTTGTCATCTGTTAACTGTTTTTCTCTCAGGATGTTCACAGGTACCAGGTGAAACGTAGGTGCAGTTATCTTAGCCCACTATGAAGCCACAAAACACAAATCTTGTCTCTTGAAATTTCTCTGATAGGGAAGGTCCTCCCCCCCTTTCATCTGACCCTAGCCTATCAGGTCTCATCAGGACTGGCTGTAATGTCTTCCTCTATGGCCTGCTCCCCATTCAGGAGGAGGTGATCAAAGAGCTAGCCACTGAGTCATGGTCAGAGACAGTCCCTGTTCCCGTTACTATGGATCCCACATGGATACTGAGCTACCATGGGCTCAGTTCTAGGTTATCTCCATGCATGGTCCTTGGTTGGAGAATCAGTCTCAGAAAAGAGAGATGGAGTGGGGCATGGATGGAAATGAGGGAAAAATGATGAGACTGGGAGGGATTGAGTGAGGAGGCTACAGCTGGGATACAAAGTGAATAAATTTTAATATAAAAAATTTAAAATATTCATAACATTAAGAAATGAAATATATAAGGAACACACAGTCCCAACCAAAATTCTGTTATCAGCTTTTATACTTTTTGCCTAGCATGCATTTTGCATTTATTACAAAACACAATTCATATTGTTTTCTGAGAAGAATATATAACTCCTGTGAGAGTCATTTATAAAATCTAATAAATTCCTTTGTGGTACTTGTAAATCACTATAAACTAGACATTCCACCAAAGATGAATGTGATTTAGCACAACTTAAGAATCCTGCAATCATTTTGTCAGAATTGTTTGATTGTACTGAATATGTTCTCTAGATATGTTAATCATCTAGGAATGGGTTTCTTGGAGTATGTGCTTCAAACGTTTTATATTTACATTATATATGTGTATATTACTGTTAAAACATTTAAACACCATGGTAATTTAATAGAGAAGTCACCTAAATTTGTATTTTGTTCTTTAATTATAAAAAGTATAAATAATTAAAAATTGTCTTGTTAATATTCTAGGATCCCTTTCATTTGTGGGACAGATGGGTAACTTCATTGCAGTTGAGTAATGGGCTATGGAAGCCTGATCCACCAGGAGGAAGAAGCAGAACTGCCTCCTGAGTGCTGCTGTGTGGGAGCTTAGGCATACCCTGAGATCTTAAGTTGGGGAGCCTAGGGTCCCCTCCCACAGAGGGGAGCAGCAAGTGGCTGAGTGGCCAGGGTGGGAGGGCTGGGCGATCTGGAGGCTGGGTGTGCAGGCAGACATAGGCTATCGGAGGACAGGCATTAGTGCTGCTGAAATGCGAATCTCCGCTGATCTGGAGAAGGCACAGCCCTGGACTGGAAGTCAGTGTCAGGGACTAAAGAGCTGTGCCCCTTCCGCACAGTCTAACCCTAAGGGAGACACCCTAGCCCTAAGGGAGGGGCTCCTGTCACTTAAGACTCTCTGGCCAATCAGGGTCTCTGAGCGGACCTGCCAGTCAAGAGAGGGGGCGTGTCCTTCCGGATGCCTTTCTGCTGATTCAGGTACCACTGCTGAGTAGGCTTGCGTGGTTCCCTTTGAAGTTCTCTGAGCGCTGCTGCCGCCGCTGCTTGGGTACTGTGAGAGAAACTGAGGCAAGCTCCGAAGTCGCAACATGGTGAGTTCAGGGAGGAGAAAGCGGCTGAGTGGCGGGAGCTGCTGTGTGGGGTCTCTTCTGGAACTGGCTGGTCAGCGGCGGCCACTGGGGAGGGAACTTGTGGTCCTGAGCGCTCCCTGGACCCAGCGGTTGTATCTGAGTCACTTCACTGAGGGGGCCGCATCCATGCAGAGCATTTGCAGCAGGGGTTTGTGAGCAAAATCATCCTCATGGTGGGACGCCAAACTCGGAGTACTTAATTTGTCTTTGGTGTTCCAGTTTTTCTTGCATCCTCTACAAGTTCTGCTCTTAGCATTTAATCTTTAAGTGTGAGATCCATTCGGAGGTAGTTTTGTGGGGGTTGTAAACGCCATCTCATGTGTTGGGTAGCACTCCAATATTAAGCTGTGATGAGGAAGAGTAGAATTGATGATGTAAAGGATAGCCAATACTTGGGAAATAATAGGTGTCACTAAATAGAATTTAGCCAGGGGGAGGACTGCTTCCAAATTACCCCACAGGTAAATAGTATGCTAACCAGGCCTGTTAGAGATTAGCATAATAGCATACACATGTTGACCAAGCTTGTCCAGAAATTTGGCCCCAACCGTAGCAAAGGAGAGAGAAAACTCTGATTTACAACCAGCTACCAGGCCGATCCTCATATCAAACAACAGGCCTCTACCAAACTGCTCAAGGCGATCCTACAGGGTCACTACCAACATTACAGCCTGTGGTGACATAAAGGTGTTAAAGTAACTTTTATTCCCCTGAAATAATTGTCCTCCAGGCGCTTAGTGCCTTCATCTGCTAACCTAGGCCTAGTCCTGCAAGCCTCTAGCCTCCATACAATGTAATCGAGAATGTTTTCATCCTTTGAGACTTAGTGCTGAATAAGCTCATCCTTTCTAGTTTTTTCCTGAATCTTGCTGGCCTGTTCAACTCAGCTGTTCTGACTCAGACTTCCCTCCAAGGTGACTGAATCAATTTGGCTTTTCTTAGTTTATGACTGAATTGTTCTGCTTGGCCTCATACTAACTTTGGCAATATGTTATAATCTTCTGGATGATTCTCATTCTCTGGCTCTGTCTGTCTTCAACTTGTGCCTAGTTTCTCTCTTCAACCTGTGTCTGTAAAAGCCCCCCAGTAAAACTTTTTCTGAATTCTGCAAACTCAAGTTGACTGCATTGCCTCTCAACTCACTGACTCAGCTGAACAGCCTGAGCAGAAATGGCTAGAACTCAATCATCTGCATCTCTCTGTTTCCTTAGGGCTATGATTAAAGGTTTGTACCACCACACCCCGACCTAAGCTTTTCCATATCTGAAGCTTGCTCTATACCTGACTGGCCTTGACTACAAAGATCTGCTTATCTCTTTCTCCTGGTATTAAAGGTGTGTCTAAATTCCAACTAGATCCTATACCTTTGGATGTGATCTCTTGCCAGAACAGCCATGTTCTGAATTAAAATTCATTTACCTAAAGGTCCAGTTTTCTTTTTGAGAAAAGAATAATTTTTCCACAGGGGCAAGTCTATACTGGTTGATAACTCTTTGAAAAGGGAAAAAACAAACAAACAAAACAAAACTTGTTTGTGTTCTTGGCTGACCTGATCAATGAAGGCGTTCCGTGAGGCCTTCATATGAGGGAAATGGCATAGTTCTTTCTCAAGCCCATTATCATTCTTATCATAGCCAGTAACAGACTGGGGCTGTGGCCTTGAGAGCTTTCACTAAGTTCTCCATGTATTGAGAATAAAATGGAGTTCCCTCTCAAAAGCCAGGAACATGTTTGGGAGTGTAATACTGTCCATTGTCGTTACAGTGAAAGGATTTGCATGTGGAGCATGGTTTCTGCCTTCTGTTCAGAACAGTAAGAACAATTCTTTATGTACAATTGCTGGGTGAAACAGGGTAGGCAATAGCTAGATCAAAAACTAAACTTTAAGGCAGTCAGCTGCAGGGATCAGGCTACGAAGAAGGATATGATCCCCACAGAGTTAGTGATTTTTCAATATCTAGCACACATTAACTCTTGCATGTGAGTGAAAACAGACCAGATTGGTGGGTATTCAATTTGGGCAGGTTAGGTTGAACCAGTGAATATTGAATTTCCAAGTAGGTCTATCCTATGCATTTATGTGCTGTCTTCATAGATAGGGCTATGTCTGCTCAGAAATTTGAGACTCAGCTATTTGCGGTAGCTTTGTATGTCACGTTACCAATCTCAGCATCTAACACTGCAGGTAGAATCAAGATCAATCAGTATCTGATTAATGCTATTAGCTCTACCAGAGAAGGGGCTGCTTTTGTTCAAACTCAGTAAATATACCTATGTAGTTTTTCAATTATATTTATCTTTCTAAAAAAGTCAATTGTTGGTATTAATTAGTAAGTTTTATTTTCTTTATGCATCACTGCTCTAATCTCTTATTTCTTTCTCTTCTCCAACATTTATCAGTCATTAAGGATTTCATTCCTGGGACTGGAGAGATGGCTCAGTGGTTAAGAGCACTGCCTCCTCTTCTAAAGGACCCAGATTCAATTCCTAGCACCCATGTAACAGCTCACAACTGTCTGTAATGCCAATTCCAAACAATCTGACACCTACACACTAATGCACAGAAAATAAAATTAAATATTTTTTAAAAAGAATTTCATTCTTAAATAAAAATGGATTTTTCATTAGTATCTGTTTAGAGCAATGTCTTACAAAACTCAGCCTTCATGCTATGTAGTTAAGACTTGCTTTGAACCACCTAATCCTGCCTTTGTGGCCCAGTGTCTTGCAACTCATTTCAGGCTGGACCTTAACCTGCTCAGTGAAATGGAAAAGGGACCAGTGAATGAGGTTCCTCAAACATCCCTGGCTTTCATAGAGTGGGTAATTACAAATAAAGAAGCACCAGTGTATGAATTGAGTTCAGTGACCAAATTTGAAGCTGGTGTAATCATAGCACAGAAAGGGATGGAGAAGAAGGATGGTGAGAGCTTTCGTGCTTGGACAGAAGTGTCAGTTATTCAATTTTAGATGATTAGGAAATGTCCAAACTGGCAATATTTAGAGTTCACAGACCAAGGCAATCAAGATTCTGGAAAAGCAACTAAACTTATTTCTAGAAACCAAATTTCTTTAGTTACACTGGTTCAACAAACACAGAAGAACTGGATAATCTGGTGTGGCCAAGCATAACTGGAATGTTATTATTCTAACAATGGCGCACCCCAAGAGAAAAGGAGTTTATAATTCTTGGTGTGCTCTGCTACGCATGTCTAGTCCCAGAAAACTATTGGAGCATGAAGCCTGTTTTAACTTTTTACAACAATTTTTGAGATTATAGTTTATTCATTTCAACCTCCTCATTCTTCCCTAATGTTAAGTCTCAAATGCTGGGACAAATGGCTGAGGTACCTATTTAACAAATCAAAGGAGGCCCAGCTCCTGGTTCTCCCAGCATCCCTGTGTTTCTCCCTGTGATAGGGTAATGGTTGGCATCCTCCGCCTTCTAGCCCAGGGGCTGAGTTCCACTTCCCCTGGATGGTCTTCCTTATGTAATTCAACCATTTTGTTTACCTGGTCTTTTTCATCTATCATTTACTATCCTGGCATCTTGGTCTGGCTTTCCCCTCTCCCCTCCTGCCTTTCCTCATAAGGCTCACAGTCATGTCCCCTCTGGACTCTCCCAGATGTCCCTGCATCTGGCTGTGCTGTCCCTTTTGTATGTAATAAACTTCCTACACTACCGTATCTAGATTCATCCATGTCCTTTCCTTTTTATTCCTTCTGTTTTTCATTCATTTCCCATTTACCACTCCTTACTTTCAAATTCATGGTGACTTTTTGCTTTAATTGTTGTTACTGTTTGGCTTTGACTTGTTTGACTTTGGGATTTCTCATCTATGTGGTAGAGATATCTGCACTGAATGTTGTTTGTGTATTGGAATGTGCACACAAAGGACCCTGTGACTTTGAAGAGGAACTGTCTCCTTGTGTCTTGGAGACTGGAAAATTGTACTAAAATACAGATTTCTTAGAGTAGGGCTCTGTCTGCCCCTAAGGTCGAAGGGTCCATCTGGGAAAAACTCAGATGTCTGAGTTGCTTGATCTGATACCCCAGTTAAGTAGCTGTTACTGTCCTGAAGGTCAGCTGGATGGCCAAATGAAATGAGGGACTCTGGGCAGATCTACAAATCAGCAGCACCAGCGTGAGGTAGCTCATTGTCTCTCTCCAAGATTCTTCTCTGATGCATCTGAAGAGAACTCTGAGGGGTGCCCCCATCAGCGGGGACTCAGTTATTGAAGGGTTTTGAGGGGGACCATACCTGAAGAGAAGACGGGCGAGTAAAAGGAGCGAGACCAAGACCTTTGTCAAAGTCTGCTTATTAGAGGAAGTGTTACATCTTATAATCACTGTTGTCAGGAAGTTGACAAACAGGGTGAGGGCACAGCTTATCTAAACTGGCCTGGTAAGAAATATTTTGCATTTTTTCTTAGAAAGTCCGAACCTATTCTTTGCTGCGGACAGATTCTTTTTTTTTTCCTAATACCATTGAAGAAAAAGCTTGTCATTTTATTTATTTTTTTTTCAATGCAGTTTATTCAGGAACCTTGAACAATCATCTGACCCTGGGGAAAGCCAGCCCACAGCTTAAATAGCCTCTGGGTAGCCAACCCCAGCGTGCCACGTGGGCAATGCAGATAGGTCCACATACATTGAAGCAAGCCAGATTCTCAGCCTTAGCCAAATGTGGAATTGTTCGTGACAGAGAGCACTCACCATCGGGAAGGTGGAAGGCGGAAACCAGCTACATCTTTAAGGCGCAGCGCGGCATTACGCAGCTCTCTACAGTTCCCCATTTTTGTTTAGACACATCAGGCAAGAGTAGAGGTCTGATCTCTGATATTAGAAATAAATTGGGATTTTGTACCGATGTTCATTTAGGTGTCATCCACCCAAAGAGCATCAGACCCGTCCGATACTTTTTTCTCAGAGGCGGAACCTGGGGCATCAACCCGCATGCAATCAGACATGCTCTTCTCTGGGTCTAAAGCGGCTGACCCTGAGTGCAGTGCTTAGCCTCGCATCCTGAGTGTAACATTTTATCTTTTTATGGTAGCCAACCATGCTTGGGGAGACTGTCCTGCTTCAATGGCTGTAAAGGCCTGGATGGTCATGGCTGCATTACATTGTTGTGAGACTCTAATCTTGCATATATACCACAGGCAAACCAAGGAGACCAACACCAGAAGGCCTGCTAACGCTCCCATGCCCGCCCATTCCTTCAGATGATTCATGGCTGCAGCAATCCATGATGATAATCCTGTGGCTAGTCCTGTGTCAACTCTGGTAGAATTTACCGTGACAATGGCCACTCTCAGCTGCTCCATCGTAGTATCAAATTCTCCAGTCCAATTACCTAAAATATAGCTAGACAATTGTTTAGACAGATTTGCAGCACAAGGAAAATTCTCATGTTGTATGCTAGTGACTCAAAGTCCAGCATACTTCCATTGACAGCCAAGTTGAGCGATTTCCCATAGGGTATCAATTTGCTCCTGCATGAGGTCAATCCTCTGATTGAACACCATCAAGCCTCCTTTTAGTTGAGCATTAATTCCTTTTTGTACATCTAAAGCATGAGCTACATTGGCTAAAAGATTATTTAGGGTCTGAGCAGTCTGCACAGTATGACTCAAGGCTAATGCCACAGTGGTAGCTCCAACAGCCGCCAATGAGATGGCAGTAAAAATGGCGGCTGTAGTTCCAAGATCCCTTTTCTGTCTGAAGAGAGTCATAGAGTGAGGGGCATCAATGGGCACAGGCACCCAGTAAGGCATGCGAGTAACCAGGGCATACCTAAATTCACTAGCATTCTAGCATTGGGCAAAAAAGCAAGTATCATTACCACAATTACTTGGCTCTATCTGGCTAATAATGAATAAAAATGGGGAATAAAAACAAACAGGTGTGGGCTTATAGGAAATATTATGAGAAGCCTTAACCCCCTCCCTGGAACATCCTGCATCAGTTCTAGAACTAGCAGTGGTGGTGTCCGAGGTCTGAGTAGATTCAGAAGACCATTGCCCCCGGGGCGAGACGTGCTCCATGTAAATTGACTAACTCCATGTTTTCCTCCACTTTTGAAAGTCATTTAAGGTTCTTAAATTATTTTCCCCTTTTTTTAATTTTTCATCCATTACACTTTATTCATTCTGCATCCCCCCATAAGCCCCTTCCTCCTCCCCTCCCAATCCCACCCTCCCTCCTCCCTCTGCATGCATGCCACTCCCCAAGTCTACTGATAGGGGAGGTTCTCCTCTCCTTTCTGATCTTAGTCCATCAGTTCACATCAAAAGTGGCTGCATTGTCCTCTACTATGGCCTGGTAAAGCTGCTCCCCCCCCAGGGGGAGGTGATCAAAGAGCAGGCCAATCAGATTATGTCAGAGGCAGTCCCTCTTCACATTACTATGTAAACCAATTGGACTCTGAACTGCCCTGGGCTACATTTGTGCAGGGGTTTTGGGTTATCTCTAAGAATAGACCTTGGTTGGAGTATGAGTCTTTGGGAGGTTCCCTGTGTTCAAATTTTCTTGTTCTGGGAAATAGTAAGAGCTGGAGAGGACAGGGTCTCCACAAGGAGAGCAACAGAACAAGAAAATTTGAACACAGTTGTAAAATTTATATGTGCATATTAGTGCATTTTCTGTGACCAAACACAATGTCTAAGGCAACTTCCAAATGTGTTTACTTTGCCTTATGATCCGAGAGGAAATAGGATCACTATAAACTGTGCAACACAAGTATCATACGTGGCAGCTAAAGTAGGAAGCTTAGAGCTCACAACCTCTACCTTCAGCATGAAGTAGAGAATGGGAATTACAGAAGGTATGAAGCTGAAAACTATCAAGCGTACCCCAAATAACATACTTTCTCCAGCAGGGATACATTTCTTAAAATTTCAAATATGATACCACCAACTGAGAACGATTCATTTCTCTGACTTTAAACCTACATGAAAGAATTCATGATGAAGAAAACATTTGTAGGTAAGCCTGTAGTTGCCTCAACACCTGAGTTCAGTAGTGAATGCTTATATAAGTAAAACATTCATGAGTAAACATATATTTGTTTAAGAATTTGTTTTATTTTCCATTATGTGATAACACTTTGTCTTTGTGTGTTTATGTGCCCCTCCATTCTAGTTTCCATGAAGACCAGACCTTCTCATCTGGTCTTCTTGAGATGAGATCTTCTCATACCAGGAATTATAGAAAGATGTCAAAACCTAGCCTAGGTCCTGGGAATGAAATTGTCTTAACTGCAAAGCCATGTCTCTAGTACTGTAAATATGTTAAATCTTTATATATCATTGTGATGTCAGGAAGTACAAAAGAATTCATAGAAGAAAAGAACCCTATTAATACAAAAGAATTGATTATTTTGGACATAATAAATATATTTATTTTCAAGAAAAGAAACTTTTTCGAATCTGTTTTATCATAGCCTTGCAGGAAGTAAATTATTTACCATGTTCCCTTAAATGTAATGGAGAAGAACACCAACTGTGATTGTGGTCTGAGTTTTGAAATATTGGAGTAGGGATTGAATTTGCTGGATGTGTAGCAAATCCTTTCACAGAAGTTTATTAGGTTGTTCTGATATTCTTTCTGTGGTGGTTATTCATGTTTTAATGCATTTCAACCTGGTAATAGGTATTTTTATGTGCAATATATAGAATGGGATCCCCATCATCTATGTGGTCCATTGCTTATTTATATCAGGCAGTGTGTGATCATAGTTTTCAAGGAAGGGTCTCTGAGAATGTGTGGTATTTTTCTTAATGTTTTCACAAATTCATTTAAGAAGTTTGTTTTTAGTCCTTGCTTGGATATCAGTATTTAATTAATGGTTAATAGTATGTGTGTGTATATATATGTATATATTGTTTAAAGTTCCATGCTTCTACATGTTCCCATATCTACTATATATAAACATATATTTGTTTAAGAATTTGTTTTAATTTCCATTATGTGATAACACTTAGTCTTTGTGTGTTTATGTGCCCATCATCTTCCTAGAGATTTATCTAGCTTTCTTAGAGATTTATCTAAGAGGTGCTAGTTAATGTAACAGAAATGAGATTTATTTCAAAACATGTTGTGTGTTTAGTGGACTATTCGTTCTTAGGCTATGACAGATATATGAAGACTGTGTGACACTTTGTGGGGTTTATTTTAGTCATGCTTATATGATCTTCAAGTTTATGTTGTCAGTTTTGCACAACACAAAGTCTTCCCACTAAGCTCATTGAGATTCATAAAACTTAGTTGAAACATTACATCAGTACAATATTGTATTTTATTCAAATTATGAATATATTGTCATCTGAGGATGGAAGAATATAAAATGATTTGAATAATAAATGCTACTTGCAAATGAAAATTATACACTCCTGTCTCATTTTGGTTCATGTTGGTTCTTTCTTAGGAGTAAAGATTTGTTCATAAGACTTTCTCAAAACTTCAAGTGAATGTCAGAGAATTGTCTCAGTGGGTAAATTATTAGTTATTGCTAAGCCTGATGATTTGAGCTCAATCTCTGAGTAGTCCATGTCACTGCTACAGATTTTTCTAATGTTTCTATAGTTGGGCTGCTGTATATGCAGATTCACACACTAGCAGATACGTAAATATATTTTCAGGCTAAATAAGGGCCAGTGTGGTCATTGGCCAAAAGACTCTTTGTGTTCCATGTCAAGAACTTATATATGGGATGTAGATAATAAATAGCAATAATTTGTACTCTCACTAGCACGTATACACAATAACATGTATGTATACACAAACACACTCCAGCATTTTTAAATTTATTTTTATTTTTATTGATTACAGTTCATTCACTTTGTATCTCTGATATAGACCCCTCCTCATCCCCTCCCATTGCTACCCTCTCTCCCTCTTCTATGCCCCTCTCCCAATCCACTGATAGGGGAGGTACTTCTCTCCTTCCATCTGAACCTAGTCTATCAGGTCTCATCTGGACTGTCTTCATTGTCTTTCTCTGTGGACTGGTAAGGCTGTTCCCCGCACAGGCAAAGGTGATCAAAGAGCCAGGCCCTGAGTTCAGGTCAGAGACAGTCTTTGTTCCCATTACTAGGGTACCCTGTTGGACACTGAGCTGCAATGGGTTAAATCTGTCAGGGGTACTATATTATCTCCATTTGTGGTCCTTGTTTGGAGTATGAGTCTCCAAAGATCCCTGTGCCCAGATTTTTTCCTTCTATTTCTCTCCTTGTGGAGCTCCTGTCCCCTCCAGTTCTTTCTATCTCCCCCTTCTTTCATAAGATTACCTGTACTCTGCCCAAAGGTTGGTTATGAGTCTCAGCATATGCTCTGATACCCTGATCGACACAGTCTTTCAGTGGCCCTGTGTGGTAGGTTCCTGTCCAGATCCCTGCTTTCTCTGTCTTCTGATGTCCATCCCGTTTTCCTTTCTGAATGAAGATTGAGCATCTTACCCAGGGTCCTCCTTGATTAGCTTCTTTAGCTGTACAGATTTTAGTATGATTATCCTATATTATATGTCTAATATCCAGTTATAAATGATGAAATTAGCAAAGCAATGCAGCCACTTATAGATGACAGAAATTATTTGTAGAATTTGAAGACTTATTGTTGTTCATTAAAAGGAAAATGGTTCCTCGGTACATCTTATTTTATCTTTAATTTCTTGATTCAAGGATAGACCACTTAAAAATCATAGCATGGCTCAGAAGTGCATCCCTGTCATCCTAAACCTAGGATTCAGTGGCAGTCTGATCTTTCTGAGACTGAGGGAAGATTGTTCCACAGTGTTCTCTTTGTTTGTTTTTGAGACACAATTTTCTTGTGTAGCTTTGGCTGTTCTGGAATCACTTCATATACCCAGCCATCCTCAAAATCACATAAATCTGTTTGCCTCTTCCTCCTTAAGTGCTGGGATTACAGGTGTGTGCCACCATGCCCAGCTCCATGGACACTTCTAAAACAGGCATGACTATGTAGGAATATCATGTGTCAAAATGATTTCAAAATGCAACCTATCTTTCAAGTTAGAGATTTTTTTCCTGAGGGATAGTGTACACACGGATGTTAGAAGTTTTCTGAAATTGTACTCTCTGTCCTTTCTGTGAGAACTGTAGTATTGTAACATCCCCCTCATAGATCAGACATTATTACCAGATGGCATTGCTCCCTGAGCAATCTACTTTCATGGCCTCATTTACTTCATTTTTAGCTAAGAATCTGTGGTCAAACATAAACATTCCAGAGGCATTTCTGTCCATAATTTTGAATTTTTTACATCTATTTCTGCATGACTTTGAGCCAAGAGTGCCTTTTTATCTCTTATTTTTACATTATTATCACATTCAGAATAAGACTTAATTCAGAATGTCTCTGAGTAGACAAACCCACATTTGAACTTATCCATATGCCATAAGTTAAATTCCGGTGCTTGCTTTCTTGAAGCAAACCATTGCTTTGGAAAGGACTCTTATGCTCTTCTTGCCTGTGCCAGGGAAAATCTCTTTCTCAGGTTTTGTGTCTTTGCTGGTGTAACAAAACACCAAAAACACAGGCTCTAAGAGCTACAATCAATAAATGGGACTTCATGAAACTGAAAAGCTTCTGTAAAGCAAAGGATACTGTCTACAGATTGGGAAAGGATGTTCACTAACTATATCTTACAGAGTGCCAATATCAAGAATATATAGAGAATTCAAGAAGTTAAAGAGCAATAAATCAAATAATCCAGTTTAAAAAAAATGGGGTACAGAGCTAAACAGAGATTTCTCAATAGAGGAATGGTAGAGAAACACTTAAATGTTCAATGTCCTTAATCATCAGGGAAATGCAAATCAAAACAACCCTCAGATTTCACCTTACACCCATCAGAAGAGCTAAGATCTAAAGCTCAAGTGACAATACATGATGAAGAGGATATCGAGAAAGAGGAACCCTCCTCCACTCCTGGTGGGAATGTAAACTTGTACATCACATTGGAAATCAATCTGGCACTTTCTCAGACAATTACGAATAGTGCTTCATCAAGATTCAGCTATACCACTCCTAAGCATATATCCAAAGGATGCTCAAGTCTACAACAAAGACATTTGTCCACCATGTTTGTAACAGCTTTATTTGTAATAGTCAGGAGTTGGAAACAACCCAGATGCCCCTAAACTGAGGAATACAAAAATTGTGTTACATCTACATAATGGAATATTACTCAGCAAAAAAAAAAAAAAGGAAATCATGAAAATTGCAGGCAACTGGTGGGAACTGGAAAAGATCATCCTGAGTGAGGTTTCCCAGAAGCAGAAAGACACACAAGGTATATACTCAGTCATAAGTGGATATTAAATATATAATATAGGATAAACATACTAAAATCTGTACAACTAGAGAAACTTATGAAGGAGGAGGACTCTGTCTAAGATGCTGAAACCTCATTCAGAAAGGCAAAGAGGATGGACATCAGAAGAGGGATAAAACAGGGAACAGGACAGGAGCCTACCACAGAGGGAATCTGAAAGGCTCTACCCTTCAGGGTATCAGAGAAGATGCTGAGACTTGTAGCCAAATTTTGGGCTGAGTGCAGAGCACTTCATGAAAGAAATAGGAAATAATAAAACCTGGAGAGGACAGGTGCTCCACAAGGAGAGCAAGAGAACCAAAATATCTGGGCACAGGGGACTTTTCTGAGACTGATACTCCAACCAAGGACCATTGATGGAGATAAACTAGAACCCAGCACAGATGTTGCCCATGGCAGTTCAGTGTCCAAGTGAGTTCCATCGTAATGGGTACAGGGACTGTCTCTGACATGAACTGATTGGCCTGCTCTTTGATCACCTCCCCCTGAGGGGAAAGCAACCTTACCAGACCACAGAGGAAGACAATGAAGCTATTCGTGATGAGCCCTGATAGACAATGATCAGAGGGAGGGAGAGGAGGACCTCCCCTATCAGTGGACTTGGGGAGGTGCATGTATGGAGAAGAATGACGGAGGATGGGATTGGGAGAGGAGGAGGGAGGGGGCACAGAGGGATTCAAAGTGAATAAAGTGTAATTAATAAAAAATATAAAAAATGGAAAGAAAAATAAAAAGACACAGAAGCCGGATATATAAGTTCTCATTGGTCCAATGACAAAACAATTTGAACATCAAAATGATCTGCATATCTATGTCCTCCCAAAATTCCTATGTAGAAGTCTTGAAACCCAAAGTAACAGAACTGCAGGAGATCTTTGGGAGGTACTCAGGTATGGGTGGTGAAGCCCTTATAAATAGGTTCATAACCTTATTGAAGAGATCCTATAAAATCATGTGGCCTTTTAGAACACTGAGTTTAAAGTGAGAACATGACTGTACACAAGCATGCACACAAGTACACCTTATAATTTAACTTTAGACTTTCCAGAGTTTACAATTGTGAAAAGTAAAGCCTTTGTTATTAATCATTTGTCACTTAACCCCAGCAGACTAAAACAAACAATAACAGTCTAGTCAGCTGCAGAAGGCACATAAATCATGAATCCATATTGATGTAAGTGTATGGCAAATGCATTAACATTCTGATGATGACCAAGACACAGAGTGTCAAGGTACTCATGGTGGTGCAGTTATTAACACTGTAGTAGAAAAGCCTGGAAAACACTGATTACAAGTAATCAAAGTGAAAGTACGTACCACCTGACAGGACACAGTGTGTTACACTTTTGTGATAACTTGGTCCCAGTTTATCTATTGATCCATGAGAACACAGAGAGCTTAGAGAGAGTCTACAAAAATAACAAACCTGGGATATTAGCCATACCTTACAGGATAACCATGGTATAATCCTAAATAAACTAAATAACATGGAGGGTAGAAGAGAGGATATTTGAATCCCCCTAAGAAGGGGACAGACATGGAAAGTGGAGGGAGAGAGGAAGTGGGTGGGAGAGGGGGTAAAAAGAGGAACATGAAGGGGGATCATATGTTGGAAAAGTGTGGATGGGGTGAGAGGGCTAGGAGAGAAGGGAAATTGGTGTTGCAGCATCTCTGAAATGAAGACCTGGAATTCTGGAGGTATGGAAAATATGGGGGTGTGAGCCTGGCTGAGATGCCTAGCAGCAGGGATATTGAGACTGAAGTGGACACATCTTGTAGCCAGTGGAGGGAGGGGGACACCAACCAACTGGCAAAACCCTTGACACAAATTTGTCGACTACAAGATAAACAGGAATAAAAGACAAAAGAGAAATTGAGGAAATGGCCAACCAAAGACTGGCACAACTTGAGACCCAACCCATGGGAGAGACCCTACTTCTGGCACTATTAATAATACTCTGGTATGCTTGTAGACAGAAGACTAACATAACTGCCATCTGAGAGGCTTCATCTGGCAGATAATGAAAGCAGATGCAAAGACCCACAGCCAAACAATTAGGCAGAACTCAGGGATTCTTGTGGAAGAGTTAGAGGAAGGATTAATGGATCTAGAGGGGTAGGACACTACAAGAAGACCTACATAGGCAGCTCACTTGGGAACATGGAGCCTCATAGAGCCTGATCCACCAACAAAAGTACATGCCTGGAATAGTCCTAGGACCCCTCCACATATGAAACTGATGGGCTGTTTGTCTGGAAGTAGTTCCCTTAACAACTAGAGCAGGGGCTGTCTCTGATTTCGGCTCCTATCTCTGTTGCCTCCCTCTGGATCACATTTTCCTAGCAGGGCTGCCTTGTCTTGCGTCAGTAAAAGAAGAGGTACTTAATACTGATGTAACTTGATATGCCGGGGGGGTTGGTTGGGGGGGTTATAGGGAAAGTGGTTGGGAGGGTGGAACTGGGACGATAGGAAGGAGTGAGGTTGTGAATCAGATGTAAAATGAACAAATAAATTAATGAATAAAAATGTAACTGACCTGTAGTCATCAAATGTGACAAGATCATGAAAAAGATGAGGGAACTGTTCCATATTGAAAGAGATTAAAGAGATAAAGAAACAATGCAACACTTAAATGTACCAACTTCTTTCAATATAATGTGAGTAATAACATAGTCAACAAAACTCAAATGCAATACTGTGTCAGCGTGAATTACCAATTTTGATAACTGCACTGTCATTAGGTAAGACAAAGTTCTTGTTTTTATAAAATCAACACTAAACCATTCTGAGTGACAGAGCATAAGGTAAGCAGCTTCCTCTCAAAATGTCCAAAGTAAAACCGCAATTATCTGTACATACTTGGAACTATCTTCAAGTTTGTTATTGTTTCAAAATTATTGTGAGGAAGCTGCACATGGTCTTTAACTCCAGCACTTGGGCAGCAGAGGAAGGCAGATCTTTGTAGGTTCAAGGCCAGCCTGGTCTACATAGGGAAGTCCAGGACAACCAGGTCTCTGTAGAGAGAATTTGTGTCAAAAAACCAAACTAAATAAATTGTTGTAAGGAGAAGGACAATGTAACTGAAAACTGAACAAGATTAAAAACAAAGCTGATTCTCCACACTGGCAGTCTGGGTAAGACTATGTCTGTAAGAGACTGAAAAGTGAAATGACATGACATTTTGGAGCAGCAAGAACATTCTTTAAATACAGCCCACAGTCTTCTTTTTTATTGTGTATGTGTGTGGGGGAGAGAGTGTTCATGATGTCAGTGAAGCATGCATACTAGGGAACACATAGGAAGGTTAGAAGACAACTCTGTGCAATCACTTCTTGCCTTCCACCTTTTCATAAATTCAGTGATTGAACTCAGTTCTCCAGGCTTGCCCAGCAAGAGCCTTTATCTGCTGAGCCATCTCACCGACCTGCAAGCGATTCTCTTAAGTGACCTCAATTAGGTAGTAGTGAGAAAAAAATGTGAACGATTCCTTCTCTTAAACAAATTTGTTTAAGGGACAAATAAACAATAAAAAGAGATGAGTAGAACAGCAGTACTCTAGTGCTACCAACGACCAACAATCAGCAAAACAACCTAAGTACCTCCTGAGACAAGGGGCTACAGGGCTGGTAGCTAAAATTCCTTTCAAGTGTAAAACTGGAATTACCATGAAATAAGAGCTTTCCCAGCTCTACAGTAACCTTGTTATTACATCCTGATTATCTACACATAGCAACCCAAAGAAATACAAATAGGAAAATAAGCCCGCATGAACCCTGTATACTCCTGGTTGAGCAAGTCCATCAAAGTATAAACAGCAGTGTATCTACCAAACTGTTCCTTATGAAGAATTATCTGATAAATAAAGGGAACAATCAAATCATGTGAAAGCTAAGTGAGAGAGAGCACCTGCAGTGGTTGGCTGGCTGTCTTTTATTTAAGAAGCATCATTTCATTCTGGAATGCCAGCACATACATCCTGAAACAATGTTTCTAGAAATGTGCACAGATCCTGTGTCCTTCCCAAGTACCTGGCTTTTGTTCAACTGGGATGTCCAAACTCCCCCACCCCACCCTCCCAAGGACAGGCTGAAGGCAGCACTGGACTCTCTGCAATTCCTTTCCAGAAGACTGGCCCCAGCATCACTCTTGTCTATCTCTAGGAACTCTGCACAGTGTGCTCCCACCCTCCCAATCCCTGCGGCCCGAGGGCGTGGTCCCAGGTACAAGGAGCCTCAACAGAAACTCTTGGACGAACTCCTGCAGGCTCTCCCGACCTGCCCAGCCCGCCAGTCCCAGGCTGCACCGCCATCCTGCGGGGTACTCACACACGCCAACAGCCAGCCAGACTTAACTGCTCTGTGATGGCAGACACCCATGGAACCGCTGCTCCTCCACCTCGGGACACAACCCTCTCTCCTCCCCGCCTCCCAGCCGCGATGTCCGGCCCAGCATCACCTAGCCCACTGGATGTATGCTGTATTGGGTACTGTGCTAAGTATTGGGAAGGACAAATAACCTTTCAAAGAGTAAATGCCATTAACAAAGTCTTCATAATCTGAAAGTAATAGAAAATCCCCACCTAGATGATGGGAGAACATAGCATTTTATTTGTTAATGCCATCCATTGTGCCATCTGTAAGAAACTTCTCCTGAAGTCTTTTTATCTTGTTTATTTACTGCTGTTAATAAGATGGCCTCTTCTATGCCTAATGCCTTCTCTGTGTTCTCTTTCATTTATCCTATAACAAGTTACTTCCTTCAAGCTTTAGTGAGGTTTAGCATCTGGCTTTATCATATGTATCTGCCTTTGTTGTACAGAAGCTAGGAATCA
The DNA here is from genome assembly GCF_030254825.1 of Meriones unguiculatus. NCBI lineage: Eukaryota > Metazoa > Chordata > Mammalia > Rodentia > Muridae > Meriones > Meriones unguiculatus. The sequence goes on from NW_026843647.1 coordinate 3,800,319, forward strand.
AGAACAGAGGTAGAACATTTGCTTCACATACATGAGGTAAAAAAGGAGGAGGAGGAGAAAGAAAAGGAACAGGAGAAGCAAAGCATTGCTTTTCTTCATGCAGATGCTCTGTATTAAATACAGGGGTTAATGGTCTTCTTGTCTCTGCTTTCCGAAGAAGATAGAAATTACAGATACAGCAACAGTGCTACTTATTTGGTGTTAGTTTTTAACCTGGTGCCTCTCCTAACATTCACTGCATACCTGCTTTATAAAGATTTGGTTTCATGTACATTTTCATTTTCTGGAAAGAAACTATATTTTCATTAAGTTTTATGAGATGTCATATCCTTAGAAAATCCTGGGTTTTGCATCCTGCCATACTTATCCCTAGGAGACCATATCTGCAAAGCTGATTATGTTCTCTCTGTACATCATTTGATGTTATGACTTCAGGATGCATCTTGAACCTTGTTTTTAAGAGAATGTTGTAAACAAGCACTAAGCTTAACAGACATTTTATTATACCTCATGAAAAAAAATTTCATGATAAAATGTCCTGTCTGAAAAGAGCATCTGAGATGATTGTACAATGCACTCAGTTACTTTCAATTTAGTAATTAAAGTTATTAGTACTATTTATTGTTATTACTTTTTTAGAGACCCTGGTGTAAGGGACTGTGTACACACTGTTAACTAAGAAAATAAATCCACACATTTCAAACAAGAAAAACCACCATGTATTGATAAGAATTAGGTTTAGATTTAGGGCCTAAAAATAATTCAGTTGAAATGTGAGGAAGACATTGAAACACCACTATTCAGCAAGCTTTTAGAGTATATATATGTATATATATATATATATATATATACTCTATATATATGTTTGTGTGTATATATATATATACACATATATATATATGTGTTTGTGTGTGTGTGTGTGTGTGTGAATATGATGAAAGGATATACACATAAACACAACTTAAGAATTCTTGGGCATACACACAAAAGGTGGAATTTCATTAACCAGGATATTTTTCCTTCTGTTTTCTTGCCAGGAAGATTTTCCCCTCCCTTTCTCTCTCTTTCTCTCCCCTTCCCTTCCCTCCCATTTCCTTTCTTCCTTGATCAGTATGAATTTACAAACATTGCACTTGAATGGATGCAATTCTGTGAAAGCATTGCCGAAAGGACCCCTTCTAGACCTTGAACCCAAAATGCATTCTAGCTATTTTTTCTTTCTCTGGTAAAGTGAAGCAACTCATTTTCTGGGTGGGGAGAGGTAGATACTGAGTATGGTGAATTCCTCATCTATCCCCCGCCCCTGCTTTTAAGGAGCACATTGGCAGAGGTTCTCCACCCATGCAAATCACAATCATACATGTGCTTTCTAACATTTTTCTAACAAAATTCTTCTGGTTGCCAGTCTGAGACCTCACCTAAAAAAGAATTGGTTTAGTTCTCTAGTGACAGTCTCTTAAGTACAGCCACGCTAATAAGTCATGTGCCAAGGTGTTCAGGTGGGTATTCTTGGCATAGTGCCAATACACTGGCACAGACCCAGGAACTCAGTGGAGCCAAGCCTTCTCCTCTTGGTTTTGGTTCAATTCCTTGTTGATGGCACCTATCATTCAAAACAAGGAGTTTGAGGGATTGGGAGTATAGCTCAGTTGATAAGAGGTGGATCAGAAGAATCAGAAATTCAAGGTCATCTTATAGTTAAAGGCCAGTCTGGGCTACAGGGGACCCTAACCAAATAATAATCACAATACGTTTCAGCTAAGATTATATTTGGTGGCTATTTTTCCAAGCCAGAGCTAACCACAGGTCACTGACTTTCCTCAGAGAGGAAGCAAGGAGGCAACAAGATCCAGCCCAGCAGGATTTTCTGCACATAGACCTCTCTCCAACTGAGCCTTCCCAGCCAACCATGTGGAAATGTATGCTCCCACTGGTGACCAGAGGTGCCCCAGCTTGTAGCACTGGGAGCATGGGGCAGGTAAAGTCACCATGGAGCACAGCTGTTTGGTCACCAGCCCACTGAGACCATCACAAGCAAACAAAACCACAAAAGAATGACACAAGAAAAGAATGGACCAGATACAGTGCGTGCAAAGAGAATGGAAGAAGAAAATAGCAAAACTCAGAACAGTGGCCTGCCTTTCTATTGGCCATCTGTTCTGTTCCATTAGTGGTGGCCTACCCCAAAATCAGGATCCACCCAACTCCACCAGAGTTTTGAACGGTGACCTGCATTCAGCCAGACCAGAGAATGGAGCAGCAACGTATCTGTTAATCTCTACCAGACAAGAGGCCAATGCACCAGCCAAACTCTGCCAGACCAGAGACCACACAGCTCTGCGAGATCAGAGTCCAGAGCAGGGGACATGCTCTGCCAAACTTGAGGCCAGAGTAGTGGCTAAGCTCTGCCAGACCAGAGAACATTGGCAGAGGTGCCAAGCCTGGGACTCCACATATTGTATCCATCCTTTGGCACCTCCTCGCCACTATCACTGGTGCTTGTGGAACATGGCTCAAGCTTTCCTGAAATGGGAAAGAATCAAATCTAGAGGGATAGAATGATTCTGTCCCATGTCCTTAGTCAGTCCCAGAGACAAAAAAATTGGCAGTGAGAATCAAAACAGATAAACAAGACAGAAACAGCTAGATCCCATTGCTTGTGCAGCAGAAAAATACATAGAGCCAGACAGCAGATTCCACCACTCCTGCAGTGGAAAAAAAATGAATGTAAGATATCAGTGAATCCCTGATGCAGAAGCTACCTGCATTGTCCTTGTTCAAAGATCCAGAGATCACAAAAAACTGGGTACTCTATCACCATTTACATATAGGGGCACATTCAACCTCTCCGAGGTCCAGAGATCACAGAAATCTCAGTGTTAAACTCCTTTTACAGATTTGCCCCTTCGAGGGGTATCTAGAAAGTCTTCCAGGCCCACTCTGGCCCACAGTTGTCCAGAGCATCAGCTCTAACCTTTCTGACCACACAGATTACACATTTTGTCCCAAGGCCCTAAAAAGGAAACTAGAGCAAAACAGAGAAAGACACAGACAGACACAGAGTGCTCACTTACTGGCTATTGCCCAGCAACATGTCCCTGGGTTGCTTGGGAGACTTGGGGATCCAATATGAGAACCCATATGTTATGGCCAGATCTTAGGGTCACGAAAGATCACCAGGAACCGGACCTCATATGCAAGAGCAAAGAGTTTTATTTGGGTTTAAGCTGGGTCTCTCCATCATCACCAACATAATGGATCAGAGAGGAGAGCCTTGAACAGCTGCATGGCAGGGTTTTGACTGGGGTTTTAGGAAGGACCAGGAAGTTCCAGTTTAACAGTTACAGGATTGGGTGACATTCAGCAAGGGCAAGCCTTTTACAAAGTGATTGGCTAGCTAACATAACTAACATTGAGCAAGCTATCTCTTGGTCTCAGGAATGTAAGATATTTTCTTGTCATTGAATGTTCTACTACAAGGTTGGTGGGCTCCTCAGGACAAATGCCCCACTTTGAGATAAGATACCTTCCCATCCTTCTGGTTATCCTCAGGCTGTTCCTTGGGTAGGGAATCTTATGACCTTGGTTTGGGAAATGGTGACTCATGGCCTAGTTCCTGCTGACCTATGGTAGAGTCACTATTCCGTGACCTTTAGCTGACCTTTATAGGCCTAGTTCCTGGTGACCTTTGGGGGTGTCAGGTAGGTTCTCTCTGTTTTAAACAATCCATTTGAATTTTGTGGGGGTTGTAAATGGTATGTCTTGTGTCAAAGAGCACTCCAATATTAAGCTGTGATATAGAAGAGTAGAACTGATGATGTAAAGGATTTCCTATTGCTGAGAAGCTAGTGGTCCCAATTAGAATGTAGCTGAGGGAAGACTGTCTGTAAAACACTCCACAGATAAGTAGTATGCTACCAGGCCTGTTAGAGATTAGGATCCCTGGATACACATGTTTGCTCACCAGGATTATCTAGAAATGTGGCAGGGTGAGGTTTTTTAATTTGTAACTTCCCAACATGTACTTATTAATTTATGATTGTGAGTGAAAACAGACCAGATTGGTGGGTGTTCAGTTTAGGTCAGGTAACTTGATCCAGTGAATATTGAATTTTGAATTAAGAGACTGTCCTATGCCCATATGTACAATCCTCATTGACACAGTTCTGTCAGTTCAAATTTGAGACACAGGCTATTGGCTAAATCTGTGTCTGTCAGGTTACAGGTCTAAGCAGATAACATTGTACACAGGGGCAACATCAAACAGTATCTTATTAATGGATTTCCCTCTAGCACAGAATGGCCTGTTCTTTTTCAAAGTCAGCATGCCTATGTGTTTTTTTTTTTTCAACTAAGAGGTTAAGAGCACTGGCTCCTCCTCCAGAGGTCATGAACTCTATTCTCACCAACCACATGGTGGTTCACAATAATCTATAATGAAATCTGTTGTTCTCTTCTGGCGTGCAAGTGTACATACATGCAGAACACTGTATACATAATAAATAAATAAATTAATAAGTCATTTGTTGGTATTATTAAATTTTATTTTGTTGATGCATCACTGCTCTAGTCTCTTATTAGTTAACATTCTCTGATAATCCCCAGTCATTATGAATTTCATTCATTTTCTCTAGTGGTTTGATATTTGTTTTTGTTTAAAGCAATGTCTCCTGTAGGTCAACCTTTCACATGTTATGTAACTGAGACTTTCTTTGCACACTGAATGCTGCCCCTACTGCCCAGTGCCTAGAACATAGTCCTGTAGCTCTTTTTAGGTGGGGCCTGACTGGTGAGTGTGAAGTAAAAGAGGCCAGTGAATGAATGTCCACTGAGCACTCTGATATTTTTTGGAGGTGGGCAATTACAAATAAAGAGGGACCTGTGTAAGAACTGAGTTCACTGACCTACTTTGAAGCTTGTGTAGTCACAACACAGAAAGGGAGGGGGAGAAGGGAAGATGGTAATGAGTCAGGTAATCAATGTTAGATGGTCAATAAAAGTGAAAACTGTACATTTGGGAGCAGTCATACACAAAGTGAATCAAGAATATGGATTAGTTGGTGAACTTGTTTCTGGGAATCAAATTTCTAGAGTTGCATGAGTTCAAATAACACAGACATTCTGGACAAACTGCTGTGGTAGTGACTAACAGGTATGTTTCCTCTCCCCCACCCCCATTTGAAAATGAACAACCTGAGAGAAAAGGTATGAGTAATACTTGGTGTGCTCTAATACATACTTGAAGTACCTGAGGAATATTGGACCATAAAGCCATTTTCAACTTTTAAAAATAATTTTTGAGATTATAATGAAATTGTTTCAAACTTCTCATTCCTCTCTACTCTTACGTCTCAAATGCTCAGATGAATGGTTATGGTGGCTACTTAAAAATCAAATAGACCTGACTGTCAGGTTCTCCCAGCATCCCTCAGTCCTTACCTGTTACAAGGTATGGGTGTCAAACACACATTTCTAGCCCAGGAGTTGAGCTGCCCTCCTCCCAGCTGTCCTTCCTTATGTATTCTAACCGTTTTGGTTACCTGGTCTTTTTCATTTATCATTTTTCCTCCTGGCTCTGTGTTCTGGCTCTCTCCTCTCATCTCACATAGCTCAGTGTCATGCCAACTTTAGACTGTCCCAGATTTCCCTGTGTCTGACTATGTTCTCTTGTCTATCTATAATAAACTTTCTACTCCAATATTCCTAGGTACAGCAATATCCTTTTTGTTTTATATCTCATTTTTGTTGAGCTCCCATTAACTACTCCTTTCTTTCAAATTCATGGACATTTGTTTCTTTAATGGTTGTTACTGTTTGGCTTTGACTGCGGTTTTGCTGAAGGACTTCCCAACTATGAGGAAGAGATGACTGCACTGGACACTGATCATGTAATGGAATGTGCAACATAAATGACCTGTATCTTGGAAGATGAGCAGGTGCCCTAGGAAAGGAGAAGATTGTATTTTAAAACATTTCCAAAATGAGGGTGTTACAGGATATTTGATCCCAGTGTGATCCCTTAGATTGTGAACTGTAAAAACCTGAGCTTTGTTTAGTGTGGTTGAGCCCTAACACAAACCTTAATTCCAAGAACTTTCTGTTTATTGTAAACAGGTGATTTTGGTGGGGTACAGTCAGCCCTAGAACATACCTTTAATTCAAAAGCTCTCTGCACACAGGATTTACTAATGTTAACCCTAGGTCAAGAGGCAAATCAAGAAACCAGAAGACAGGAATTAAAGAGTAAGAGAACCTTTCAGCTGAAATGTATTTAACGCAGAGTGTAATAGTGGAAGGAGTTTTAGCTTGGTAGATTTTGGGCTTTTTGAGCTTTGAGCTAGAAAGCCTTTGGAATTGGGTTCTTTTGGCCTATTCCCCCTCAGCTGTCATCTGAACTGGTGAGCTTTTGGAGCTTTTTACTCTTGGAGGTGAGGTGAGTAGCAGGGTCAGATGGGTGATTTCTCTGTCTCTCTGTGCTAGCAAGTTTTAAAATCAAATAATTGGGATTTTCATTCTTTTATAACAACGCTAGGGTTCTGTGTGCCCATAGGGTTTAGGGTAAAGCTAGAATGCCTCTGCTATCAGCATCATTTGATCTTTGATCCAATGGTAGAGGAGCTACTACTGTCCTAAGACTCAGCTGTGTTGTTCAAGCTAATGATGTACTCTGGGTAGGCCCAGCAGACAGGAGCAATAGTGGGAGGTAGTTTATGGGTTTGTTTTGGGATTTTCTTCTGATGTAGCTGTAAAGAGCTGTGAGTGAGACCAGAGGCCATATCATGCTGAGTGTGGGGCCATTGTCCCCAGGCCATGAAGAGCAGGCTGCTGAGGTATCATAGCCTGATATGCTTTGAATGAGATGGATTGTAGTTCAGACTGTGGTTCAGGCTGTGGTTCTGTTTGTCTCCATGTGGTGATCTTGTCAGAGACCCTTGGCCTCTGACCCTTCCTGAGAATTGATTGTCCAAAGAAGTGAGGATTTTGTGGCCTGGGCAGTAGAAATTTTTCTGCCTATAATATCAGGCATTGGTTTTGCAGTGGACAGATTGGAAAACTGAAGGTCTCATTTCTAGAAATCATGAATGCTATATTCCTCATACACCTTTGTGTAACAAATTTTACAAGTCGTTTTGAAACTGGAAGAAAATAGGTGGTGGTGGTCATCTTTCAGTAATACTTGATTATGTTTTTTAACCTTTCAACTTCCACCAGTCACAATGGCATGGTTTATGGACATTCAATTCCAGGGTACAAAAGGAATTTCTGAGATGCAGAATTTTGTCAGGGGTGCCTGGTGTTAAATAAGTGGATAGGTCAGATTCCACTTCTTGTGACATAATTCATGCAGCAGGAAACAGATACTAAATTATTCTCCAACATTTTTTTGTGTGTGAGTGTCCAAAAGGGCTGGGCTCTGTCTGAACCCACAAGGGGACATGAGGGACTGCAAGCCATAGCCCATCTTTATGATCACCTCCATTTTCCAAGTGACTTCCAGAGCAAAAGGACTCTCTGTAAAGGAGGTTAGTAGTAGCTGGAGGGTCAGAAATATAACAGTTTAGGTGTTACTTTGTGTTTGACTTATAACAGTTGGGAAATCTGTGTTTATTTAATTTGTATTAATTAGAAAATCAAAGGTATCTCTGGTCCAGTACACATTTTTCATGTTAGATTTTCCTTATGTCTTCTCATGTAAACTTGACTATATTTTAGGCTTATGTTTTTGGCTTTTTCTCCCACCCCCTCATTCTTTCACAAACACTGTACACATTCTTGATTATTGAAGTTTGTGGTAAGAACAGAAGTCACATCATGCCAGAAGATTATGAAATTCATGACAATAGACTCATCCCGTATTTTTCTGTTTTCCTCTGTTTCTTACCAGGTGGCTTTTCTTATATGAGATAGAGATTTTGGATTGTCCTTTAGCAATCACATAAAGACAATTTGCACTTATGTCTGTAGAAGGCAGAAGAGATAACATGAAGGTGAGTCTTTTGACATTTTCTTTTGGTGATCTCTCATTTTCTTCAGAAATTTCATGTGTCCAATGGTCTCCATATTCTTTAGTTGGATGATTTTATTCTCCTGAAAAGATTAAATCAAAACCCTGCCCCATCCCTAATTCTGGGGTGAGGGTTGTAGCTTTTTAGGCATGTTATATCTTTTATAGAGCAAAATGTTTTTTTCGAAATAGAAAAAGTCTAATATCTCAATTAAAGTTAAAAAAATCTTTGAAAGTTTACAAATATACCTTAAAGTGTATTTATTCTAGATAATAACGGGCATTCGCTTTGATTTTCAGCCTGCCTTTTACAAGCAGCTTTTAAATAAAATCACTGTAAATCCTATGTACCTGCCTCTGCCCCCCTGGTGGCATGTAAAAGGCATGTGGCTCCCAAATGCTGGGATTAGGGCTATGAACCACTAACACCCTGTCATTGTAACTCCTGAATTTAGAAAACAATTAATTAATAGAGAACTGCTTGTCTCTGCTGGGATTAAATGCATGGTCTATCACCATGATGCTCAAATTTCTTATTCACTCCAAGTTTTTCCATCTCAAACAAGTTTATATCTTTGAATTTACTTCAAACATTTTAAACCTCTTAACTGTTTTTAATATGAAACAACAAATGTATCTTTCTTTTATTTAAGAAGAAAACTTTGGTATTTATTAAGTTAGTTTGGACTTAATGACCACACTGTCTGATGAACAGTTACCTCTGCTTATTCAGGAGATCTCTACTATTCAAATCTAATCATGATCAATTTTGATAGGATCCACCTTTCTTTTCCTGTGGAAACATTTGGTTTTACCAGTGAAGAGACAGTTCAGTAGTTTCTCACTGTCTACTACTTTTAGTTATGTTTAGTTCTTTTTGTTCTAGAGTATTTAGGAGTGCTGTTAAGTTGCTACTAAGAGATATTTCTGATTATTTTTTCTGGATGTACTTAGTGCTATGAAGTGTCTTCTGGTCAACAATTCAGTTGTGTACTATGAGTTTTGATATGTTGTGTATTCATTTCATTGACTTCTAGAAATTCTTTAATTTCTTTCTTTACTTCAGTTTTGATCCATTTTTTAATTCAATAGAGTGTTGTTCAATTTGTATGAGTTTGTAAGCTTTCTATTGATTTTGTTATTGGTGATGTGCTGCTTTAAACCTTAGTGGTCTGATAAGATGCAGGTTATTGCAAGTTTCTCATATCTTTTGAGACTTCCACTGTTCAAATATATAATCAATTTTGGAGAATAATATATGAGTTGCTGAGAAGAGGGAATGATCTTTTGTGCTTAGGTGGATGTTCTGTAAACATCATTTGGGTAGTGTTTTGATGTTAGTTATCTGGACCATTTCTCTGTTCAGTTTGGTTAGGAGGACCTGTCCATTGGTGAGAGTGATATATTGAAGTCTTCCCCTATCAGTTTATGAGGGCCAGGATGTGATGCAATCTGCAGAATGGTTTCTTTTATAACTTTCGTTCTCTTATGTTTGGAGCATAAATGTTAAGTATTGAAATGTTATATTGCTGGATGTTTTTTTTAATATGTCAATCCTTTTCCATCTTTTGATTAATTATTTTTTGAAGTCTGTTTTGTTAGATATTACAATTGTTATATGAGCTTGATACTCTAGTCCATTTGTTTGGAATATCTTTTCCAACCCTTTACCTTGAGATAATGTCTATCTTGATGTGAAGCTGTGTTTGATGTATTCAGAAGAAGGGTGGATTCTGTTTTATCATCTGTTTTGTGAGCCTGTGTCTTTTTATTGGTGAATTTGGGTCAATGGTATTAAGAGAGATCATTGAACAGTGATTGTTATTTTTGTGGTGTTGGTGGTTTTAGCACCTTGAGTGGGGCTGTATTTATAGATACATATTATTTAAAATTGACTTTTTATGGAACATCTTATTTTCCCCATTTGGTGACTGAAAGTTTCTGGGCATAGTTAGTAATTTGTATTGGCTTCTGCAGTTTTTTAGAGTCAGAAGCACTCTGTCTAAGCCATTCAACTTCTAGCATTTTTACTGAGAATAGAGGATTAATTCCAATAGATCTGCCTTTTTTGATTTTTGGTTGGTTTTTGTTTGTTTTGGTTTGTCAGATTGGTTGGTTAGTTTGGTTTGTTTGTTTGTTTTCAGTTGCAGCTTTTCATATTCTTTCTTCATTCTGTATATTTAGAGTTTTGATTATTCTCTGTGAAGAGGACTTTCTTTTCTGGTCTACTGTCTTTGGTATTTTGTATGCTTCTTGTTCCTTGATAGACATCTTCCTCTTTAGGTTAAGAATTTTTTCTTGTATGATTTTGTTGAAAATATTTTCTGGACCTTTGATCTCATCCTTCTTCTTCTAATCTGATTATTGGCATGTTGTGTTGTCATAATGTCCCAGAGTTCCTGGATGTTTCCTGAATATTTGTATGTAGACCAGGCTGGTTTTGAACTTACAGCTCTAACTCCAGTCGAGTGTTGGGCTTAAATCTAGGCCAACATGCCTGTCATCAACATCACCATCATTGGCTGCTGAGCACGGAATATAGAGTTTTAGGTATTTATTTTCTTTTGTTTTATATATGTAAGCAAAGGTTATTGTGATCTTCATCAACATCTTGCATTTGAAATTTGGCAAGGAGTATATTTAATTTCTGAGGATGCCATTTATTCATGACACTAACACTATCTGAGCTTTCCAAGTCATTGAATTGTAGGTGTGTGACGCTCTTCTTACCTGTTGTATTTTTTTATTTTATTTGTTTGTTTTATTCACATTCAATTTATTTTTAATTTAAATTTGTTTTTGTTATTTATTCTCTGACATGAACTCGAGTCTTTGATCACCTCCTCCTGGGTGGTGCAGCCTTGCAAGGCCACAGAGGAAGATGATACAGCCATCCTTGATGAGACCTGATAAGCTAGAAGGGAAGGAGTTCCTCCTCAATTAGGAGACTAGAGAAAGGGCATAGGGGCAGAAGAAGGAGGGTGGGTGGGACTGGGAGGAGATGAGAGAGGGGGCTATGGCAAGGATACAAAGTGAACACATTGTAATAAATAAATTAATTAAATTAAAAAATAATTTATCCACTTAACATCCCAATTGTAATCTTCTCCCTTGACTCTTCCTTGTCTCACCCTCCATTCTTATTTCCCCTTACCCCATTTCCTATATCTCAGATACAGGGAGCCCTCCTATACTACCATGTGAACCCAGCCTGTCAAGTCTCAGTGGGACTGTCTGCATCCTCTTCCTCTGTGGCATAGCAATGCCCCCTCCGCCAAGGGGAAGTGAGCAAATAGCAGACAAGAGGGTCCATGTCAAAGACAGCACATTCTCCCCTTACTATGGATCGCACATGGAGACTGAGCTGCCTATCAGCTACATCTGAGCAGGGGTCTGGTTCCTCTTCATGAATGGTCTTTGGTGGGTGCATTAATCGCTCCAAGTCCCCATGGGCCCAGATTTGTTGTCCTTGTTGGTCTTGTTATGGAGGTCCTGCCAGCTCTGGGTCTTTCTATCCTCCCACTCTCTCCTATGATTCCCTGTGCTCTACCCAAAGTTTGGCTGTGAGTCTTAGCATTTGCTTTGATCCCCTGCTGGGTAGAGCCTTTCAGAGGACATTTATGTTAGGCTCTCATGTGGTTCCCTCTCCTCAGACACTTCTGATGTAGATTCTATTTGCCCTTTTGAATAAGAATTGACCATCCTCCATAGGGTCCTCTTTTTATTTACTTCCTTTAGGCCTGTGGATTGTAGTATGTTTATCCTGTATTATGGCTATTATTCACTTACCATGCATGTCTTTCTGGTTTTGGAATAAGTCACTTAGGATGATCATTTCTAGTTCCGTCCACTTGCCTGAAAATTTCATGGTTTCCTTTTTTTTTTAATACCTGAGTAGCATTCCATTGTCTAAATGTACCACAATTTCTGTAAAGCAATTGTTCAGTTGAGAGACATGTAGGTTGTTTCCTGATTCTGGCTATTATGAATATAGATGCTATGAACATAGTTGAGCAAATATCTTTGTTGAATGGTAGAGCATCTTTTTGATATATGCCCAGGAATGGTATAGCAGGGTCTTGAAGTAACACTATTTCCAATTGTCTGAGAAAGCATCAGATTGATTTCTAAAGTGGTTGTATAAGTTTGCACACCCACCAGCAATGGAGGAGTGTTCCTCTTCACATTCTCACTAGCACATGCTGTCACTTCAGGTTTTGATCTTAGCCATGATGGGTTTAAGATGGAATGTCAGAGTAGTTTTGATTTGCATTTCCATGATGACTATTGATATTTAGCATTTATTTAAATGTTTTCCACCATTTGATATTTCTCTGTAGAAAATTCTCTGTTTAGTTCTGTACCCCAGTTTGAAAGTGATTATTTGGTTTGTTGAAGTTTAATTTATAGAGCTCTTTATATATTTTGTTTGTTATTTATAGAGCTATTTATAGAGCTTTCTGTTTTTTGTAGGATTGGAGAAGGTCTTTCTCAGGCTGTAAGCTGTTATTCTGTTCTATTCACAAAGTTCTTTGCTTCATAGAATCTTTTCATTTCATGAGATCCTATTTATTAATTATTGATTTTAGAGCCAGTGCTCTTGGTATTCTGTTTGGGAAGTTATCTTCTATGACAATGAGATCAAGGCTCTTTCCCACTTTTTCTTCTAACAGATTTAGCGTATCTGGTTTTATGTTGGAAGTCTTTGATCAACTTGAACTTTAGTTTAGTGCAGGGTGATAAATACGGATCTATTTTTATTTTTCCACATGTGGACTTCCAGTTAGACCAGCACCATTTGTTGAAGATGCTGTCCTTTTTCCATTGCATGGTTTTGGATTCTTTGACAAAAATCAAATGTCCATCGGTGTGTGGGTTTTTTTATGGGCCTTCACTTTAATTCCATTTATCCACCAGTCTGTTTTTATTCCAGTACCATGCAGTTTTTATTACTATTGATTTATAGTAGAGCTTGAGAGCAGGGGTGGTGATACCTCCTGAAGAACTGCTATTGTACAGGATTATTTTAGCTATTCTGGGTTTTTTTATTTTTCCATATAAAGCTGAGAATTCTTTTTTCAATGTCCAGGGGGAATTGTGTTGATATTTTGATGGGAATTATCATTGAATCTGTAGATTGTTTTTTTGTAAGATGGCAATTTTGACTATGTTGATCCTACTGATCCATGAGCATGAGAGATATTTCTATCTTCTGGTATCTTTTTCAATTTCTTTCTCCAGAGTCTTGAAGTTGTTGTTGTGTTTTATATATATATATATATATATATAAACATATATATATATATATGTTTTTCACTGGCTTGCTGAGGATAACACCAAGATACGTCAGGTTTTTTTTCCTGCCTATTGTGAAGGGTTTTGTTTTCCTAATTCTTTCTCAGTCCATTTGTCTTTTGCATACAGGTGTGCAACTGATTTTTTTGAGTTAACTTTTTATCCAATCACTTTCAACTGTAGGAGCTCCGTACAGTAGAATTTTGGGGTCACTTTTGTTACCTGTCATATCATCTGTTAAGAGCCATACTTTGACTTCTTCCTTATCAATTTGTATCCCCTTGATCTCCTTTAGTTGTCTTATTGCCCTAGATAGGACTTTGAGTACTGTATTGAAGAGATTTGGAGAGAATGTGTGGCCTTGTCTTGTCCCCGAGTTCAGTGGAATTGATTTAACTTTCTTTCCATTTAGTTTGATGTTAGCTATAGGATTGCTGTACATTGTCTTTACTATTTTTATATCTGTGCCTTTGTCCCCAGTCTCTCCAAGACTTTAAACAAGAATAACTGTTGGATATTGTCAAATGCTTTTTTGGCTTCTAAGGAAATCATCTGGTGCTTTTTTTTCCAATTTGTTTATATGATGGATTAAGATTCCATATATTGAACCATCCCTGCATGCCTGGGATGAAGCCTACTTAGTCATGTTGGATGACATTTTTGGTATGTTCTTGGATTTGGTTTATCGTTAATTTATTGAGTATTTTTGCATCATTGTTCATAAAAGAGATTGGTCTGAAGATCTCTTTCTTTTTTGGGGTCTTTGAGGATTTATCAAGGTGACTGTGGTCTTACAAAAGGAATTTGGTCATGTTGCATCCATTTCTATTTTGTGGAATAATTAGAAGAATATCGGTTTTCACTCTTCATATAAGGTCTTGTAGAATTCTGCTCTGAAATCATCTTGCCCTTGGCTTTTTTGTTGTTGTTGTTGGTGGTGGTGGTGGTGGAAGGATTTTGATGGCTGCTTCTATTTATTTAGGCCATATAAGACTATTTAATATCTTTACCTGATTTTGATTCAACTCTGGTAAGTGGAATCTAACAAGAGAATTGTATATTTCATTTAGATTTTTCAAATTTTGTGGCATATAGGCTTTTGACATAAGAGCTAATGGTTCTTTGGATTTTCTCAGTGTCTGTTATCTCTCTCTCTTCCTTTCAGACTTTGTTGATTTGGATAGTGTCTTTCGGCCTTTTACTTAGTTTGGCTAAGAGTTTGTCTATATATTCGATTTTCTCAAAGAACTAGCCCTTGGTTTCATTGATTCTTTGAATTATTCTCTTTGTTTCTAATTTATTGATTTCAGCCCTGACTTTGGTTATTCCTAGTGGTCTACTCCTGTTGGGTGTGTCTGCTTTTTTTCTAGGGCTTTCAAGTGTGCCATTAAGTTGCTTGTATGGGATGTCTTCAATAGCTTATGAAGGCCTTTACTGCTATTAAAAGTCCTCTTAGGACTGCTTTCATTGCATTCCATGAGTTTGGGTATGATGTACCTTCATTTTCATTGAATTGTAGGAAGTTCTTTCTTTATTTCTTCCCTGACCTAGATTTCATTGAGTAGGGAGTTGTTCAGTTCCCACATGTGTGTAGGCTTTTTATTATTTCTGTTATTTTTGAGGTTTGTCTTTCGTCTATCATGGTCTGATAGGATATAAGATATTATTTCAATCTTGTTGTATCTGGTTTGTTACCTACTGTATGGTCAGTTTTGCAGAAGGGTCTGTGAGGTGCTGAAAGAAGATATATTCTTTTCTGTTTGGGTTAAAAAATTCTCTAGGTATCTCTTAGGTCCATTTGATTCATGACATCCATTAGTGTCATCATCTCTCAGTTTAAGTTCTTTTCCATTGCTCTGTCCCTTGATGATAGTGATTTGTTGACCTCTCCAATTATTAATGTATGGCAATTGATATGTTCTTTAAGCTTTATTAATGTTTATTTTACAAATGTGGTTGTCCTTTTATTTGGAGCATTGTTCAGAATACAGATGCGATATTGGTGGAATTTTCCTTTGATGAGTATGAAGTATCCTTCCTCATTTCTTTCTTATTTATTTTTTATTTAGGAGCAATAATTGATATCTCAATATTTCAAAGTTTGAAAATATGTGTAACAGCATAGTTTTTTTAAAAAAATCTTTCAAAATTTTATTGTTTTCTTTTAAAATTTTTATTGATAACAGTTTATTCACTTTGGATCCCTCCTGTACCTTCCTCCTTTCTCCCCTCCCAATCCTACCCTCCATCTTCCCCTCCCATGTCCCTTTCCCAGTCCACTGATAAGGTTGGTCCTCCTCCCCTTCAATCTGATCCTACTCTATCAGATCTCATTAGAAGTGGCTGCATTGTCTTCTGTGGCCTGGCAAGGCTGATTCCCCCTCAATGAGAGGTGATCAAAGAGCGGGCCAATGAGTTCCTGTCAGAGACAGTTCCCTGTCCCCATTACTATGAAGCCCATTTGCATACTGAACTGCCATAGGCTACCTTTTGTGCAGGGGTTTCAGGCCATCTCCATGAGTGGTCCTTGGCTGGCGTATCAGTTTCAAAAAAGACCCATGTGCCCAGAATTTTTGGAACTGTTGCTGTCCTTGTAGAGCTCCTGTCATCTCCAGGTTTACTATCTCCCAGTTCTTCCATAAGATTCCCTGCACTTTGCCCAAAGTTTGGCTCTGAGTCTCAGCATCTGCCTTGATACCCTGCAGGGTAGAGCCTTTCAAAGGCCTTCAGTGGTAGGCTCCTGTCCTGTCCCTGTATTCTCCCTCATCTGATGTCCATCCTCTTTGCCTTTCTGCATGGGGTTTGAGCATCTTAGCCAGCATACGCCTTCCTGATTAACTTCCTTAGTTGTACAGATTTTAGTATTTTTATCCTATATTTTATATCCTATATCCACTTGTGAGTGAGTATATATCCTGTGAGTCTTTCTGCTTCTGGGATATCTCATTCAGGATGATCTTTTCCACTTCCCACCATTTACCTGCAAATTTCATGTTTTCCTTATTTTTCATTGCTGAGTAATATTACATCGTATAGATATACCACAATTTCTATATCCATTCCTCAACTGAGGGCCATTTGTGCTGTTTCCAGCTTCTGGCTATTCCAAAAAAGCTACTACAAACATAGTTGAGCAGATGGCCTTGCTGCACACTTGAGTGCCCTTTGGATATATGCTTAGGATATATGCTTAGGATGAATCTTGAGGAGGCGCTATTCCTAATTGTCTGAGAAAATGCCAGGTTGATTTGCAAAGTGATTGTATAAGTTTACATTCCCACCAGCAATGAAGAAGGGTTCCCCTTTCTCCAAATCCTATCCAGCATGAGTTGTCACTTGAGTTATTTGTCTTAGTCATTTTGATGGGTGTAAGGTGAAATCTCAGGGTGGTTTTGATTTGCATTTCCATGATGACTGAGAATGTTGAACATTTTTTAAGTGTTTCTCTGCCATTCTATATTCCTCTATTGAGAATTCTCTGTTTAGCTCTGTACCCCATTTTTTAATTGGGTTACTTGATTTGTTGGTATTTAACTTCTTGTAATCTTTGTAAATACTGGACATTAACCCTCTGTCAGATATAGGGTTGGTGAAGATCCTTTCCCAATCTGCAGGCAGTCATTTTATTTTGACAACAGTTTCCTTTGACTTATAGAAGTTTTTCAGTTTCAGAAGGTCCACTTATTGATTGTTGCTCTTAGAGCCTGTACTGTTGAAATTCTGTTCAGGAAGTTGTCTCCTGTTCCAATGACTTCAAGGCTCTTCCTCACTTTTTCTTCTAACAGGGTTAGTATGTCTGGTTTTATACTGAAGTCTTTGATCCACCTGAACTTTAGTTCTGTGCAGAGTGATAAATATGGAACTATTTGCATTTTCCTACGTGTAGACATCCAGTTAGACCAGCACCATTTGTTGAAGATGCTATCTTTTTTCCACTGTATGGTTTTGGCATCTTTGTCAAAAATCAGGAGTCCATAGTGTGTGGGTATATTTCTGGGACTTCTATCTGATTCCGTTGATCCTCCAATTGGTTTCTATACCAGTACCATGTGGTTTTTATTACTGTTGCTCTATAGTAAAGCGTAAGAACAGTGATGGAGATACCTCCAGAAGATCTTTTATTATGGAGGATTGCTTTAGCAATTCTGGGTTTCTTGTTATTCCATATGAAGTTAAGCATTTTTCTTTCAAGGTCTGTAAAGAATTGTGTTGGTAATGTGAGAGGAATTGCATTAAATCTGTAGATTGCTTTTGGTAAGAGGACCATTTTTACTATGTTAATCCTTCCAAGCCATGAGCACGTGAGTACTTTCTATCTTCTGATATCTTTTTATAATTCTTTCTTTAGAGAATTTTTTTGAATTTTTTTCATACAAGTTTGTGCCTTCCTTGTTTTGGGTCCCACCAAGGTACTTTATGTCCTTTGCGACTATTGTGAAGGGTGTTGTTTACCTAATTTCTTTCTCAGCCCTTTTGTCTTTTGTATACAGGAGGGCTACTTTTTTTTAGTTGATTTTGTATACAGCCACTTTGCTAAAAGTGTTTGTCAGCTTTAGGAGTTCCCTGGTAGAATTTTGGGGGTCACTCAGGTATACTGGGCAGCCTTGTCTTGTTTCTGATTTCAGTGGGATTGATTTAAGTTTCTCTCAATTTAGTTTGATGTTGGCTACAGGTTTGCTGTATATTGCTTTTACTATATTTAGGTATGTGCCTTGTATCCCTGATATCTCCAATACTTTAAACATGAATGGATTCCGGATTTTGTCAAATGCATTTTCAGCATCTAAGGAGATTATCATATGGTTTTTTTCTTTCAGTTTGTTAATATGGTGGATCACATTGATGGATTTCTGTATATTGAACCACCCCTGCATGCCTGGAATGAAGCCTACATGGTCATAGTGAATGATATCTTTGATGTGTTCTTGTATTCGGTTTGCAAAGTATTTTGTTGAGTATTTTTGCATCAATGTTCATATGGGAGATTGGCCTGAAACATGCTTTTTTTTGTTGGGTCTTTGTGAGGTTTAGGTACCAAGGTGACTGTGGCTTCAATGAATAAGTTTGGTAGTGTTCCTTATGTTTCTATTTTGTGGAATAGATTGAAGAGAACTGGTGTTAGCTCTTCTTTGATGGTCTGGTAGAATTCTACACTGAAACCACCTGGCCCTGGGCTTTTCGTGAATCTGAGAATTTTGATGAATGCTTCTATTTCCTTAGGAGATATAGGACTATTTAGTTGATTTACCTGGTCTTGATTCAGCTTTGGTAAGTGGAATTGATCAAGAAAATTGTCCATTTTATTTAGATTTTCAAATTTTGTGGCATAGAGACTTTTGAAGTAAGTCCTAATTGTATGGATTTCCTCAGTGTCTATTGTTTTCTCCCCCTTTACTTTTCTGATTTTGTTAATTTGAATGGTGTCTCTCTGCCTTTTAATTAGTTTTGATAAGGGTTTGTCTATCTTCCTCATTTTCTCAAAGAACAAGCTCTTGGTTTCATTGATTCTTTTAATTGTTTTATTTGTTTCTAATTGATTGATTTCAGCCCTGAGTTTGATTATTTCCAGTCATCTATTCCTTTTTCGTGTGTCTGCTTCTTTTTTTTCCCCCTAGGGCTTTTAGGTAAGCCATTAAGTTTCTTAAATGAGATGTTTCAAATTTCTTCTTGAAGTCACTCAGTGCTATGAACTTTCCTTTTAGCACTGCTTTCATCGTGTCCCATAAGTTTGGGTATCTGGTGTCTTCATTTGCATTGAATTCTAGGAAGACTTTAATTTCTTTCTTTATTTCTTCCCTGACCCAGCTGTCATTTAGTAGTGAGTTGTTCAGTTTCCATGTTTGTATAGGCTTTCTGATATTTCTGTTGTTGTTAAGGTCCAGCTTTATTCCATGGTGATCAAATAGGATACAAGGGATTATTTCAATCTTCTTGTATCTGTTGAGGCTTGCTTTGTAATCAACTATATGGTCTGTTTTGGAGAAGGTTCCATGAGGTGCTGAGAAGAAGGTAAATTCTTTTGTGTTTGAGTGTAAGGTTCTGTAGATGTCTGTTAGGTCCATTTGATTCATGACCCCGTTAGAGATATTGTTTCTTTTTTTCTCTGTTTTGTCAACCTGTTCTTTTTTGAGAGTGGGATGTTGAAGTCTCCCACTATTAATGTATGGTGATCTATGTGTGGTTTAAGTTTTATTAATGTTTCTTTTATAAACATGGGTGCCTTTGTATTTGGGGCATGGATGTTCAGGATTGTGATATCTTCCTGGTGAAATTTTTCCCTTGATGTGTATGAAGTGTCCTTCCCCATTTCTTTTTTTATTAATTTTGTTTGAAAGTCTATTTTATCATATATTAGAATGGCTACTCCTGCTTGATTCTTGGTTCCATTTTTTTGGAAAAATGTCTACCAGAACTTTACCCTCAGGTAATATCTTGTGACTTAGGTGTGTTTCTTGTATGCAGCAGATTGTTGGGTCTTATTTAGGCATCCATTCTGTTAGTCTGCATCTTTTTTATTGGAGAATTGGGTCCATTGAGAGAGATTAATGACCAGTGGCTGTTAGATCCTTTGGTTTTGATATTGACTGTGATAGTAAGTTTGTGTGCTTGGCTCATTTTTGTTTTGCTGTAGTGAGATTAATTATTTCCTGTGTTTTCTTGAAAGTAGTTGGTTTCTTGGGTTGTATTTTTCCATCTAGTGTCTTCTGTAACACTGGATTTGTGTGTAGGTATTGTTGAAATTTGCTTTTGTCGTTGAAAATCTTGTTTTCTCACTCTATGAAGACTGAGAGTCTATGAGGGTATAGTAGCCTGGGCTAAAATCTATGTTCTCTTAGGGTCTGGATGATATCTGTCCAGGCCCTTTTAGCTTTCATAGTCTCTGTTGAGAAGTCAGGTGTGATTCTGATGGGTTTGCCATTATATGTTACTTGGCCTTTTTCCCTTGCAGCTTTTAGTATTTTTCTTTGTTCTGTATACTTACTGTTTTTATTATTATGTGGTGGGAGGATTTTCTTTTCTGGTCTATTTTATTGGGTGTTCTGTAGGCCTCTTGTGTTCTTATAGACCTCTTCCTTAAGTTGGGGATTTTTTCTTTTATGATTTTGCTGAAAATATTTTCTGGGCCTTGTAGGAGGGAATCTTTTTCCTCTATTCCTATTATTCTTAGGTTTTGTCTTTTCATGTTTTCTTGGATTTCTTGGATGGTCTGTGTCAAGAATTTTTTAGATTTAACATTTTCTTTGATGGATACATCGATTCCTTCTATTGTGTCTTTCACAGTTGAGATTCTTTCTTCCATCTCTTATAGTTATAACCATCTCAATAGGTTGTGCTTACCTCTGTAGTTCCTGTTTTCTTCCCTAAATTCTTTCTCTCCAGAATATCCTTCATTTGTGTTCTTTCATTTTTTTTCCAATTTTATCTTCAGATATTGAGCTGTTTTGTTGAATTACTTCACCTGTCTGACTGTATTTTCCTTCAATTCCTTCAGCTGTTTGTTTGAACAATCCTCTGTTTCTTTAATTTCTTTCAGTGATTTAAGTATTTCTTCTGTAAAGGCCACAAATTGTTTGGCTGGAACTTCCTGTATTTCTTTATGGATGGCCATAATCTCTTTGTCTTTATCTTCTTCCATTTCTTTGCAGATCTTGATAAACTGACTATCTTCCTCTCGTTCTTTACATAGTTTATTTGTTTCCTCTATTATTCTCTTCTTAAGCATAGATGTAAGGTTATCTTCTCGAATTTCACTTATGCTAGTGTGTCCAGGGCTACTTGCCCCAGGATAACTGGGTTCTGGAGATGCCATATTGCTGTATCTTTTGTTCTTTGAGATTTTACACTCTACCCATTTGGCTATCTTAGGTGTTGGGTGTTTGTTTCTGGTGCTTCCTAGAATCTTGTGGTGTGGAGAATCCCCTTGGCAGGAAGGTAATTTTTCCCAAAGGAGGCTTCCTCAGATTTTGGGGTACGGTCACTGAATGGCAGGTGTTTTTCAGGAATTGCCACAGACGTACAGACCTGAGTGGTAATTGTGGTCTATATTAGTCAAGGGGGCTCTCCTCTCACCCAGAGAAGTCCTGGAGACAGCTGTCTTGCTACTGGGTTTCTTGATGTAACTTTAGTGAGCTGCTTCTGTAACCTGGGTGCCCCGGGATTTGGTCAGTTTAGTTAGAGATAACTGGTTGTCCCTTGGGGAAGTATCTGGGGGTTGATCTCAGGGAACCCAGGCTTCTGGAGGTCTGAGTTTGGAGCTCTGTGCTCCTGTACCCAAGTGGTAATCAGTGACACATGAGCATTACTCTCATGTGTGCAGCAAGAGGCTAGAGTGTGGAGCCTGTGTATAACCAGAAACTTTTTTGGAGCTAGGTGTCCTGAGGTAGGGCCAGATATTTTCCCCACCTTTGGGTTTTCTCCCAATAGGAAGACTCAGTCTGTGGTGTTTGACGTGGTGTGTAGAATACGTAGGCACTTGCCAATGATGGCTCCAAGCTGGTGACTGGGAAAGAAGCTGAGAGCTTTTCCAAGAATGTTTCTGTGTGTGGTGGTGGTAGTGTGTGTGGGGGGAGTTGGCTGAGTGCTCTAAGCTGGGACCTTCTATTTCTCTGCCTGTGGAGTTTTCTCCAGACAGGGAAACCCAGCCTCTGTGTCCTGGGGCACACAGTTCTGTCTGTGATGGAGAGCAGGGAATGCAGGACTAGCGGCTGGAGGCCCACTCAGGCCTGGTGGCTGTGCATCCACCAGTCTGTAGGACCTTTCCAGTGATAGACTGGGTGACCTGAGGTCAGTCTTGCTTTCTTCTTCCTTATGTGTGTGTGTGTGTGTGTGTGTGTGTGTGTGTGTGTGTTTGACTGGCGCTCCCAGTCTCTGGTGCCGTGGAGCACACAGTTTGGCCTGGGAAGGTGATCAGGACACACAGGTGTATCCTGCACCTGGGATATTTTCAGGGTTCTCACTGAGTGACCTGAGAGAGGAATTGAGTGATTCCCATACCACGGAGTTTCCTCTCACCTTGGAAACACGATTGCTGTTGTTTTAGGGCCCAGAGTTCAGTCTTTTAGTTGCTGTACCGACATTGCTGTCCTGTTCCTGTCCTGGTCCTCCTGGCAATGCCATCTTGTATTCCCCCTTCCTCATCCCTTTCAATTAATTTTGGTTGAAATTCTGTATTATTAGATATTAGAATAGCTACTCTTGCTTGCTTCTTGGGTCCATTTGCTTGAAAACCTTATTCCTGCTGCAACATCCAAGGAATTTTCCCAGAGATTAGCTGGGTGCTCTGAGGTTGGACCCAATTGTTTCCCTCATCATTGGTTTTCTTCTTACCTTGGAAACACAGTCAGTGGTGTTTGGAGGCCCACACAACCAACTATTGATCACTGTGCGGTCTCTGCTACCCTGCTGATCAGACACAGTGTGCAATCATCCCAGCCATCTGGGATCTATTTTTAGTTTTTACTGAATGTAAGTATTTTGATTGTATGCATGAATAAGCACCTCTTGTGTGCCTAATCCTCACAGTAGTCTGAAGATGTCTTCAGAACTCATGAACGTATAGCAATTAAAAGTAGCGGGTCCTCAGTAAACACTAACAATTGAGCCCAATTATTTGCAAGAGCAGTAAGAGCTCCTCACTGCTGAGCTCTATCTTATGTTGATCATTTATGATCAGCATTTATACTGCTAATATTTTTGTCTTCTATTTTTACCTGTTTAAACATGCATTCCCTTTTAGTAAGATATCATTGAAGTTACAGTTTAAGCTGGGGCAGTACACATTTCTGGAAAATAAATATACAACAGGAGTGAATGTATAATTCCTTGTAGAGGCTTCAGTAAAGACCTCTGAGTTCTTTCAATATTTTGTGTTTGTTTGATTGACTTTTAGGGGAGGCTCTCTCTTAATATATAGGCCTGGCTATCCTAGAACTCTTTGAATAGATAATGCTGACATCCAGATCAATAAGATACACCTGCATCTGCCTCCTTAGTGATGGAATTGAAGGCATGACAGAATACACCCAGCTTGTCCACCATTTTTTGTAGTTAGTAACTGTTAATAAATTTCTCTGATCTGTACTTAGTATTGTTCATCTGTTAATTTCTCTCTCTGTGTGTCTCTGTCTCTATGTCTCTGTCTCTCTATTTCACACTCTTCTCTTTGTTTGTCTTTGTCCACATTAATTGCCATGTCTATTCCAAAGCTATATCCCCTTCAAAAAGTTCAGATATGATACAGTTAAAACTTGTTATTCTGTTTTCTTCTAAAATGACTTAGTGATAACATTAACATTTCTTTTTTTAATAGAAAAGTTTTAATCTTTATTTTTAATCTATAGACTACATTATTTAGTAAGGAGGATATACAAAACAATGATCAAAGAATAATCATGTGTTCTATTCCTTTTCTTTTGTCTGGTCACTCAGAAATATGATGTTATTGGCTATGATTGTTGTTGCTTGCCACTCACATTATTTTTATCTATGTATTCACTGTAGTCCACTTTCCCTTCCACAAATATATGAGCCCCCCTCTTCACATACTGATATGCCACATCCCTGAGCCCTGGTCAAAACATGATATTCAGTACCATGTTGTCTTTTGACTGATGTTACCCATCTGTTCAGTGTCCCCTGATCAACACATCTCATTTGTTGCTATATAAAATATCATGACTGTGTTTTGTCCTTCCACCTGTCTCATGACAGGGTCCTGACCTACTCACCCAAGTAACTGAAGATGATTCATAGATTGCTCAAGAACCCAACTAATGGCTACTTTATATTCATGTCTTACAAACTGATGAAACACAGGTTTTTGAAGCACGTCTTTGTTTTTTTTTTTTTTTCAATCTAACCTTTAGGCTTTTTCATCTCCCCTACTTCACATCATGCACAGCACCCAACTGTATAACATTCACACTTCTGTGTCAGAAAATAAATTGAAGAAGCAGTAGAATTATATGATTATATTGACAGTGAAGTATAAATTTATATTGTTGCCACTGTTTCTATTGTACAAATGTATGGCATATTATAGAATTCAGTGACCTACGATGATGTGTATGTGAAATTCAACCAAGAAGAGTGGGCCTTGCTGGAACCTTCCCAGAAGCAACTCTACAAAGATGTGATGCTAGAGACCTGTGAAAACCTCACTGCTATAGGTAAGACTGCAATTTTTCTTTCACTTTTAAAATAAAGAGACAACTTTTATTTTGTATTGATCCTCTTCTGTAATTCCAATTGATAATGAGGATGAATGAGGTAAATAAATCAGGCATGGTTCTAAGGGTCACAGAAGATAGTGATTTAAGTTTTCCCTTAATAATAACATATTTCCAATAATATATATTTTCTGGTACTATATTTTAGACTACAATTGGGATGACCATAATATTGAAGAACAGTTTCAAAGTTCTACAAGTAATCAAAGGTAACTTTATGTGCATGTTGATACAGATATAAATCTTAAATTTTAATGTGTCCTGGAAGTCTGGTGTTTTTTGTTTGTTTGTTTGTTTATTGGTTGCTTTTTATTTTCTGTTTTTGAAATAGATTTTTTTTCTGGGTATCTGTGACTTTCTTAGACTTGCTTGTTAGACCAGCCTGACCTCAAAATCACACAGATCTGCCTGCTTCTGCCTCCACAAGTGCTGGGATTGAAGGCATGTACCAGCACACATGGCTGTGTCCTGGAAGTTTTAAAGAAAAGCAACAGTGTAAAAACACCACTGCTTTAAGTGTACTGATGATGATTAAAATCTCATAATTCCATGTACTTCAATGTCAGGTATCTGATTTGTGTTTACAAGGCACTCCCCTAAGATAGAAGAAAATAAAATAATATTGTAACAAAAATACCATTTGAATCATATGGACATTATAGCTACTGACTTGAACTGCCAATCTGTTTAGTCTCATTCTATCTACTCAGATATTGTAAGAGGTATACACACTGAATTGGTGATCAGTATGTGTCCAAAACCTTCTAATAAGCAAAAATTACATAGTAGAACCAGTGTTACTAATTTTCGTACAGTAACATTGTAAAGTTTAGTGAAAGGAGCAGCTTATGAGAATCAAGAATATTGTTTGGAGAAACCTTAATCCCTGACATGTCTATGATGAACAAAAACAAACTGTGTTAATTCAATGTGGGAATCGTTAGTATTTTTGTAAATTAAACTGGTATATCATATGTCAAAATGATTCTAAGACACATGAGCATAGGAATATTGAAAGAAGCAGTGTACCTGTCTTTCTCCAAGAACAGTTGATTTTGTAGAAGTCCCCACTTTGAGTAGATTTCCTATATGTGATAAACGGTTACTGTTAATTGGTTTTTCAACTTCACTGAGACTTCTTCAGCAAACTCATACTGATGAAAATACCTATGAATACAAGGATTTTGGAACTTCTTCTGCTTGTACTAGCTCATTTTGTAAATGAAGTGTCATTCATACAGTACAAAACTTTATTGAATGGGATTGCTGGGGTAAAACTCTGAATCCTTGCAATACACTTTATATATAGGAGAAAACTTCTTATAGAAAAATGATGCTGTAAAAGAGAATCACATAACAAATGTTCTTATCATCACAGGGATCTTAAAAAATACCCATTATAAAGGGGAATATCATGAATATAAATAAAGTGATAAAAGTTAAAAATTTGATTCTTCTTTACCATCAGGCCAAATTATAAAATTAATTCATATAGAAAAACATATTTATTAGTGTAATGAAATGACTGTGGTAAATCTTTCACATGTGCTACTTATCTTTGCAGGCATGAAAGCAGTCATACTGGAGAGAAACCCTTTAAATGCACTCTATGTGGTAAAGCCTTCCCCTATACCACTGATCTCATAGGGCATAAAAGAACACACGCAGGAGAGAAGCCTTACAAATGCAATCAATGTGGTAAAGCCTTTGCAAAAAACAGTCATCTCATAAGCCATAGAAGAACACATACTGGAGAGAAACCTTACGACTGTAACCAGTGTGGTAAAGCCTTTGCACGAAACAGTCATCTCATAAGCCATAAAAGAACACACACTGGAGAGAAACCTTATGAATGTAATGAGTGTGGCAAAGCCTTTGCAGAAAACAGTCATCTCATAAGCCATAAAAGAACACACACTGGAGAGAAATTTTATGAATGTGACGAGTGTGGTAAAGCCTTTGCAGAAAACAGTAATCTCATACGGCATAAAAGAACACACAGTGGAGAGAAACCTTATGAATGTAACCAGTGTGGTAAAGCCTTTGCACAAAACAGTGCTCTCATAAGCCATAAAAGAATACACACTGGAGAGAAACCTTATGAATGTAACCAGTGTGGTAAAGCCTTTGCACAAAACAGTGCTCTCATAAGACATAAAAGAACACATACTGGAGAGAAACCTTATGAATGTAACCAGTGTGGTAAAGCCTTTGCACAAAACAGTGCTCTCATAAGACATAAAAGAACACATACTGGAAAGAAACCTTATGAATATACCCAATAAGATAAAGCCTTTTCACAGCAGAGTAGTCTCCGAAAACAGGAAAAGACACAGAGTGGAGAGAAGCCTGGTGAGGGTAATTAGTGTGATAAAGCCTTTGCATGTAACAATCATCTCCTAAGACAACAACACATTCTGGAGGGAAACCATATGAATGTAACTATGTGGCAAACCCTTTGCACATAAAATCTCCTAATACATAAAATAACACATACTGGAAAGATGTCTGACTGTAACCACTGTGAAAAAACTTTTGGACTTCAGAATCATCTTCACACTCATGAAAGAAATCCTAATGGATAGAAAGCCTGTGAGTGCTTTTAACATGGTGAAACCATTCCACATTTGTATAATCTTCATCATCTTGAAAGGATTCATAAAGGAGGAAAAACTCATGAATGTGTTAAAATGGTGAGGCCTTGCACAAATATAGAGTTATCATCATCATAAAAGTATCCTTACTGGTGAGGGATTCTGTGAGTATAAGCAATGTGGAAAGGTATTTGTGTTCTTTGGTCCACTGAGATCCAACAGAACTGGAAAACTAGCTCAATTGAAATGACCTCCCTTTTCTGAAGGGGAAAGGGAATAGGGGCAATAGGAATGGAGGGTAGTACAGGGGGGAGAGAAGGGAGGGGGACTACAATTGGAATGTAAAGTACATAAACTTATTTTTATATACAATGAATGTTAAATATCAATTACATGCAAAATTATTATATAATAAAGTGTTTTGGGAAGGCTTACTGATAATACTGGTTCTCAACATTTACTGTTTTCAGTTACTTCACTTTACACAAGAAACTTTTAGTCCAGTGGATGAATATGTAGGGAATGGTGAACTAACACCAGCCAGGAAGTTCTCTGAGAGTATCACAACAGTTGTAGCCTGTAGAAGTTTCTTTGTTTACACATACCTTTTGTTCCAAGGGGTTCTACTGAAAACCATCACAACCCAGACTGAATTTTGAGATGTGAGGGAGGAGGCTTTTTTCTTCCATGTATGACCCTGCTGCTGGCCTAGTTGTGTAATCATGGCAAGGGTGAGTTTTCCCTGCCTGACTTCATCTGGAGAATGCCTTTAGACATAGATGCCACCAACCAAATTTGATAGATGGCCTTTGACACAGATCCCTGATAACTCTTCCCTCCCTTCAAATATAGGATAATTAAGTTCCATGTTCTTGTTCATATGATAGGAATGTACTGTTTACTGCAAATCAAGCATCCTTGAAGTGCTCAGTTTTAAACAATTATCTACACCTATCCTTGCAGCATCCCAGTCACTCCCTAAGGGGTATATATACCCTCTGTTTTCTGGAATTAAATTTGAACTTACTTCCTGAGGTGGTTCCCAGAGTGTTCTGATCACTGTTATTCTTGTGGGTGTCTTCCAAGCTTTATACCTCATCTTCTGGCCCTCTTTCCTTCCTGGGCTTGTGGGAAACAGCCTCCAGGCAGCAAGAGAACCACGTTCTCTGAAATGCTTGTGAAAAAAATGTTTCACACTTCATAGCATTTAAAATTTCACATGTTTCTGGATGTGAGATGGTAAATCAAACACTGTCTTGGGAGTGGGACTCTTTAAAATGAGTTATACCTAGTGTTTATTTCACAGTAAGCTTGCAGGCAAGCTTCATAGTATGAAATCTTCTGAGGTGAGCACAGTGGCCTATGCAGAAGTAATAAGTGCAGAAATTTTATTTCCCTGTTTTTAATAGCTGAGTAGTGTTCTGATAATATGTGGATGGATGGCAGAGGAGGGGAACTCCTCTTTTGAGTGGACTATGGAAAAGGGTTTGGGGGAAGAGGGAAGGAGGGTGGGACCAGTAGGAGTTGAGAGAGTGGCCTTATATAGGGGTATACAATGAATAAATTGTGAAAAAATAAAAATAATTAATAAAATAAAAATGAATTAGAAAAACAAAACTTGACAGCAAAAATTTGAGTCCAGTCTGGGTACCCGCCCTCCTTCAAAGAAAAGAAAGAAGATATAAAGAAAGGAAAGAAAATTAGAATCTTTGTCTTTGCCATCTTTCTTCCTGGTGAGCTCATTTTTTAATCATTACCTAATGGAGACCATCCTGCTCTCTCTGAAGTTTATATTTCCATAGATGTAGGTTTCATACCTGGAACAAATGGCAGAGGTTCGTATTTAACGTATCAAAACAGACCTAGCTGCCAATTTTCTCCCAACAATCCTTCAGTTCTTCCATGTTATATGATCCTCAAGGCTGGCATAGCCCACCCAATTCCATGAATTCTCCTTCCCAGGGCCTGAGTTAACCTCATTCCTCCCTCCCCCATATATAGGCAAACTATTTTGGCTACCTGGTCCTGTTGAAAGCCATGCAGGAGCAACAGCAAAACATCTGTAGCACTCATGGAATTTGGCTCCCCTGTTAGCGTAGTCATGATGAGTTTGTATTGGAGAAGCATAATCCCAAGACCTGCTTATACTGAGGACTTTGGGCTGTTGTGGAACATAGCTCTGTTTGATGCCATTATGATGCCCATATTCCTCATAACATGAGTTGTATGAAAAGTCTAATGATGCTTCTAGCCCCCTCACTGGGCAATATCACTGGCATTTATTTTTAACAATGCTTGATCTCTTTTCATAGATCAAGCTGAGCAAATTAATGAATTAACCACTGCTCTTGAAAGGGACCATAGTTGTAGGTTTTTAGCAATGACCATTATACTTAGAAAGAATTTGGAAAAAGATTGTTTAACAAGGTTGGAGAAGATGTTTTTGCTAATGTCTGTGATGTACAAAACCTTAGAGAATAATTTAAAGTTAAGAAAAGTACACTCTTAATAGTAAATCCAGGGATGTTAAGGCTGACGAGCAGAAGCAATAGCCCAAGGTAGCATTGGCCGATTGTACACCCTCAAGCAGGGTCTGAAACTGAGACAGCAGGTGATTCCCCTATACATGTTTCCCCCCTCAGCTTATTGATATGATTTAAGAAAAAAAATATTAATGAGTAGATGCACACCCCTTTGAGATTTAAAGTATAGGTGCCAGTACCATGCCACTTTTTATTACTGTTGCTCTATAGTATTACTTGAGCTCTGGGATGAAGATACCTTCAGAAAATCTTTTATTGTACATACATGTTTTTATCAATTCTGGGTTTTTGTTTTGTTTTGTTTTACCATATGAAACTGAGAATTGTTCTTTCAAGGTCTGTGCAGAGTTGTGTTGCTATTTTGTTTGGGATTGCATTGAATCTGTAGATTTATTTTGGTAGAGTGGCCATTTTTACTATGTTAATCCTATCAATCCTGGAGTATGGGAAATCTTTCCATCCTCTGATATCTTCCTTGAAGTTTTTCTTTTTCATACAAGTCTCTCATTTGCACGATTAGAGTCACACCAAGGTACATTATGTTATTTGTCGCAATTGTAAAAGGGTGTTGTTTCCCTGATTTCTTTCTGAGCCTGTTTGTCTTTTATATACAGGAGGGCTTCATATTTTTAATTAATTTTGTATCCAGCCACATTGCTGAAGATGTTTATCATCTGTAGAGTTCCTTGGTTGAATTTTTAGGGTCATTCATGTGTACTATCACATCATCTGCAATACAAGCTGGACTGGATGTGGAGAAAAAGGAACCCTCTTCATTGCTGGTGGGAATGTAAACTTGTACAACCACTTTGGAAATTAATCTGGTGCTTTCTCAAAAAAAATTATGAACAGTGTTTCTTCAAGATTCAGCTATACAACCCCTGGGCATATATTTAGAAGATGCTCAACCATACAACAAGGACATTTGTGCAACTATACTCATAGCAGTTTTGTTCATAATAGCCAGAATCTGGAACCAACCTAGATGTCCCACAATTGAGGAATGGATTTAGAAATTGAGGTATATTTATGTTGGGCCTGATAAGACCTGCCTTATATACCTGAGCCTAGCTCACATTTGGAGACCTGCCTTTATCTTCTGATTTAAGAGGTGCCACTTCTGGACAAAAGTGATTCAGCATATCCACCTTAAAATTAACCCTGCCTGTTAACTGTTACATGGAGTTTTGTCACTGGCCTACCTCTCCTTGCACCACTTAACCTCACTCTCTACCTCACTTCCTTAATCCTGCACCTTGACCCAAACCTATAAAAAAGACCACTAAATTCAAAAAACCGAGTTCCTGGTTCTACAGATCTCCCAGCTCAGTGGTGTTTTATTCCCTGGGGCATCTGGGGAGATTCAGGCCATTGACATTCATCATCCACAGAGGGCATTTAGCTGGACTGGCCACCCTCCTCTCAGCTCTACCTGCCAGATATTGACCCAGCACATGGGGCCTCCTGTGATTATTTGCTCGAGGGAAGAATGCTGACAGGCCAACTGGTCTGCAGGTGAGTGTACCCACGTTGAATATGGGGCAGTCCTATGGAACCTTTACAAATTTTGCTTAAAAGTAGGGGTTTCAATCTGCTTTCTACTCAAGCACTTCAAGTACGGAAGTATGTTATAAAGGTTGCTCCATGGCTGCAGGATGAGGGCACCCTGTTTGATTGGACACCTGGGACAGAGTAGAAAGGCTGGTCAACAGAGCACAGGTTCAGGATGGGGATATCCCCCCTCTGGGAGTCATTCCCTAGTCACAGCCCTTAAGGTCTGGTTCCCTCTGAAACTGCCCAAAGAACATAAGGATAAGCGTTCAAGACAGGAAAGTGAACCTGAGGAGGAACTCTTCCCCCCCCAAAAAAGGAGGAAGGTGCTGGGGCCAAAAGCAGCATTAAGTCAGATGATTAACCCACTCCCCAGAGACAGAATATATATCCTTCTTTAGATCCATTTGAGAATAGTTCCTGGTCAGTCCCTACCCCTCTGGCTGTACCACTGAAACAGGGCTCACTTACTAACCCCTTCCCTGACTCCTCTATACCCCCTCCATATTTGGAGTGACCCATGGAACTTTTTCTTGTTACCACTGCTCCTGGGGTGGCTGGTCCCCCTGGCTGGGCTCCTTGGGGAGCTCTAGACCTCAAGGAACTGCATATGGCAGTGTCTGAGGATGGGGCCAATTCACCTTGGGCTGAGACCACCCTTGAGAGGCTGGTGTGAATCAGTCATGCACTACACGAACTGGATGGACCTTATCAAGGCTGTCCTTTTGGGGCTGTCCTTCCTTAAATGGTTGGCCTTTTACAAGGAGGAATGCATGGTCCAGGGGAAATGCAATCAATGAGTTAACTCCCAGGTGCCTATAAATTATGGAATGCTTTCAGGCACAGCTGACCAGTATTCCACAGGCCTCCAGCAGGCTGCTCTCTGAGACCCTTATCAGGAGCAGATTAGAGCAGCAGGCTTGGCAGCCTGGAGAAAGCTAAATGAGGGGCCTATAGAATCCCCTGTTTCAGGAATTATACAAAAGGCCTCAGAGGACCTCCCTTCCTTCATAGACTGGGTAGATAAAAGTCTGAGAAGAAAGTTTCCCCAGGGGAGCTTCATCATCAGTTTGTTAAGTCACTAGTGTGGGATGGCATGAATTCAGATCAAAAGCTTGCCTGTGTGAGGATGTGTAAAATGGGGATGGGTAAGTGGATTGTCACCACTAAAGATGTAGGCACCACCTCCTTTCAGGCCAGGGCAATGGCTACCACCGTGCAAACAGCCTGCCAGGAGGAAGTGACTGCCTTAGTCAACACCCTTCAGCAGGTCACTAGGACTCAGGGGCGGACATGCTTTGGCTGTGGACATAACAGCCATTTTAAATGAGAATGCCCCAACAGGTCTCAAAATGCTCCTGGTGCCAGCACAACAGGCACCTTACTGGGCAAGCCCTGTCCCAAGTACAAAAAGAGTTTTCACTGGGCCAAGGATTATAGATCCCAATTTAATCATAAAGGTAAACCTTTAAACTCCTCTTGGGGCCATCCTCAGCCCCGTTAAATAAGGGAAAGAGAGGGACCAAAGTTCATTGGACTGTCACCCTGGTCACTGGTATGAGACCTAAAATGATACTCACAATTGGGGACAGGAGCTTTCAGTTCCTAATTGATGTGGGGGCAGACTGTACTGTGAGAAGAAAGTAAGAGGCCCCTCTCTCCTGGCAGCTGGTCCCTGGCCCATCCCTAATGGGTGTGGGTGGACAATCAAGTCATAGGAGACTGCCAGCTGGTGGCCTTGGGTGGATCCTGATGACAAGCAAGGAGAAGTGCTCCCCCTATTGGTCCCTGGTCTTACTCCCAACCTTTTGGGACAGGATGTTCTTGGTGAAGCCGAGGCCTATATTACCACTGATCATAAGGCCCTCTACCAAGACATATTAGACAATGAGAAATATGAACAGCAATTTGAGCAGGGATGAAATGTCCATTCTAACTACCGGGATGATCCTTATTTTGAGCAATTAAAAAACAAACATTCTCTTGTTCACTCCCAATTCTAAAGGCCACTGCTTGCCCTTCTATCCCCAAAATTCGATGGACCCCTGGGGACCCAGTCTGGGTTGAGCAGTGGCCTCTACCTTTTGCTAAGCTAACGCAGTTAAAAATTTTGGTCCAACAGCAACTCGATGTGCGACATATAAGGCCCTCTGCTAGCCCTTGGAATTCACCTGTTTTTTTTTTATTAAAAAAAAAAGGCCAATGGCTCTTAGAGACTTTTCATGATCTAAGAAAGATTAATGGGAGGATGCTATCCTTTGGGACACCTCAAAGGGATTGCCCTGGATACCTGCCATCCCTTGTGTTCTCCATTTGACTGTAATTGATATTAAGGATTATTTTTTCTCTATCCCACTCGATCCCAGTAATACAGAAAAGTCTGCCTTTTCATTACCCTCAATAAATTTTCAGGGACCAGATCAGAGGTTTGAGTGGACAGTGTTGCCTCAGAGCATCGCCAATAGTCCTGCTATGTGCCAATATTATATGCTGCACCTTTTTAGTCCTTTAATAAATCAAACAGATGCCTTATTTTATATCTATATGGATGATATTATTTTGGGGAGTTCCAGCCTTGCCAGGTTGCAAGACTTGATGACTAAGTGACTTACTATCCTTAAAGACAGTAACTTTAAGGTGGACCCTGAAAAAATTCAGACACTGTCTCCCCTTTTAAGATCTTGGGATCCACATTGTTTCTTGAGGGGGTCTCACTGATGAAGCCACAGTTATATTTTCAAGATTCTTACTCAATTCCCTAATTCAATTCCAATAACTGAGAGATTAATTGGATGCAGACATGGATTCCCATTTCCACAGAGGACCTATCCACACTTTTTGACATTTTAAAGGGCTCTGATCTTACTACAAAATTTGTTTTATCCTCACGACATCAACAAATTTTGTGAAAGGTTCAATAAGCTATAGTTACAGCAACTTTAAAGAGGTTTGAGTCTGACATTCCTGTCACCCTGTATCTTTTTCTCAGTGACATGCTCTGCACTGCTTTATTAGCCCAAGATGAAAAAAACCATCAATTGGATTCATATTTCAGTTGGAGGGACCCCACAGGTTTATCCCATGACTCACCAAATAGCAGATTACATTATTAAAGGAAGAGATATTTCAGTAAGAGTGTTTGGCATGGAACCACACTCTGACAATTCCCTACAAAATAGGTGACTTTACATGGCTTCAGAGAAACAATCCTAGGATTGCCTTAGCCTTGGAAGGGTTGGGGGTAGGTATTATTAATTGTCACTATGGTCACCATAAGTGTATGAGCTCCTTTTCACGTTTATCCTGGAGACCACCAAGACTTTTTCACCCCCAACCAAATCCCAAATTTCTAACAATATTTATGGATGGTGGAAATAGGGGAGCCTCATTAGTGGTTTATTCACCCCACGGGCCCAATATTAAAATGACACCTGTCCAAGCCATTTCCCAGGAAGTTGAATGCTCGGCCCAGGTCAAGGAGCTTTATGTAGTTGTACTTGCCTTGGATAAGGTTAGGGAGCCCTTTAATTTGTTTTTAGATAGCCTTTATGTTGTAAATCTGCTACCTTCCTTAGCTGAGGCCCATATTAAATTAGATGCAAATCCCATAACTCCTCTTTTGATTCAGGCCCATTTTTTTTCTCCAACAGTGAGCTTACCCCCTATACCTACACCATCTCAGAGGACATCAAAACATTCCCAGATTCCTGTGAGAGGGAAATGAGCTAGCTGATAGTTTGGCATCTGGGACACAACTAAATACAGTGACTGAGGCTTCAGACTTCCATTATTGACTCATACTAATTGAAGAGGCCTCAAAGATAAATTCCCACAAGTCCCTGTTAAATATCTTAAAAAGATTATCAGAACTTGCAGGTCATGCCAACCCTTCCTTCAATTACCACCCCTGCAAAAGTCAGGTATCAATCATAGAGGATTGTGTCCCAATAATCTTTGGCAGATAGATGTGACTAACTATTCCCCATTTGGCAAAATAAAATACATTTTTCTTTCAGTGGATACATTCTCACATACATGTTGGGCCTCAGCTCATGCTGGAGAGAAGTACAATAATGCTATTAGTCATATGCTTCAGTGTTTTGCCACCTTGGGTCTACCTGACAATATTAAGAGAGACAATGGTCCATGCTTTATAAGCAAACCATTTCAGGAATTCTTACAGACATGGAAAATTTCTCATACTACTGGAATTCCTTATAATCCAAAGGGCCAAACCATAACAAAAAGAGTTAATCATACTTTAAAGATTCAATTATAAAAACAAAAGGGGGAATCATTACCCCCTCATGATCAATTGAAACATGCATTATTTACTTTAAATATTTTAAAATTTTCAAAAGATAATCAGTCACCATTTCAGAAACATTGGTCTATCTATATCTACTCCATATAGTTCCATAAGAGTCAGATTGAGAGATTCATTGACAGGAGCTTGGAGAAGACCCAACCCTCTTCTCACAGCAGGAAGAGGATTTGGATGTATATTCCCCAAAGATGAGAAGAGGCCCATGTGGGTTCCAGCCAGAAATATAAAATATTTGCCACCACTAAAAGATGAGGATGACAATGATGACCCCTCTAGGAGGCTATCTACCCCTGAGAAGCATTCTTTTATTCCCCCAGAAACCAATGAAAATGTGGAAGACGATCCTTTTCCTTGTGACCCTTATGATCAGTGAAGGGGGATTTGGAGACCTTGCCAAGGCCCAAGAGGTTATAGAAGAATGGGGCCTAGCTCAGTCTGCTTTGGCATGGAAGGACAGAGGGTCTGTTGGAACTATGAGGCCCCCATTGGCTATACAGACGGTGAGGGTGTTCAAGCCTTAATTACCATCCACTGGTTTTATTTTAATATTTAATATTAAATATTTTAAATTACTCCCCTGTTCCCTTTTCCATGACCTTTCCACAGGGGACTGCTTTCAGGTACTGCCTCATCCTGATAATGGCAGCATTGATGTTAGGAGTGTCCACCCCTCCCTCTGTCACTCTAACTCCTTCCTGGAGTTGCCTCCCTTTTTGCCTCCCCCTCCAACAGTGTTTTGTTGTGGGGAAGGAATGGCCTTTAGACTCCCTGCCAGAAGTAGTTCTTCAAAACAAAAAGGTTTTGGACCCACTAAATGCCAAAAAAGTTGGCATCTGCTTGTTTTTTCAGGAAAAAATGCTGCTTCTACACCAACAAATTGGGCATTGTCAGAGATCAAATCAAAATCCTCTAAGAAGACTTGGAGAGATGATGCCATGAACATCAAGAAAAATCCCTGTGGAATGGCTTTCATGGCCTCCTGACTTATAGTCTTCCTCTACTTGGACCCTTGCTTTTCCTCCTTCTCCTACTTACCCTTGGGCCATGCATTCTTAACAAGCTTGTGCAGTTTATCCAGCAGAGGTTAAGGGCAATTAAGCTGCATCAAGTAGAAATATATTATCATCCGTTAGTTACTCAGGAATCCAATTGCGCCTAGGCCCAGGCATCTTCCTAGAAAAGACCCCTCTGCTCTACATCTGACCAATAATGGGTAAGACCCAGATGTGCTAGGAAGACCTAAGACAGGTCCTGGAGGAGCTCCTGACAAGCTCCTGACATGGTACTCAATGAAAGGTAAGATCTCCATGTGGGGTACAACCTAAGATAGGGTCCGTGTCTGCTGTCAAATAAAAAAGGGGGAAATGTTGGGCCTCATAAGGCCTGCTGAATCTACCTGAGCCTGGCTCGAGTTTGGAGAACTGTCTTTAGCTTCTGATTTAAGAGTTGCCACTTCTGGGCAAAAGTGATTCAGCATATCTGCCTTAAAATTAACCCTGCCTGGTAACTGTTATGTGGAGTTTTGTCACTGGCCCATCTCTCCTTGCACTACCTAACCTTTCCCTCTATGTCATCTTACCTCACTTCCTTAATGCTGACCCTTGACCCAAACCTATAAAAAGCACTACTTTATTCAATAAACTGAGTTCCTGTTTCGACAGATCTCCCAGCTCGGTAGTGTTTTATTCCCTGAGGCATCCAGGGAGGTTCAGGCTTTTGACAATCATCATCTTGCTTAGCCACAGAGGGCGTCCAGCTGGACTGGCCATCCTCCTCTCAGCTCCACCTGCCAGATACTGACCTGGCACATGCCTAAAAATATATTCAAGTTCTAATGAAAATATTTAAGGAAACTATGGGAAGAAAAATGTGAATTTGACCTGTAACTTTTCATTTTATGTGCAAAAAATTAAATGAAGCAGACTTCACTGTTCCTACAGAAACAACTGAAAGTGATACCTTAACTGTTGTATTTCTAACCCTTCAGCTACTACTGATCTCTCTTCCAAACAGGGAGGCCCCATAGAAGACGTCTCTCTGGAACATGAAGGTTATCAAAAGATGGGCTATGGCTCTGCAACCTTTCATCCCCAATTGTGCATTCAGGCAAATCTAGTCCTACTGAAGCCCATATACATAACAAGGATGAAACATTATTTAACAACTTCTTCCTCCCACATGTACTGTGTCACAGAATGTGGAATCTGCAATATCCAACCTACTTAACACCATCTACACCTGAGAAACCTCTGCATCTCAGAAATTGCTTTAGTATCCTGAAATTGAATTTCCTTCAATTGTGCCATTGAAGCTGGTGGTACTAGAAAGGCAATAAAAAGTCTAATCAAGTATTACTGAAGCTTGATCCCCATAACCTTATGTCTACTACTTTCAAAACTATGTATAGAATTTCTCACACAAATTGGGATGTAGAAAGCAAGGTTCAAAACTTCTAGGAACCAGATATTCTGTTTTCTAATCTGTCTTTCTATTGTACAGCAGAAGCAATGACTGTGTGTGCATACTGACAGTACTAGTATAACAACCGCAACTTTCCACTGCCATGGCTGTAAAGCCTCCATGTCCCCAGGGAAACCACACACTAGAAGAATCAGACAACAAGGGCTTCTGCCCATCTCACCACGTAGACCAACAAAACCACAGTATGACCCAGGTCCATCTCATTCCCAATAGACTATTATATGTAGTTCAGTAGACTTGTTCATACTGGCCTGTGGAGAGCACACTTTACACACATAAAATAGTGTGATTTGTAGCCTCCCTCCTTCCCAGGTCCATGTCATTCCCAATAGACTCTTATATGTAGTTCAGTAGACTTGTTCATACTGGCCTGTGGAGAGCACACTTTACACACATAAAATAGTGTGGTTTGTAGCCTCCCTCCTCCCAATACCTGCATTAGAGGAGAATTTGGGAAAGAATTTGCACACTACCTCCTACTGGTGTTCCTGATTATTAGGGCTAGCCAGAGTCTCTTATTAACTTGGACAATCCAGCTGGACATCAGGACACTAGCAGTGAGCTCCTCTTCTTGGGAATCAGAGATCAAGTAACTCAGACAGCTGAGGCCTTCCCAGCTAAGGGCAGACAGGGTCCTAGTCTGAGAAATATTTTTTTCTGTATGATTTTCCATTCTCCAGGAGCTCTCCCTGTTCCTCTTAAAAGGCACATTCATTTCCACATTCAAGTCCAGTGTAGATCCCTACCTCATTGCTGAGAACTCTTGCTGCCAATTTTTAATCAAAGTCAAACAGTAACAACAATTAACAAAAACAGTCGTCATCGATTTAAAATTAATGAGCAGTAAATGAAACTTGCCTTCTGGCTTGACAGGCAAGTCTCCCTGGAGACACTGATTGGACAGAGTGTCGTGAGTGACATGAGCCCTTCCCTTAGGGTTAGTGCCTGATGAAGATATACAGCATAATAGTCCCAGTCCCAGTTAGCCATTCATGCCCATGCCTTTTCCAGACCTGCAGAGATGTGCATTTCAGTAGCAAATGTGTCTGTCTTCTATCTATCTTCCCACCTGCCCCACCAGGCAGGGACCATCATTTCAATCAGCCCTGCTCAGTGGCCTACTCCTACCATTTATGGGCAGTGACACTCCACTCACCATGCTGGGACTTTGGAACTTGCTTGAACTTTCCTCACAACACCTAGCAGCAGTGCTCAGAGCACTTCACATGGAATCATTTAAGCTGGTCAGCTACAGAACAAAACCTCCAGCATAACTCCCTGAAGAACCTGCCTCTTATCCTGACAGTCAAGTCTACCTCAAGGCCCTGATTGGCCAATTTGTCTTGAGTGATATGAACACTTTTGTTAGGGTTAGAATATTCTGAAGGTACATAGCCTATTGGTTCCTGATTCAGGTTATCCTTTACAGGGACAAAACGTTTCTAGGTATGCAGAGATTTGTAATTCAATAACATTTGGTGCCTTATCTAATAGCCTTCCTGTTTGTCTTTCCATCCAGTCCAGGGAGTACCCACTACTCTACCTAGTGATGCACACCATCCTGTGCCTCCCATCTGTGAACAATGACCCTCCTATCACCATTTGGGGCCTTTGGAATATCCTCGAGCTTGCCTCAAAATCTGTGGTGTCCACTCTCAAATCTCAGAACACTGGGGCTTTCAAGCCTGCTCAGAAACAGAGCAGAACCTAGAGTGCTGCCTCTAGAAGGGCCTGCCTTCTCTTCTGCATGGAGGCCCTGATTGGCCCTTTAATCTTGAGTGATATAAACACCTCTGTTAGGGTTAGAATGTGCTTAAGGTACATAGCATATTGGTTCTTGGTTCAGGCTTCCTATCCAAGGACAAAACTTTTCCAGGTCACCCACGAATACTTCCTTCCCCTTCTTCTTACTGTAATCAAGGTGGATAACTAGTATAATGAAATTGAAGTGGAGTTATCAGTCTGTCCCACAATTACAGAAAGAGAGTTTAGGAAACAAGGGTTTGAGTTTTTTCTTATGTTGGGTTCAGGTAAACTGCAGCTACTTTTTAAATGGTAGGCATGAGACAAACCTAACAGAATAGCAAGAAAGTAATGATAAACACTGAAGTTCATTATTGTTAGCCTGAACATCTTCTTCAGTGAGGAATGGAAAACGAAACAGATATACACATATATATCCTTCAACGTTCCATAGATGAACAGAACTCATAGAATAAATCTCTCTGTATATAGAAAGTTTATTCATTCAAATATCTCACAAGCTGTAGTCCAACTAGTCCAAACAATGGCTGACTATCAATGGAAAGTTGAAGAAGCAAATAGTTATTCAGTGCAGGTAGCTGAATATCTCAGATGGTCTTCAGTATATAACAGAATTCCAAGGAGTAGCAAAAAAAAAAAAAAATGAACTTGGTAGCCAGAGGTAGGGCAAGCAGAAAAAGAGAAAAAGCTAATACTTTCAATGTCCTTTACATAGACAGGATATAATCAGACTAGACACAGCTGTGGATGAGATTAAAGGTGAATTTTATCACCTTAAAACACTCAGATTAAAGAAGGATTTTTCCACTTCAAAAGATGTGAGTATGAAAAATTCCCCACAGTACCCAACTCTTTGTGTTTGCCGTAGGTCCAGATATAGTAAAAATGACTGCCTAGACTAGCCAACACACTAGGCAATGCAGAAGAACTGAGAAAGAGTTTTTTTGCTGGGGCAGGCAATAAGAGCATGTGAGCCATTTCCAAAGCAATGGTTTTCTTCAACAAAGCAAGCACTGGGATTTCACTTTGGGAATATGGATAGGACCAAATGTGGGTTCAACTACTCTGAGCCATGCTAAATAATATCTATGCTAAATTAAATCCTATTCTGAATGTAATCACAATGTAAAATCAGAGCTTTAAGGGCACTCTTTGCACAAAATCATTCTGAAATATATGCAATTTCAAAGAATGATGGACAGAAATGCCTTTGGAATTTTTATTTTGGACCACAATTTCTTACCTGAAAATCAAGTAAATGACTCCACTAAAGTAGATGCTCAGGAGGTAATGCCTTTTAGTAATCATGATTTCTGATCTATCAGATTGATGTTTTAATGCAACATTTCCCACTTATACAAAGGACAGAGAGCACCAGTTCAGAAAACTTCAATTCAAAAATACATCTGTCAGCACTGTGGACAGTATCCTTGAGGGGAAACAAACCTATAAATTGCAATACACTGTTTATTTTTTAAATCATTTTGATACATGATACTTCCACATAGCAATGAATATTTTAGAATTTGATCTGTGGATATTGGCATGGCGGCACACACCAATAATAACAGCACTCAGGAAGAATGAGGCCCAAATTTGCTGCCAACCCAGTCTACAAATTGAGAACAGGACAGCCAAGGCTACACAAGAAAATTCTGTCTGAAAAACAAACAAACAAGCAAACAAAAGAATTCACTCTGTGGACCAAGCTGACCACAATCTCAGAGAGATTAGCCTACCATGGACTCCCAGGTCTAGAA
The DNA here is from genome assembly GCF_030254825.1 of Meriones unguiculatus. NCBI lineage: Eukaryota > Metazoa > Chordata > Mammalia > Rodentia > Muridae > Meriones > Meriones unguiculatus. Next base: position 3,841,867 of record NW_026843647.1, read on the forward strand.
TTACAGGGATGCACTTCTGAGCCAAGTGGAGATATGTTTATAAAATGACCTATCCTTGAATCAAGGAACAAAATTATAAAATAAGATGTACAAAGGAACCATTTTTCTTTTAATGAACAGTACTAAATCTTCAAATGCTACAATTATTTACACCTGAAAAACATTTCTGCCATCAATAAGTGTTTTTTTGCTTTAATATTATCTATTTAAAAATGTTTGTGTGTATACAACTATGCTACGGTATATATGTGCCAGTGAGAGGACAACTTGTTATTTATTATCTACATCCCATATGTGAGTTCTCAAAATGGAACCCAAAGAGTCTTAGCCGGTGACCAAAATGGCCCTCATTTAGGTTGAAAAAAATTATGTATGTGCTAGTGTGTGAGTTTGCATATACAGCAGCAAACTGTAAAATTTATAATTAAAAAGTATAAATTTTTTAATATTTATGCAAATATTAAAAAAATTGTAGGAGTGATAATTGCTACCCAGAGGTTGAGCTCAAATCATCAAGGTTAGCAACAACCAACTTTACCTACTAAGACAGTTCTCTGACATTCACTTATAGTTCTGAGAAAGTGTTAAGAACAAGTATTTACTCCTAAGAATGAAGTAACACATTTCAAACCAGGAAATCAGTAAATTATTTTCATTTGTTAAGAGCATTTATTATTCAAATAACATCATTTTCTTCCATCCTCAGATGACAATTTGTTTATAATCTGAATAGAAGATAATATTGTATGAATATACTGTTTCAACTAAGTTTGAGTACCAATGAGTTCAGGGGGAAAGTTTGTGGTATGTAAAACTGGCAAAGTAACCTTGAAGATCGTGTAACAATGACAAAAATAATCCCCAGTGTCACACACCCTTCATATATCTGCCATGACCTAAGATCCCTTACTTACATTACGGACACATAACATGCTTTTTTTGAAATAAATCTCGTTTCTGTTACATTATCTAATATCTCTAGATAATTCTCTTAGAAGGCAGTTCTTCAAGATGTGACATATAGTAAATATGGGAACATAAAGAAACATGGGACATCAAACAATATGTACATACATAAACACATACTATTGAACATTTTAACATTAATTAATTACTGACATTTAAGCAAGGCTGAAAGCAAAGGAATTTATGAAAACATTAAAAAAGTACCACGCTTTCTCAGAGACCCTTCCTTGAAAACTATGATCACACACTACCTGACAGAAATAAGCAATGGACCACATAGATGATGATGGAGATCCCATTCTATACATTCCAGCAGAAAAATACCTATCATGAAGTAAATGCATTAGAACATGAACAGCCGCCACAGAAAGAATACCAGAACAACCTAATAAACTTCTTCGAATGGATTTGCTACACATACAAAAAACTTTAATACCTACTCCAATGTCTCAAATTACTGACTATAACCACTGTTGGTGATATCCTCCATTACATTTAAGCGAACATGGTAAATCATTTACTTCCTCCAAGGCTATAGTAAAAACAAATTTAAAAGTTTATTTTCTCAAAATTGAATACATTTACTAAATCCAAAGTCATCAAATCTTATATACAAATAGGGTCGCTCTCTTCTATGAGTTCTTTTCTACTTCTCGATCTCAAGATATATAAAGATTTAAGATATTTACAGTACTAGAGACATGGATTGGCAGTGAAGTTCATTCCCAGAACCTAGGTCAGGTTTTTACAATGTTCTATAATTCCTGTTACAAGAAGTTCATAAGGTCTGTTCTTCATGGAAACCAGAATGGACAGGAACATAAACTCAAAAAGACATACTGAGATCACATAACAGAAATTAAAGCAAATTCTTAAACTAATATGTTTACTCATGAGTGTGTTGTGTAGGCATTCATTCCTGGAACTCAGGTGTTGAGGCATCTACCAGTTTCTACAGAGTTTTTCTTCATAAAGTCCTTCATGTAATAGAAATCAAACATGTAGTTTTGAAGTCAGAGAAATGAATCCTCATTGTTGGAATCATTTGTGAACAGGAAAAGCAGCCCTCTTGAAGAAGTATGTTACTTGGCGTGGGATTGATAGTTTCAACTGCATAGCATCTGTAATTCCCACTCTCTGCTACATGCTGCAGGTTGAGGATGTGAGCTCTGAGCTTTCTGCTTTAGCGACCATGTATGACACTTGTGATTCCCATTTCATAGAGATCCCATATCCCACTGGAACCGTAAGGCAAACCAACACATTTGGAAGTTGACATTGTGTTTTGTTACAGAAATAGCACTAATACACACACATAAATTTTATAACTGAATGATTTATTTCAAGTAATTGAAGAGAATTGAGAAATCTATGAAGGTTACCTTACGGTTTAAATTCCTAGGCCTTTTTTCCATATTGACTTTTAATTGGAAACAAAAGAAGGATGGAATGTCATAATGCATGAATACATTGTTGACACTTGTTAGAATTTTCCTCCCAAATAATCTCCTGTAATTGAATGCAAGTTAGTTGATCAAAGACCTTCACAAATCTTTTATCCTAACAGATTTTCTTGAGAATGAGTTCTTTCAGGTTCTCAAAGACTACTGTGATATGCAAAGGCTTTAAGAGGTTGCTCACACACCAAAACTTTTACTCTTCTATACTGGTACAATGAAGTGCAAAAGTGTACCATACTGACTACGTTCATAAGGTTTCTCTGGAGCATGACTTTTTCTTCTGATTTCAAAGACAACTCCATGAAAAGGATTTACCACATTGCTTATCCAGAGGGTCTTAGTGCAGTATGTGTTCTTCTATGTATGTGGAGATAATTGCATTAAGAAAAGGTTTTATCACATTGCTTACATGTGTAAGGTTTCTCTCTACTATCCCTTTATAGACTTTGACTTTCAAGTTGACTTTGACATGCAAAACATGCAAAATTAATTTGCATGTTGGAACATGGTAAAAAAATTAATACCTATTTATTGCTTTTTAGGTACCAGCCTCCACTAAATTTTAGAGTGACATTTTACATCAGGTGACACCTTCAATGACATAAACAAATCCCATATCCCTAAATCATGACTGATTAAAAAATTAGTTGTAAAACAGCACATATATTATGATTTTTAAGCTCAGAACCTCTATAACTTTCTGGTTCACTGGGTGGATATGTATCACAGATCAGTTCCCAAGAGTGCTATGTTACTAATCATTAAGTAGTTACTGGTGACAATAAATTTTTGTTATTTGCATTGAGCTAGTGTTTGAGTTATTTTGGATCCAGCAGACCAAAGTATACAAAGGCCTTACCATATTTCTTATATTTTGAGAATTTCTCTCCAGTATGAACTTATGATAATGAAGAATGTAGATATGTACAAAACCCTCATATTTAACACATTTATAATGTTTCTCTCGAGTAGGAATTCTTTCATGATGATGAAGAGTATACAAATGTGGAATAGCTTCACCATGTTAAATGCACTCATAGTCTTTCTGTCCAATATGAATTCTTTCATGAATTTCAAGATGATTTTGAAGAGCAAGTTTTACCACATTGGTTACATTTGTAAGGCTTCTTCCCAGTATGTGTTCTTTATCTTATAGGACAATAATATTACATCGAAAGGCTTTATCACATTGGTTTCTCTCCAGTGTGTACTCTCCAATGTACATGAATATTATTATGGCATTTAAAGGCTTGACACATTAGTTACATTAATAGGGTTTCACTGCATGAGGTGTTCTTGTTCAAGATGACTCTTACATGAAAAGCCTTTATGATATTGGTTAAATTCATAGAGATTTCCTGCAACATGCATTTTTTATACTTAAGAGATGACTGTGTTGTACAAAGGAGATGCCACACTGATTACATTAATAAAGTGTTTTTTTTTTTTTTCTCCAGGGTAAGTTATGTTTTCAGAAATTACTCTGAAATGCATACACATTATCACGTTAGGTAATTCAAAGGATTTCTCTCCAGTATGTGTTCTTTTATGGACTACCAGATGACTGTTCAGTGCAAAGGCTTTACCTCGTTGGTTACGTTCAAAAGGTTTCTTTCCAGTGTGGGTTCCTTTAGGTCTTAGGAGATCACTGTTACATGCAAAGGCTTTACCACATCATTTATGTTCATAAGTTTTATCTCCAGTATGGGTTCTTTTATGTACTAAGAGATGACTCTTACCTGCAAAGCCTTTACCACATTGGTTACATTCATAAGGTTTCTCTCTAGTGTGAGTTCTTTTATGTACTAGGAGATTACTGGTAGCTGCAAAGGCTTTACCACATTGGTTGCATTCATAGGGTTTTTCTCCAGTGTGAGTTCTGCTATGTAATAGGAGAGCACTCCTTCGTGCAAAGGCTTTCCCACACTGGTTACATTTATAAGGTTTCTCTCCAGTGTGAGTTCTTTTATGTATTAGAAGAACACTGTTATCTGCAAAGGCTTTACCACACTGGTTACATTCATAAGGTTTCTCTCCAGTGTGCGTTCTTTTATGTCTTAAGAGATGACTGTTATCTGCAAAGGCTTTACAACACTGGTTACATTCATAAGGTTTCTCTCCAGTGTGAGTTCTTTTATGAATTATGAAAACATTCTTGTATGCAAAGGCTTTACCACACTGGTTACATTCATAGGGTTTTTCTCCAGTGTGAGTTCTGTTATGTGAGAGGAGAGTACTCCTCTGTGCAAAGGCTTTACCACATTGGTCACATTCATGCGGTTTCTCTCCCGTGTGAGTTCTTTTATGTAGATGGAGATTACTGTTAGTTGAAAACGCTTTACCACATTCATTGCATTCATAAGATTTCTCTCCTGTGTGAGTTCTTTTGTGTATTTGAAGATTACTATTACATGCAAAGGCTTTTCCACATTGTATACATTCATAAGGTTTCTCTCCAGTGTGAGTTCTTTTATGTATTAAGAGATCACTACTATGTGCAAAGGCTTTACCACACTGGTTACATTCATGGGGTTTTTCTCCAGTGTGAGTTCTGTTATGTAATAGGAGAGCACTCCTCTGTGCAAAGGCTTTATCACACTGGTTACATTCATAAGGTTTCTCTCCAGTGTGAGTTCTTTTATGTCTTAGGAGATGACTGTTGTGTGCAAAGGCTTTACCACACTGGTTACATTTATGGGGTTTCTCCTCTATATGTGTCCTTTTATGTCTTAGGAGATAACTGTTATTTGCAAAAGCGTTACCATATTGTTTTGATTCATAGCGATCCGCACCAGTGTGCATACTTTCATATGTGTGGGAATTCCTGTGATGTGCAAAGACTTCATCATATTGAGTATCTTCAGGGGGGTTGTGTCCACTATGACTGTTTTCATACCTGCAAAGATAATTAGCACATATGAAAGCTTTACCACATTCATTACACTGATGAATCTAATTGTCCATGTCACATAATTTTACATTTTGGTTTAAAGGTAAATAGGAATTACATCTTGAGTTTTCATCATTATTTTTACTTTCATGGTGTTCTCCTTCTCTAGCGGTTGTTTTGCATATTTGAAAATACTTGTGATGGTAAAAATATTCACCTGGCTCACATTTATATCATACTTTTTTCTATAAGATATTTTTCCACAGATTTATAGAAAACTGCAAGACCTCAAAACTTTAACACAGTGGCTAGATTAATAAATTTCCCTATACTGTGCACCATGGTAAATTGGCAAAGATAAATGTGACAAGCAGAAGAATTTTATATTCTTAAAACTACATTTTCTGAAGTGTGATTTTGTGAGAATTCCTAATGAAGTTGAATGACTAGTTAATTGATGTTGGTGTATATTGTGTGAAAATGTGTCAGTGTGTGTGAGAGAATGCTGATTGTTGAGTCAGCAGAGAGCTAAGTGCTTACCAGATTGCAGAATTGCTCTTTTTATGGCTCATCACCTGCCCTATATTTTGTAGATATTTGTCCATCCTTACTTATCTTTTGTAAATAATAAAGAGCTGACAACTGATAGCAGGGCACAAAATGGAAACCAGAGCTTCTGAGAGAGGATTGCTGGGAAGAAGAAATCAAATGACAGGCGATTCACCAGCAGGGCACTGAGGGTAACAGATGGACATGGAATTGAACAAAGAGGTACAGCTGGACATGTATTGGGACACTGTGCTAGGTTCATTTGAGTTAGGGAAAAAAGGGTTCAGAATCTGACTAAATTGCCTAAGCTGTAAAGTATTAAAAAAGCCTCTGTGTCATTATTTGTACTGCTTGCATCTCTGAATACCCCATGTAAAGCATAATAGGTATCACCTTATAAACATCTACTCAAAATGGGGAATACTACATATTTTATTTGTTCTGGGTGGTACATTGTTTCTTTCAATAAACCTATACTAATATGACTTGTATTCAGTGTGATATATAATAGACCTATTAAAAGAAAATTAATAAATGACATGGTTTTATGTTGTATTTACACATTTGATTTTTGTTCATCATAGACATGTGCTATAGGGATTATGGTTTTTCCACAATATTCTTGACTCTAAAAAAAACTGCACTTCTCACAAAACTTAGCAACATTACTATAAGTACATGAGTAATCCCAGCTTTACTATGGACTAGTTTATGAGGATAATGTTTTGGACATACTTTCATCACCTATTTAATGTGAATACCTGTGGCAATATCTTAGTTATAGGAGATTAAACAAATTGCAGATTGTACCTTACAGTGCTAACAGGTCTATGATTTAAACATTGATCTTGCATAAGGTATGATTTCCTTGTATTCTTTGTTAGAGGAGTGCCTTGCAAACACACATCAAATACCTAACATGAAGGTACATGGTTTAGTAACAAGTTAGTAATCCTCAATAAATACACTTAAAGCAGCTCATTGACACTGTTCCTTCTTTGTCAAATATGTCTTCCAGGACATATTAAAATTTTCACAGAACCATATTCACATCAGCTTACAGATGAAAATTACCTTGAATGTCTTCTAGAACTTTGACAATGCTATTCAACATTATGACCTTCCCAATTATAACTTAAAATAGAGTAAAAGAAAATGTATGATTTATTATTGGAAATAAGGCTAAATTTAGGTCATGATATTGGTTCAATCAAAGAACCATTGACCTCCTTCTTCATCCCTCCTTTCTTCATTCAGAAGAAATTACAGAAGCGTACCAATAATGAATAAAGAGTTTCCCCATATATTAAAAAGTAAAGAAAATTCATTGTTCTACCTATAGCAGTGAGGTTCCTGTACGTCTCCAGCATCACATCTTTGTAGAGACTCCTTTGGGAAGGATCCAGCAAAGCCCACTCTTCTAGAGTGAAGTTCACATGCACATCATTGTAGGTCAATGTACTCTGAAATATCCATACATGTGTACAACAGAAAGCATGATACTTAGAATACTGAAAACATATACTTCATTTACAACATTTTCACAGAATCCTGTTGTTTCTTCTGCTTATTTTCTGACACACAGTTTCTAATGAAATACCTAGCTCCATTCAATAGGAAACTGTATAATGAGGTTCACCTCTCTAATTTCTGCATCCTTTAATAAGGATATATACTTTCAAGAAAAATGCCAATTAAGAAAGAGAGAGAGCATAAAGATTCAACAGTAGTAGGCCCACATAAGAGAAAGAGTATAAATGATTCCTGACTCTAAAAACAATGAACAAGCTGGGTGTATTTTCTGATGTCTTTAATCACAAAATCACTTAGGAGATAGAGGCAGGGTTATCTCATAAAGCTAGATGCTAGCCTGCTTTATGCAATAAGTTCCAGGACACTCAGAGGTACATAATAAGACCCTGAATATTATGCAAAAATTGATCAAACAAAAAAGAAAGAACTTAAAAATCTTTCTCAAGTTTCTACAAAGAGTTATACATTCTTTCCAGTTCAGAATATATGTCAAGAAACCTGAAGTGCCTCATTTTAAACTGTAACATTAGTATGATCTTGCTAAAATGAAATATATCTTTGAACACTTACAAAGGACAGATGAAAATTTTAGCAATGTAAATGTTGGTAATAATAAGCAACATGGGGGATGGAGGTATGGCTCGGTGATTAAGAACACTGCTCTTCCAGAGGACCCAGAGTAAATTCTCAGCACCCACATGACAGCTCATAGCTATTTGTAACACAAATATACTCAATAAAATACTAAAAAACCAAATCCAAGAATGCATTAAAGATATACATGATGAACCAATAGGCTTCATCTCAGGGATATAGGGATGATTCAACATTCATGGTTCCATCAATGTAATCCACCATATAAACAAACTGAAAGTATCAAAATAATATCATCTCATTAGATGAGAAAAAGCCTTTGCAAAAATCCAACATTCCTTCCTGTTAAAAGACTTGGAGAAATCAGACATACAAGGAATCAGGCACATACATAACATAACAAAGGCAGTAAAATGCAAGCTGATATTCAACATCAAATTATTTGAAGAGAAACTTTAAGAAACTCCACTCATATGAGGTACAGGACAAGGATGCATACCCTCTCTATATCTCTTTCATATATTCCTTAATTCCTAGTTAGAGCAATAAGACAACCGAAGGTTATCAAGGAGATGCAAAGCAGAAAGAAAGAAGTATCACTATTGAAAGATGATTTACTTTAAATACATAGGTGACCCAAGAAATTCTACCAGAGAATTCTTACTGTTGATATACACTTTCCACAAAGTGGATGAGAACACAATAAACTAAAATTTCACTAGCCCTTCTGTATACAAATGAAAAAAAAAAATGGACTGAGAATGAAATTTGGGAAACAACACCCTGAACAGTAGCCACAAACAGTATAAAATATTTTGTTGTAACTCTAACCAAGCAAGTGAAAGTCTTCTATGACTAGAATTTCAAGTATTTAAAGAAAGAAACTGAAGATATCAGAAGATGGTAAGATCTCCCAAAATCATGGATATATAGGATTAACATAGTAAAAGAGCATTCTTTAAAAAACTGCGGTCTACAGGTTCAATCCATTTCCCAAAAACATTCCAACATAATTCTTTACAGACCTTGAAAAAGCAAACCAACTTCATATGGAAAAATAAAATACCCTTGATAGCAGACCAATCCTGTAAAACTGGAATAAGGACACGGAAATAAACCCACATTCCTACTGGAACTTTACTTTCAACAAAGATAAAATCATACAATGGGAAAAAAAAGACAGCATCTTCAACAAATGGTGGTGGTACAACTATATGTCTACATGTAGAAAAATGAAAATAGACCCTTTGTATCACTCTGCAGAAACTCAAGTCCAAGGGGATCAAAGACCTTGACGTAAAACCAGAAACTCTAAATCATTTAGAAGACAAGGTGGAGAAAAATTTGGAACTCATTAACACAGGAGATAATAGAACAAGAACAGCACAAGATCTAAGATCAACAATTAATAAATGGGATCTCAAGAAACTGAAAAGCTTCTATAAGTCAAAGGACACTATCACTCAAACAAACAGCAGTCAACAGTTAGGGAAAATATCTACACCAACCCTACATCAGACAGAAAGGTAATATCAAATATATACAAAGAACTTAGGATATTAAACACCAACAAATCAAATAATCCAATTTAAAAATGGGGTTCAGAGCTAAACTGAGAAGCCACAAGAGAGGAATCTCAAAAGGCATAGAAGCACTTAAAAAATGATTGAAGTCCTTGGACATCACACAAATGGAAATCAAAATGACTCTAAGATTCCATCTTACACCACTCAAATGACTAAGATAAAAAACTCAAGTAACAACACATTCTGGTGAGGATGTGGAGAAAAGGGAACAAAAAAGGGAACTTTTCTCCACTGCTGATGGGAGTGTAAACTTGTACAACTTCTCTGAAATCAATCTGGTGTATTCTCAGAAAGCTGGGAGGAGTTCTACCTCAATACCCAGCTATACCACTCCAGGGAATATATTCAAAAGATGGCCCATTATAGAACAAGGACATTTGTTCTACTATGGTCAGACCTGTTTTATTGATAACAGTCAGAAACTAAGGAATGGATAAAGAAGTTCTAGTACATTTACACATGGAATACTACTCTGGTATTAAAAATAAGAAATCATGGAAATTGCAGGCAAATGGATTGAACTAGAAAAGATCATCCTGAGATAGTTAACCTAGACATAGAAACACATAGTTTATAAACTGATATTAGACCTATAGTACAGGATAACAATACTACAATCCATCCACCCGAAGAAGCTAAGAAACAAGAAGGGTCCATGGTAGGTTGCCAGAATGTCACTCAGAATAGAAAACAGAAGAGACAGCAGAAGGGGATAAAAAGAGAGAACTCGGCAGAAGTTGAAATGGGGAGGGAAACAAATGTGGGCATCAGATGTAGGGAGAATTGTAGTAGGAGGTGAGAGGGCTGAGAACAAGAAGGGAAACTGAGAGGGGCATCTCTTTGACAAGCTGGAGTCATTTGACAGGGAAGGTTCCTGAGAGGATATTGGTGTGACTCTCACTGAGACTCCTAATGGAGGGGCGGAGGAAAGAGACATGGAAACTGAAGTAACCACCTGCTAGCAGACAGGACTAGTGGAGAGAGGAAACAAAAACTGAATCACAAAAATCATGATCCAAAAATTACCCTGCCTACAAGAAGTTTAGGGTGGGGAGAAAGAAGGATGAGGGTGGGCTGAGAGGAGAGGAAGGAGGGATTACCCTATGGATGTGAAGTCAAAAAACAAAGTAATTTCTTAAAAAAATTAATACACTCAGAGAGGGACAGTGGGCTTGAGAGGGGATAAGGGAGGGGGCAATAGGTGGGATATAAAATGAAAGTAATAAATAAAAGAGAAAAAAATAATATTCATACATTCTCTGAAAAATGCAGTGAAAACTGGCAACATGAACTTGACCATCAAATTAGAATGTTCAAAATGAACCCCCAAAAGTGTCATCACGTCTTCATATATGTCACAGCCTAAGAAAAATATTACACACATACAACATGTTTTTTTTAATAAATTTCATTGTTGTTGCATTATCTAGAACCTGTAGAAAATTCTCTCACAAGGCAGACCTTCAGCATGATGTGCCATATAGTAACAAATGAGGACATAAAGACGCATGTAACTTCAAACCATACATGCATACATAAATTGTATTGAGCATTTTAATATTAACATTGGTAAAATATGCTGACAAAACAGAACACATTGGGGGTACATCTTCCATCCATGCACTTGTACTCAGAAAGCTGACACATGAGAATCAAGAATTCAAATGTAGCCTTGACTAATTATTAACATCCAAACCAGGTTTGAAAACAAACATCACCATCTAAGAAGTCAGTCCTGAATTTTTAATTCTACCTTACTTAATTTTTTAGATCATGAGCAGGATAAGAAATATCTGAGGCCAAATTACAACACAAATGACCTCTAGCTTAATTTTTCATGGAGCCTATTTTCCACTGAAATCCTATCACCTCCACTTCCTATGTATGTACATAGGCATAATTTTTTTTTCTCCTAACCTGCTACTGTGTTGCTGTGATTGAATACCCTAACCACCAACATCTCCAGTCATGAATGAGTTTACTTGTTTGGTCCTGTCAGACCACAGTCCATCATTTTGGAAACCTAGGATAGAAACTGAAGTTTCAAGAAAACTTAAGCAAAAACCATGGCAAATATTGTTTCCTGCATTGCTCTCTTGTTTCTTCATCGTCTCATGCTCAGCTAGCTTTCTTGTCAAGCTAAGGGCTGCCTGCTTAAGGATACTGCCACCCTCAATTGACTATCCTTCTATAAAAATCATGAGTCAACACAGTCTCTCACTTTCATAGAAACCAGCCATTTTCTCATTACTTTATTTATTTTTTCACTTTATATCCTTCTTATAGCTCCTAGTCCTCTTTTCCAGGTATCATCCTCCCACCCACTTCGCCTACTCCTCCTCCCCTTCTTCTCAGGCAAGGGAAGCCTCCCCACACCAACTCTACTCATCATGTCAAGTTGCATGCAAAATAAGTGCATCTTCTTCCACTGAGGCCAGACAACACAGCCCAACTAGGGCAAAGTGATTCATAAACAGACAACTGTGTCCATGTCACCCATAGTGCCCATTTCAAATGCTAGGTGACAGACATGAACACAAAGCTGCCCATCAGCTAAATATGTGTAGGGTGCCTAGGTCCAGTCCATGCATGCTCTTTGGATGCCATTTTATGATGGCATGCTGCCAACTGAATTTACCATGTGAAAAAAATTCAGAATTCTCAGCAGAATTATGAAGATGTAAATACAGAGACAAAATATGACTTCTGTACTTACTTTACAATGACAATAATGCAAATTGTGTACAATTTTGTGAAAGAATTAAGCAAAAATGACAAGAACATAAGCCCAAAAATACAGTCAAGATTTCATCAAGATACCTAAGGAAACTCAACCAAGAAAAAAATGTGAAGTAGGCCAATGTTACCTATGATTGTAAACACACAGAAATTAAATAAACAGAAACATCACCACTCCCACAAAATAACTCAAAGTGACCCCTACACTGTTCAAATTACCTTCTAGATACAACTGATTCTTTTTCAAAGAAAGTCCCCATGCTCTAGACCTCTCTCTGTAAATGGAGGTCACCATAAAGGTGGGCTATGGGGCTGTAGTTCATGGCCCCCTAGTGATTGAAGGTAAACCCAGTCCTACTGATTCCCATAAACAAAACAATGTGAAATAATAATTTTATGTCTCGTTCTTGCCACATGTATTCCAGCACAAGACATGAAATCTGTACTGTGTAACTGCATAACAGCATGTACATTTGAGACATCTAACACCATGTATACTTGAGACATCTCTGCAACTCAGAAACTCCTTTTAACCCTGGAATTGAGTTCCAGCACAAGACATGAAATCTATACTGTGTAACTGCGTAACAGCATGTACACTTGAGACATCTAACACCATGTATACTTGAGACATCTCTGCAACTCAGAAACTCCTTTTAACCCTGGAATTGAGTTCCTTAATTCACATCACTGTGGTTCCTCTTAGTAGAAAGAAAAAAGGATGATAATCAAATATTGCTGAAGTCTGATCCACATTTCTTCCTTGACACCATTTTGTACCCTATTTTTAAACTTGTAACATTTATCACAAAACAACTGAATAAGGAAACAAGGTTTAAAACTTCCAGAAACCTGACCTTCATTTTTTTCAAGCTGTCTTCCTACTGCACACACAATAGACAAATCATGATATGTCTCAAATGAGTAATTTTTAAAACTCTGCTGTGTATAGCCTTTAACTTGAGAATTTAGGAATTTTAAGCAAGAGGAAAGCAAAGCCATGCATCTGGAGAACAATAGATTGTGATCAATGTGACTTGAGCCAACCACACTCGTCTCAAATATTTTTCTAAAAGAATGAAGATGCAGCTATTCTAGAATTAATATTCACCACCAGGAAGAACATATGCCACACACAACTAAATGGTTAATTAAAAAAGTTTTCTTTAATAGTACCATGTATGTAGTTCTAGTTAATGCTATAAGAGAAGATAGCCTAAAACTGATTTTGTACTCCATACATGCAGTCCTCCTTAAGTCTCTACTATGCTCCAGGTTATATATGAAACAATTTCAATATAGATTGCAGAGTTCAAGTAGCCACTGAGCCACTTGGGAGATTTACACAACAAACATATTCCTAGAATGATTTATGTACTCCACTCTCCTAATACAGCAGGTCATTACTTGGTGACATGGTATAAATGAGAAGTCTCAGAGGTTTCAAATGTTCAGAAAAGTAGAAGGAAGAAAATGTAAAAGCTAGGATGGGAAAGTTTTGCATAAGCTATGTCTTATCCTAAGTAAGCTTCTTAATAAGAATAGCATATTGCACACTTCTTCTTGGGGAAAAGTGGAAGGAAATGAGAAATATCTATGAGTTGATCAGAAACGCTCATAACAATGGTATAAAACCATGAGGAATCTAATAAAACAAACTGCACAAGGGGAACACAGGATCTCAAGAACATTATTTACCAAGACCACAGTGACTTTGGAACTGATGAGGGTATCTCCATGTGTTGCATAGAGTTGGGTTCTTAGAATCAGAGGCAAGCCCTCCTCAAATGCCCTGACCCTGCTGGTTTTAGAAAAAAAAAAAAACACTGCTTTATTTTAAGTACCTCAGAATCTGGGGGCAATCTCCCAAAGCCTAGGCCACAGGTTGTACTGGCACTGCCAAGCGTATTTGAGGAGTTTGAGAAGAAGTTAGGTGATTCTACATACATGAGGGTCTTGGGGAAAGCTTTATTTAATAAGGGCATCCTTCAACACAATAGGGCTTTCCCTGTTCAATTGGTTTTCACTAAATGTCTTCCACATATGACAGAGCTATGCATTTTTTTCAAGAAAAAAACTGCAACTTCATGGTACACCAGTCTTTAATTGCCCCAGGCCGACCCAGTCGGGAGTCACTCACCCGCAAGAGAAGCAGGCGTTCAGGTATCAGGTTAGACATAGGTAGGCAAAATGACAGAGACCACACCAGGTAGTGTTGGTTTGGATCTACTTCGCTTTACGAAAGTCAAGCCAACACTTATATAGTGATTGCATAAAGAAGCACCTGAAGTTGACATATTTCCCGGAGCATTCAGACTTTTTACCAACAATACAAAGTTTACATTTTAACTGAAAGAATAACCTGGTAGAAGCAGTGTCTACAAAAAATCTTGGCCTAAAAGCTTTTAATCAAAGCAAATACAAAACCTTAAACTAGTGGTGTTTACGCAGTTTACTGCTACTAATTAGTGAGTGGAAGGCCAGGGGCTGTCATTGCTCTCCAAACCAAGTTGGCTAAAGATTTACAACACCCCTAGAGTTAAGCATTGAGGGGAATTCCTCCTGTTTGTCTGCTAAGGATTTACAATCTTTCCTTAGAGATAAGATGCTGGAGCAAGCCTATCCGCAAAACTCATAGTATAATATAAAACTCTCTGACATCCTATGTTTGCCTATCTTCTTTTTGCCTCATCATAAACACCTGTGTTTGGTAATGGTGTTGTAGTAGTTTTACTGCAGTGGGAATATCCAGAGCATTTATCCTAACACATCCTGATTAAACATTTTCTTTAGAAAGCCCTAAAACTCTTGTCCTTTTACTACCTACGTTTGGTTTTTCCAAGAGCAATTCCTGATGCTGAATCTGATTTATTACCTCTCCTAAAATTTTATTTTCCTTCTACTCTTATTTGCTAAAGCTTTCAGTAATCTAGTAGAAATGTTTTCTTGAATACATAATTGTCCTGTTCCAAGAATCATAGAGAAACAGCAAAAAGGCTCATCGATCCAATCTTGCAACAGCATAAGCGTGGGACTTCCAGAATACGTCTTTTTGGCTTAGATGGCCATGTTAGGGTTCTTGCTAGGGACCTCCAGGGGGCATATTTCCGAAGAAAAGTTATCTCCCGCCTAGTAGCACAATCTATTGATATGCTACACAGACGACACTGGAGAGGGTGTAGCATTTAATGTTGGCTGTGAGTATGTAGTGGCAATTAAACAAGTTGTTAGATGCTTTGACATGGAGATGGGCCAATGGTTGGTATGAATCAGGGCTGAATTCTCGATTATGGCTGGAGACAAATTTGTTGAGTATTCACTTGAGCAAATATGTGTTTTCTAGCATCCTAATCTCTAACAGGCCTGCTTGGCATAGTACTTATCTACTTAGCCCTTTGCTAAACTCTATGTGGTATGATTTCCTGTCACCTAAATATTGGCAAATCACTTACATCAACAATTCTACTCATTTACATCACAGCTTTATAATGAAGTGCTACTCAACACATGTTATTTACAACCTCCATAAAATTAACTCCAAAGGAATCTTATACCTGAATGTTAAATGCCAAGGTCAGAACTTGTAATAGATACTAGAATCTAGGCCTCTCTGAGTTTTCACACTACCAAGGACATTTCTATGATCAAGCCCCTGCTACAAATACTTTGTGAACATGCAACCCCATAGTGTGTAAGGAGGCAGCCTCCAGAGCCCCAGCCCTCTCCAAGCAGCTCTTCCATTTTACTAGCAAGATTAAACTAACTACACATTCCCAAGCTTGCAACGCCATCTCCCACTCAACCCCTTGAAACATTTTCCTAATTATCAGTTAAGTGGTAAAACTTGCTGTTCCCTTAACCAATGTGCCTAAATTGCAGAAATATATCACTTACAAAGCCCTGCCTTATTACGGACAGAGCACTCATGTCTTTGTTTCTTTATCACCTTGAGCTCCAGAACACATGTCAAGGGATATAAATGAAGGGCCTTGGAATCCAGACCAAATGTCTTGGAAAACAGTTAAAGACCTTGAGCCCAGTGACCTGGATCAACACAGCCTCCAACAGAAACTCCCTTGCCTAACCCACAATGTTAAAATTTGATTGGATGACCCCAGGACTCACCAAGGGGCCCTCCCCTTGTGGATTTAACTCTTTAAATATACAATAAAGCTTATTCTGGGTCACCATTCAGATCCTGAACTGGCTGCCTCCCTGAGCTCAGAAAATAAAGATTTCATTTTAACCTTCTGTTCCGGAAATGAGTTTTCTCTGCTCCCAACCAAAAGCCAATATAGTCAAGATATTCAGATGCTCTGCTCTGTTCAGGGCTAGGAAAAGGAACATCTCCCATGGCTGATTCTGGCTGCTGGTTCCCACCCAGCCTAATGAAAGACCCTACACAGCAGCTCCTGTTGTTCAGCCTCCTGCTCCACCAGGATGGGGGCACTGACCACAAACTCAACAGGTTGCATCTTTGGAAATTGTGTGAAATCCCCTCACAGCTGCGCTCATACCAGAGCACACCAGCCATTCAATCCAGCTCAGCTATAGAGAAAACATGCACCATGGCGCCAGAAAGAACCGGCCTTTTCCTCAAATGGAGCGATGGAAGATCCTGATTGGCCAGTGAGTCTTGAGTGACATGAGCACCTCCCTTAGGTTTAGACTGTACTGAAGAGACAAGGCTTAGTGATCTATGGCTCAGGCTTTCCTTTCAGTACCAAATCTTCAGATCTATAGAGATTTGCATTTCATCATCATTTGTGCCTGTCCTCCCCTAGCTTACCCTATGTCTTCCAGCACTCAGGATGCAATATCCCTCTTTCTGCTGGAATCAAGGTGGATATTGCACAACTGTTATTCAACCTGTAGCAGAATGAACAGTCTGTCCCACAGGTGGAAGGGTGCCAAGAGTATTAAGAATTAGAGAGAGATTTTAGAAAATGCAAGGAGATTTTTGTTCTGTGAATTCATGCTGGGGTTAGGTCAGAAATAGTCCCTGTACTCTTTACTAGAGAACACACTTGGATGCTAAGCTACCATGGGCTCCATCTGAGCAGGGGAACTGCAGCCACTTTTTTCCTGGAAGATAAGAGACAACACAGGAGAAAAAACAGCAGGAAAAACATGACACATTGGAGTACTAGTATCAGGTAAAAATTCTTCTTCAAT